>NC_082600.1:40883664-41186694 GCF_030936135.1 Gavia stellata
TTGTCCCTCTGCACACACACTGCCTTAGCCCTATTTTTTGTCACTGAAGGCTGCAGGCCAGAACATGCAGCACAAACCCAGCATTACAAAGCCGGGATCCCCATTTCTGAAGGAAGGTCTGCACCAGGCCAGAGAAGCTTGCACACTCCCAGCCAAGTGTAAATGCTGCAAACTTTCTTGGTCAGCACAGGCACCTGGTTACAATCTACAAACACTGCCTATCTCTATAAACCTCCCCTCCTGAGGACTTTACTGAATTAAACCCCACAAGCCCTTTGAGGGAATTATCTGCACTTCTGCTGATAGAGAAGCTAAAGGCACTGGGAGGACATGAACCGTCTCCAAGCACAGGACCTGCTACATTAGCTTTAACACCTGCACTATTTTAATCAACCAGACATCCTTTATCTCCTTCCTTGCCTACTCCATGGCCACTCTATGCCATAGTCCCACAATCAGTTTAAGCCAGCAACAGCTAGCACTGACCTTAAAATAAATGCCCTCTACCCTTCTCTTGCCATTGTTCCCACCCTCACGCTGCTCTCCCCCTTATGCCAACACAAGCTCCTGCATAATCACTAAACGTAAAACAATGGTGTAAAAAAAAAAAAAAAGTTTAAGTGCAATTGGTTCTCTGGCCTGAACTACTCCATGGCTGGTACAAGAAAAGGTAGTGTCGGGGTTGGGACATATAGTCAGGGACAGCTGGAGGACAAGACTGCAACACTAGCTTAAACCAATTATGGACCTACACCAGCAGTCAGCAAGCCCTACACAACCTTCACTGATCCAGTCATTTTTTTCATATTTTGAAATAGATGGCAGCAAAGAGGTTATAGGAGTTGTCTCTATTGCTTCAATATGTTTGAAGGATCTTCATTCTCACCCTCAGAAGTCATGAACTTGTTTTTTCAGTCTCATTTTACTCTGTTAGCACCTTCAAAGTTTCTGCCATCCATGTTGCAAATTAAGTGTGATCATACAGACACTCTGAAGAGGACGAGACAGTTTTCCCAGGAGCAGACTAGTCAATATTACTGTGCCTGCCATCTTGGGCTTTCCACGAGGCCACAAAGTTCAACTTCTCTGCTATTTCTTCTTGCAGCACTGTTACTCTACCATTTTCTTCTCTCATTCTGCACTACCAACCATACATCCTTCTATCCACTCTGTCCAGTTTTTTCTGCTTGGTGTGCAGAGATAATAATAAAATAAATAAAATAATATAATAATATAAATAAAATAATATTATAATAAGTGCAAAGATAATAAAAAACATGGGTAGATCTCTCATTAAGAGATTACCCTTCACACAAGTCCAGATGTGGTTCCCTGTTCACCCAGATGATATTGTGAAGGCATGCCAACAGAAAAGCCTCCAGAGAAGAAAGAGGCAGTGTTTAGTGAGACAACATCACCTGAGAGACAGCACAGAAATTCTTTCCAAATGAATAGACTGCATGCTACTCATAAGCCACCCTGTCAACAGGGAGCACAGTTACTCTTGTGCAGTTGTCAGCATAACACAACAGCAAAAAAGTGTCTCAAAAAAAACCGTTCATAAGCAGCAGGCATAACCCTTGTGATATTATTCACACTGGATGCACCATAGCAGAATATGATGGAGCTTCACTGTGCTTAGAAGCAGAAGTGCATCTGCTTTGACTTTTTACCCTCTCTCTCCTCCTTCGCATACTACAGAAACCCATTACACTAAATCACAATGGTGATTCAGAAAGAAACCTTTATGAACAGTGTACTCCATTTCCATTAATGTTGCTGCCAGTGGAGACTACTTAGGCAAAACAGGACTTAAACAAAGAACTATGAAGGGAAATGCCTTTGTCACATGTCCTCTTAGTGCCACCTTAGTACATAGAGCCTGCTACTTCCCACTTAATCCCCAAGGCCTCTGCCAGAAGTTACTACCCTTGCCACTAGTCAATGGGCTTTTGCAAGTGTTCCCTAACCTTCACCAGTTGAGATAAACGCAAGTGAAGAGACCTACTGCTTCAATTATTTGTTTATGCTAATCTAAATTACTTTTTAAAGAGATACCTAAAAGGAGGAGCTTAGCTTAGGGGACATTAACTTTCAGCAGAGAGGCAAAGACAAGCTGAAAGAGAACAAATGCTTCAGCTGCACAACTGCAGTTCAGAGTACGTACGTATATTGCCTTGGCCTACAGCCATCCAGCGTGATGCAGATAACTACAGAGTCACATGTTCAGTTCAAGTGTAATGAGTTCAGCCTTTCAACAAGCTATGATATGTAAACAGTGTGTCTATAAATAAATAAATATTCTTCTCCAATGCTCTTGGTAGCCTCAACAATCTTCTGTGATAAGTTAAAACAAACAGACAGAACCTTAGCTTCTTCTGGACCAGCTCACACTGTATCCAATACAACCACCCAGTACTGTTGGTGATGTCTCAACTATGTCACTGATAGGACGGGGGTCTCAGAACAAGCCCCTGACTGCCAAAGCCCCATTGGCTCCAGAAATAAATCAGAATCTCCTGGGATGCTCTGCAATTATAAAAGATTTCTCACCGGTATGGTTACCGGTCCCCAATACTTTCCCTCCTTACGCTGCTGTATTATGAACTACTTGGGCACATATTTCAAAGGAGGGCTGTGTTTGTATGAGTTAGTTTGAAACACCAGGCAGTATGGAGTGCATAGCTGGTACTTCATGAAGCAATGTTCTGCCCTCAGTGAGTCACTATTGCATCAAAGCCCAAGCTTGATATTAACGGAACGCTGGGCGGATGCCCAAATCAGCTCTGAGGTGGAGGTCCTGACACACCGTAATTGCTGGAGATCCTATAGAATTTATCATATGAGTAAAACGCACACCAGGGGCAGACCACACTCCACTAAAACTCAGCAGTGAATTTGACCTTACAAAAACAAAAGAGAAGCTTATTCCTAGGGGGAGAAGGAAGAGGAGTTGTGTGGCAATATTGTAATACTCACACTAGGCTATGAACTCTCCTGGGAAAAGCGCTCACCTTCTGTTCCATCCACAAGAAAAACCTCACAGCAGTGCCAGGCGTCTCTACAGTAGGGTGGGAAGACTGGGGTCTCTTGTAACAAAGCTTTCAGTAAAAGGAACACAACCAACTTTAAAGTCACATTCCTATCAGAGGGTTTTTAACCTGTTAACATAAGCCATACTGAAGGTCACTGTAAGGAAGACACTAGGAAAAAAAAAAGAAAAGCTAATTCTCCTCTGCTTACACTGCAGTTTTGACTATTCCTTGCTTATATTTGGATCTCACTGTTTTTCACACCTTTCATACAGAACAGATGAGAAAAAAGTGTATGAAAAATAGAAAAACAATTTAAAAACAAGTATAAGGCAAATCTAATGTCTGAGTCTTCTACTGAATTTGAGTTTCATGCTAGCAGTCCCTTTAATTCCTGCAATTCAGAGTACTTTTCCATCTTCTTCCTCCAAAACTTGTACAGCCAGAAACAGACAACATGTTTCCATGTTGTAACCATCCTTATAAATATTTCATAATGTACATATACTCATGCTTGAATAAGCCCTGTATAGGAAATCCATAACTAAATTTTAGTCTATAGACAGCTCTGTGAACTAAAATAAACAGCCTCCTCTCAAACACCTGCATTTGGGGCAGGCACGCAAAGCTGGCTAATTGTTTCAGGACTAATTCGCTGCTTTGGGAAGTTTTATTACAGCTCTCTAGCCAGCCACCTTGGAATCTCACTAGCAAATCGGTTCAGTTGCAATTTGGACACAAACTGCCTGGTCTGGCACAACTGAACTAAGATTCCACTTGAGCACAGCCCTCCTCCGGGACAGCAGAAACGTCTGCCTTCCCAGCAGGCTCACTATCCCACAAGAGCACTTTCAATCTATTCTGGCTTTTCTGCTCCTTTTTGCAAGCTGGAATGTGAAAGCAATAGAAGAGGAAATTTTTACTTTTCAGAAATTTGTCATCCAAGATGGTTCAATTCTAGTAAAGGCTCAAGTTGCTTCTTATTAAATCTGAATTTGTTTGTACTATTCTTACTAAGGGTTCTCCTGGTGTAGAGTACAATAAGGACAATTTGTACAACTGCCTCTGAATGTAACTTTTGTTCTTTATACCGATGGGACAAGTGAGGAGTGAATGTGGAGTTATACTTAATCTGTTAGATGCTAGAGTACCATCTATCAGTGCAGGTCAATCTATACCTTGACCATTATATTTTCTCTACAAGGTTCATAGGTAACTATGAAGATCCACCAACAAAAAGAGTTACTGGCAAGTAATATCATCCTTGTGAAGTACAAACAGCCCCAGTTCTGAGGCATGTAGATCTGCAGTAAAGACTAACAGAATTTGTGATTTTCAGCCACATTTTGAAATAAAGGGGACCAGGGGGAAAACCAGAGAATTACTTTGAGAGAATTTCATGAAACTTGCATCCTCACACAGCGTCCTGGGAGTCTAAATCCAGTCAGTAGTGGACAGATGATGACACCTTAAGCACCTGTACTACAGTGAACCTATTTCTTCAAGACCACATGTGCCAAGAACTTTCCCAAAGAGCACGTTACCTAAGGAAACTGTACCAATTTCTGCTGTGCACAGAAGTCCTCATCTAGCTTCAGCTGGAATGGTTACAGCACCACCATATCAGAGGTTACTGCCCCAGTTTTGCTGAAGGAAGTTCCTAATTTGCATCAAGCAAAGCAAACTGGGTTAGCTTAAATAGTTTAAACTGGTGGTCAGAACTAAACCAACTGATTTCACCTGAAATGAAAGCAGTTGCACACAAACTGCTCTGCTAGGAGGCTGAGGCAGCAGTAATTTCTGGAAGCAAGGAATTAACAAGCTGCTTATAATTGCAACATCACTTACCAAAATATGTCCATTTCTGGACTAAATACATTGGTTAAAATACGTGTTTAACTCAATGTCTTTCTATATGGCTTTATTTTGCTTTAGATAAGTAATATATTGACTTACCTTGAATTAATTGCTTACCAATTTACTTTCTAACTGAAAGAATAAGAAGGATCCAGTTATCTAACACAGTCAAGGCCTAGTATTGGTGTAGGTGGGCAGGATAGCCTGTAGGCAAGTTTCCATTCCTGCTGACAATACTGGACACACTCATGAGGAAAGAGATTTAAGTCAACAGATCTGGAAATCCAGCAACAAGAACTAACTTCAGTTAAAACTGTTTAAATGGGGAGAGAAAAAAGCCTGCATGGCTACTACAAGCCTGAAGTAAAGTGTGTTATCTCATTTACCCTACTGAAGAACTCGCCTCTGATGTGGAAAAATGTTTACAGGACCACAGGGTACAACAGATTCTAATTATAAATCTTTGATCCATTACTTGGTTTCTAGAGAGAAAATTTGTTTCTGCTGTAACTCCAGTGAAGTCAGAGTTATGCCAGAGATGAACTCTCTAGTTAAATATTGTCTGGAGAAAATACCATGTTAAAGGAACAAAACAAAAAGAAATTTCACACAGTGTAACTAGCAAGGAAAAACAAGGCTGTATAGAAATTAAAGTGGCAGCTGACCTTAGGAAGAAAACCAATGTTGAGGCTTCAGCACTTGTTTTGCAGAGTATCAGAGTTGTTGTATTAGCTAAAAATACTAGGTGAAAGCACTGTAACAGAGCTATGTACTTGAGAACATGAATTCTTGTCTCTTGCAAAAAAACAGACACCTGTTTGCAAGAGTTAAAGGAATGGACTACTGACTGTTCAGAAGTGACTAAAACAATAATGAAGCCTGTGTTTTGCATTTGCTGTAATTCCCACAATGGCCATGCTTATCATTGGCTCAAACATGGTCTGGAGCTTGTGACTGGCTCCCACTAAAACTCTTGTTTCCCACACAGCAGGACATCCCAGCCTGGTTTAATATTCTTACTTACTCCTGTGATAACTTTTGTTCCAGTGGAGATCCTAAGGACAGTGAGTGAAGCTGTTTCTCAGGTACACATGAGCCCATAATGTGGAAATGCAGGAATTCCCAATCAGGCATCCAATGCTTTCACCAGTATCCTTAGAGGACAGCGTTATGGCTTCCTGCTGTAGATCCCTGACTGCAGTCTCCCTTCCCCACTATTCTCATGAGCATCTTTATGCTTAAGAGAGATGTTCTGAGATTCTTACCTGAAACCGCTTCCCACCATCACTTCTTGGACTACAGGACACCAAGAATGGTGTAAGAATTGACGAACAGAAAGTTTATATTCTGAGAGACTTGTCTGGAAATGGGATGGAGGAGGATTTCTAGCACAGGAAAGACAGGATAGGAGGAATAATTGCAGAAACAGATAATTGATTGGACTTTCCCAGACATGCTCCTTCCTTGACCTTAGCAAAAGATGGGAAGTCAGTCAATTACAAAATAAATTCTGTAAAGAATGCAAGACACTCACTCAAGGGTTAATGTGTAAATGTGAAGCAGTTTCTTTAAATACATACTTCTTTGGCCAGCCTTGTGCTGTGCCCTGTCATCCAGGAAAGCCAGATTAGATTCCCATCCCAGGTTTTTTTTGTTGAGGTTTTTTTTCTGCTCCCTGGAGTGACAGGCTAATTAAGGACTGACAGACACTGTCTCAGAAGAGTCCTGTTCAAATATCAAAGAAATAGATGCAGCAAGACAGACAAACCTTCACTGCTAGCTGATGCTCAGAGCAGCTCTCTCCCGCTGCACCATGCCACCACTGGCTTGTCACATGACATGAAAGAGACTCTGTTTTTCTTTTATCACCTCTCTAAACTAAGAGAACTATGCAAGTTGTAGGAATTAAACCAGTGAAATCCACAAGCAAGAGCAGAATCAGGTATTCAGTGTTTTAAAGTGAACCTTAAGCAGAGAAAGAAAAAGGACGGGGGGAAAAAGTAATCTCACACATATGAGAGGAATGTTGGCTTTGTTTAGCCAGTGACTTCAGTAAGAATGAAATTAACTTGTGATATCTGCTAGATAAAGTCGAATCCATTGCGCCATTGCTATCAGGCAGTATCAGAGTTTGATGTAACTGAAATACATCGCTCTGTATCTCACGAAGGCCACAGGCCACTTACTAATGAACAAGGGGGTGAACAGCAGAATCATGAAGCTCCCCAGAAACAGCCTGCTTCGCTCCCCCACCTCCAGCCTAAGCTCCAGCTGCACAGAGCACTTCTTGCCTGTTTTATTTCGGACATAACCACCACTCAGCACATCATTAGGACTGCCTGGACCAAACCCAATGCTCTCTGTGAAACAACAGCTACTCTAAAACATTATGTCACTGGGACAGCTCAGGCCTTTAAGGATTCACCTGAGAGGCTGACGGGATATAAGAGACTCTACATAGTACCGTAGGAAAAAACACAGAATCACAGCTTGTCCTCTCTCATAATACAGAACCCAGGGCGAGTACTTGCTGAAGGCCCTACAGAGGTTATTTCTGTGTGCATATTTTCAAAAGAAAACTACATCTGCCCATACAAAAAATGTTAAGGATTTATACCTCTCAGCCTGGCACAGATACAAAGCTGATGAACAAAATGTTCCTCCACAGGCTTCTGTCCTGCCCCTTACTGTGCTCATTACATGCCCCGTCACACAGTGAAGGCTAGAATTTCCACTGAGATCCTGACCACTGCTCATAGGTTTCCCGTTTGATACTATGAAAAGGTGATTTATTTTTTTTTTTTTTTAATTGCTTAAACTGGGTAAAATTTTCAGAAGCCTCATCTTCTCCTTGAGTTACTACATTTGCACAATGTCATAGGTGGGCATGCCACATTAAGGAGAAATGAAACAGGAAGAGTCTGATGTGAGGAATTTACAATCTAAACTAAGCATAGCACAGCAAGGGTGACAAAAAACAGCGGCACGGGAGGACACATACCACAAAAGTCAGAGCTCACACGATCTGTTCAGCAGGCGTAATGAACTTAATGATTCTTTTTCTCGTGTCACTTCATTCCCCACTTTCCCCCCATTCATAGTATTTAAATCTGTAGACAGTGAAGTCAGTCTTCATCTCAGTGAAGCAAATGGCAACATTTCAAGTTACTTCAGTAGCGTCAGGATTTGGCTTCATATCTGGCGTAAAAGGCAAGGGTGGAGAACAGCAAAGGAAGGCTAGCCTAAAAGGAGGGGATTTTGTGAGCAGTTTGGAGGAAAGTTGGGTAGCAAATTGCACAGGGTCAGGGAGGCATCATTATATGATACGTGAAAATGCTCAGAGACATTTATGGCAGGAGAATGCTGGAGCAACACAGCAAACTGAATTAGGAGAGAAGCTCCTAAGGCACAAGAAATAAAGCAATCAGATACATGAGGTGAAATTCTATTCCTGATTTCACTAATATAAAACCACTAACTTAATTGTAAAGAAGAAAGAATATGGTCGAAAATAATCAGAAAGGTCTGGAGAGAGCAAAGCAGCGCATTGAAGACAGGGACATGGTGCTAGAATCGGATAAGGAGACCAAAAAACATCACAGGGAGTCTGAGAGGTGTGGGCAGGATATATTGGTGGCCCAGTGGAGGGGAAGATGGTTTTTAGCAATCATCCTGTTGTATAATACAAGAGAGGGGGAGGCCCAAAGGATGAGAAAAAGGCCACTAAAGAAGGGGTTAATTAAAAATAGCAATTAGTGGTGCTTCAGCCTCTAAATTGAAGCAGAAAACAATAGAATTACTTTTGTTATATGTAAAGAGTCAGCATTTCTGCTTGGGAAAAAAAAGTAAATACAATCAAAATGGGATAATGTTTACAAAGGTAAACATGTGGTGGGTGGGTGTCTGTAGGAATGCAAAATAATACAACTAGTAACAGTAATGAAAAGCAATATTGCCCAAGTTGCAGGGAGTTTCAGAACAAAGATCTTTGGGACAGGTTGGAAGGGGAGGTGGAAGAGAACAGCAAAAAGAAATATAATCCTAATGGGATCTTAAAAGTCATAAACAAAAGACAATAATCAACTGTGTGTGTTCTCTTCTCCAAAAAGACGACAGGGAGTTTCCATGATACAGTAGAGGCATCAGGGAAGAGACCTCAGCTGCATCAAGAGCCACCATGGGAATTAGCACCATCTGCTCCACAAAGCAGAGAAGGAGGGGGAAGGGGAAGGGATGGGCAACACACGCTGAAACTTGGTAACAAACCACATCTCTACCCTGCAGAACTGATTGCAGAAGGTCAGCAGGCACCACTGAGGAAAAAAAATAGGCAAGCAAAGCATTTCCTCCAAGAAAGAGCATCAGTTGCATGTAAATACTAAAAGTAGAATAAAATATACATGGTGGTGGTAGGGAATAAAGAAAGAGAACAACCCACATTTGTCTCCTGGTGTACGCTGGCACACTTCCAGCAAAGTCCGTAAAGTGACCAAGATTTACAACAGTTGTGAGGATCTGATCCAATGAGTTCATTTTCTTGCATTGCTGCATTATGAATTTGGCAGAGTAAGTTCCCAGGAAGGGTCCTGTCACCATTACTTTATTTGGAATCTGCAGCACCAGGGCAGAGGTTCCCCAGTCGGTGTAGACATCGTGTTTACTCTAGAAAAGGAGAACCTGTAGAGGTCACATTTTGTTTAATGGAAAGAATACAACTCTACACACACAGAGCCAAATTTATTAGCCTCACTTAGCTGAGTAGTTAGAAGATTGCTAATAAGAGCGAGGCACCCCAAAATACCAGTCTTGCGAACCTAGGCATCCTCACTGAGTTCACCCTCACTCTGGATGCTACTTATCTACAAATAACAAATAACTCATGATAACAGTTAATGTGTCTGGTGCTGAGTGCCCAGCTGCCACACAGGAGCTGCGGTATTCTGTGCTATCAGGCATTGGACAGCCAAGTTATTTTTGTGTGCTATTTTAAATGGCTGTAGCCTATTAGGATGGTTAGCATCTCCACATAGATCAAGGAAAAGAAACGTGAAGAAGTTATAAGCCTGTAGAAGGAGCTGCTTATCACTTTTGTCCTCTGAAAATCTTTCCATAAGTATCTAGTTAAAATATACATCTTTTCCATCTGTCTCGGGAAGCACACCAGCCTTCATACACCAAAGTCTGATTCAAGCTTAACACATGTTATGTGAAAGGCCCAGAAAACATCAATGTCAGGAAGAAGTTTGTTTTCAAAAGTTTGATGGAACTGCACAAAATATCAGCCCGGTCATTCTTCGAATTTGAGAGTAACCAAGTATTAATTTTAACTAGATCTCGGTTTCAAGAGAAGGCCAATATCCACAAAGGCTGGATCCAACGGCACACATAAGCTCCGGAGTGTGCACACCAACTGCACGGTGCGTGGAGCCCAGACTGGGATTTTCCAGCAGGGGAGCACTGTTAAGCCACCAATTTCTCACGTTAATCCCTTCCAGTTATTCAACTGGATTTGTAATTGTCTACCTCTTTTCTTCATTAGGAAAACACTATTCCAAGGCAAAGCTCTATGCAAAGCATTTACACTATTAACACATGTTATCAGATCAAGGTAAACTCTAAGTTCCACTCACCACTTCACTTGAACAGCTAATGGGCTAGAAAACCACAGGTTTTCATGAAGATTTTTCCTCATATTTGAGCTCTGCATGGGTTTACTAACTGAAGGTAAAATTGCGTCACTCTCTCCAATGCAGATAGCACCATTTCTTTTCCAAAGCAGACTGCATGCACTTTTTCAGTACAAAATACACTTAGACCAAATAATTTTGGAAGTCACATAAATAAAAGTACATACAAGTAATGGGCTTTGATGCACCTTCTTGGCATGTTCCTTCTTCATTACGAATTTGAAAGGTGTAGGCAGACCTATCCAATCCTACATATGTGGCTTGGCTCTTTGAATTCTAAATCCAACTACTGTTGGAGTCTGCAGAAGAGGTGGAGGAGACAACATGGCCATTCGAACATGGTCAAAGGTTAAAGGAGCACCCTGAACCACCACGGGTTGCTACAGAGCGAGCCGCAGTACTCAGGGAGAGCAGCAGGAAGACTGCTGGAAGTGGCGTAGCTGCCATGTTAGTCAAGGTGTCCACATGGGGATTGTTCCTGTGGCCACTGACAGCGTTCTTAAGATCAAGTTTTCTCTCTGGTATTAAAACACTTATGCTCTGAGGGGAAAACAACAGGATGTAAACACAAGATGTGCTGAAATCAGCCAAGGGATCTACAGAACGGTTCACGTGCCAAAAAAGCCCTAATGCTAGAAACAGAGTTAATAAGGGAAGGCCCTCGGGCAGAGTCAGGAAATTGAAGCATACCAACTGCTTTTCTCCTGCTACTTCATATCTCACACAAAACAAGGGATCGCAACTTAAGAAACAAGGAGAGAGATGATACTGGTCATTTGACTAACGAGAGAATGAAACGCTGCTGCTTGTCATGTTTGGGTTACTCTGAAACACTTCAAAAGCAGTTATGAAATTGTGCTAAACCTAAAGAAACGCCAGAAAGGAAACTTAAGGCTGGCCCCAGTTTTCACGGCTGGCCCCAATCTCTGCAGGGGAGAGAACCCAAGCACTTCTAAAGGAGCAGGATACTAGTGCTATGATTCAAGGCTATGTTTAGCTACAGCAAACCGAGTACTATTTGCTGGTTATCAAAATAGTGCATACATAAATGAGAGAAACAGGATGTGGCAAAACGACCAGAATCATTTAAATTTTATTCCGAATCAAGACTCTGCCAGCCTCCATACCGTATATGGAACATTTCCCCTGCAGGTGCAAGAAGTTTCTGTAGGATTTGCTCTTGCACGTAGTATCCCACAGACTAATATTTTAATAGATGCAACGGTTGATTAGTTGAATTTTTTTTCCGGTGGGGGGGGGGGGCAGGGAGGAGAGAAGGAAGGGGAGGTGGAGAAAAGATACAT
Source organism: Gavia stellata (assembly GCF_030936135.1). NCBI lineage: Eukaryota > Metazoa > Chordata > Aves > Gaviiformes > Gaviidae > Gavia > Gavia stellata. The sequence continues at coordinate 40,895,545 of NC_082600.1, forward strand.
AAGCAGCAGGGTTTGGGGGCGGTTCTTTCCCTCTCAGAGGCCCAGCTGTATAACCTACGTGTGGTAATATAACAAACTACCTGGTCAAACCATAAACAAGTTAAAGTAAGAGTCTGAGGGAGAAAGGTATGAGGCATTTCACAAGGGAATAGTCTATTCTCAGACAGGGATGGGAGAATTGATTTTCATGACAGGAGATACAGCACAACAGATAAAACAGGATACTGTTTGATCTACCCAACAGAAAACACCAGCTGAAACAGTGACCTAGCTGAAGGAGCAGGGATCAGGCTAGGAGAGCAGCAGCCAGGCAGGTGCCATTCCAACAGCACACTGCAAAAACACTAAGTGAGGAGATCCAAATTGCCCCTCCAAAGGGGCAATTATTCACTCTGCATCAACAGCAGTTCCCCACTTCAGACTCCACAGTGAACCTAATCTTTAACAGCCACTCTGTAAACTAAGTTGCACACAATGGAGTATATATGTTTTTAAGAGAACCTTGTCAGCAGGAAAAGGACGCTAATCATTTGCGCTTAGATACAACCGTAAAAAAGGGAAAGGGCTGTCTTCAGAGTGTCCACAGGTCCCCCCCTCTGTCCTGCCAAACATATCTAAAGGCTTTACTTCCATGACTACTGAAAAGCTTCAATGAGCCCAGACCCTGGGATGAAGATGTGATTTGTTGATTCATGAATGATTTAGGTGAAGACAGTTGTTTTCTGCCCAGTCATGGTCTCCCTATGACTGACTCTCTGTCCCTCAGAGTCTTCAATCTAGTTTTTGTTCATTCACTCATTTGGGCTTGGAAGTAGGCCTGCCACAAATGTCAGGAAACACCCCATGAAATAATGTCCCATTCTGCAAGAGATCCCTGACTATGGAGGGGACTGATTTGCATGTGAGGAGTGGGGAAAGGGAGGAAGAAGAGGATAAATACTGCTGGTCCTCATTCACCTGACCAGGAGTCAGACTGGTCTATAGTGCTAAACTCAGCTAAGCAGATAATTCAGTAGGTGACCTTGTATCAGCCACTCGTCTTCCTTGCATTTTTGTTTACCCATCATAAAGTGGGGCAAAAGTAGGCACCTTTCCTGAAAAAACAAACAAGCTAGCTTCCAAACCAGGTGAATAAGTTATGGAAAGTTAAATATATTCTGGCAAACAAGAAAGAGCCTCACTTTGTTCCAGTTTGAGATAGGCTGTCATCACAGGAAAAAAAGGGCCAGCTAATAAAATCTGCACCAATCATGTTCTCTTTGCAACTTCAGGGAATTTTATAAGCAAGAATTCATTTTCACATGCCTGCTGTGTAGTCAATCAGTCCATGAACAGGAATCAGGAACGGTCAAGTTCCTATCTTGATTCTCAGAAGCTGCCACTAGTTCTCATCTCACTTGCAATATCACAAAGAGTGTAAAGCAGCTCTTACCAGTTCCCATGGTTTGATCTCACATTTTGTGCAATGTGGTGTTCTTCCCCAAAGTTCAACTCCAGAGCCATATGATTTACACAGCCACAGCTTTCATAGGTATAAATGTGTTTCTAACGCTTGGATTTGCAGAGAATACCTTGGACTTGTACCCTAAAGGCTCAAAACCCAAAATGTAAAGACAGGCATTCAAAAAGGCACCATGAAAAAAAAAAAAAAATCATAATTTTTAACCTTCCTGAAGAGAAAAAAACATCTGTGTGTGTCACAATTTTCAGATTAGCCGTACAGCAACCCTACACAGTGGACCTAAGCAGCAGTAGTCCCAGTTATGGAATAGGCTTCTGATTTGTTCATCACAGCACAGACATTCGGAGAACTATGATCAGAAATTCTTGGCTTCAGATGTCTCATTTATTAAATCTGATTGTGAAATTATTTTCTCACCTTTGGTGATCTGGAGGAGATTTGTTGCCCTCTCCCACAACAGCACAAAAATTTAAAATCTCAGAAAAGTGCATAAACTGACAATACATAAAAAATGTCTTCAAGTCAATTACAGTGCTTCACTTTGATTTTAGCCTTTGGGGCCTTTTGAATTATTAAGTAATTTCCACTTTAAAAGAAATAAATCAGAAAATACCAAAATGGAATGTTCCTACATGTTCTAAAACTTTTCTGAAAAACAACTTCAATTCTTTTATTTAGTAGATTAATCAAAAATCAACTGTGTTCTGTGAACTGGACTGGTTTTGATGAATCGGCATACATCAAAACAGTCAGTGAAAAAATTCCCCAGTCTTCTCCAATTTTCAAATAATTGCCCCAGAAACTCCCTGCTCCTTCTACCCACCTCACAAGTTGAGCACACAGCATTCTGCTTTTGAGCAACAACTTAAAGAGAGTTCAGGTAACTCTTTCTTCAATTAGAAGGGCCAGTCCTGCATTTATATAGGTCTTAGACATTCTCTGATTATAGACATGTGAGTATCTAAAAATTTCAGTTAAAAAATAAAGCCATATTTCTTTTCAAGGTCTCAGAAGCAAGAAAACTAAAAATACATGGGAAATCCAGAGAAGGAAGAAGCTGCCCTACTAAAAGACTCCACCTTCAACCACACCTTTCATTTCTCTGTACTTCTTTTCTTCCCATCCAAGGTCAGTAATACCACTGAACTGAAGCGAAGTCCACACTTCTCTGTTAAACGTCTATTGTAAAACTACAGTCACCAAAACGTATCTTTGCCTTTTCCACACAGCTTTTCATGACAGTGACATACTCTTACATGTATGGTGTGCATGGCATTTGTGAACCGGGGGAGAGAGGTGTTTGAATTTAGTTTCCTGTGGACAAGCAGGCACATCACTAGAAACACCATTAGAATTACCTCCCTTGGAGAGAAGCCATAGGCTTAAAAGGGTTGTGGAGCATAAAATATCTTCTCGTTCCTTTGAATGAAGGATCCCTTGATCTTTTTAGGGCAAGATGAGGGAAGTCTTGTAAGATCTTGCCTGTAAGCATGCTGTAGATAAAGGAAAGAACCTGAAACCACCAAAATATAAGGAGTACTTATTTTCCTCCTTCATCACCCCCTCCTTGCCTAAATTTAATACCTCAGTAAATGTCAACTCCCACTGAAGCAAGTAATTTAACATTAATAGAAGACTTCTCCTCCACCTTGCAAATCTAAGAACTCCTTTTTGAATCTGCTACTGGTCAGGCACTCTCAGCAGACTGTGTACCTGAATCAATTGCGTGCATACATGTGCATACATAGAAGCAATCTTTGGTAATCATGATGCACACAGTAATTACAGTTTGTCTCTCAATAGGCCCTTTTAAGGCTTTTTACAAGTATGCATCAACTAACCCTTAAACACTCCTTTAGTGCATGTGAGGTTTTTTGTTCTCCTTATATAGGACACGAAACCGAGTCACTGAGTAGTTAAACAACCTGTCCAAGGACACTAAGGATGCAACAAACACAAGTTGGGTGTTCTGACTCATTATGCCTGAGATCTAACTGCTAGGCATGCTTCTCATGCTAGTTTCTCCAGGCAGCTTACAGAGTTCATTAACATTTTCAGGAAATACATAATCTGAATTGTCAGAAGGATTTTCCTGCCCAACTAGACTAGACAAAGAAGAGGAAGGAGGCTCTTCTTTTATATACTTATATCTCAGCCTCAATTTTCCTGTCCTAATGGTATTCTCTGAGCTCAAGGAAAAAGAGAGACAGGTTGCTAAGCTTTTTGGAGCCTCAACCTAGCAAAGGAGAGTGTCCTCTTACAGCTTCAGGTGTTCAGTGATAAGTGGAGATTCTCATGCTATCTACCTTTACCGGGTGTCAGGTGAGAGGGTCAGAGGTTCTATTTCAGTTTAAAAGACTTGCTTTCACAGAAAATGGGAACAGTTAGGCAACATGTTCAAAAAGTGACACCAGGTGGGGTAGAGAAGGGTGAAGGGAAGTGTGGTAAGGACTTCATAAAGTTCTTTTCAAATTAGGTGCTCCAGGCAGAAACCATCATTGCATTCCTACCTACAGTGTATCCAGCTCAACTATTAATACTCTGTAGCTGTACCCTTTTTTTTCTGGCACTATGTTTTTCTTAGATTATGACTTTTTATTTCTCCATACAGTGCAGTTTTTTCCAAGGACAACTGTTTCAAACTCAAGTCTTGGCACTTCAGAATACATGATCAAAAATGAAAAATACAGTATCCTATCCCACACAAAACCTACTGCTTCCAGCACTCACTTAAAGTAGCTCTATTGACATAGTATAGTGCCAATAAATCAACAAAAGTGGAGTCTACAGTTTTGAGCAAAGAAAATCTAACAAAGTTAAACATGCTGCATGTGTTCTTCTTTCTAAGGAAAGGGTATTAAGTGATTAATATCAGTCTGTTCCCAAAACGTAAGATTTGCAAAAACTCCATTATTTTTCCCATTAAATCTTCCTCCAGAGTGTATTATAAATTCCCCAAACCAAACACTTGTGGCCTAGACAGTCTTCATTTACCCTAGTCAAAAATACAGTTTAGGAAAGAAATTACTTCTTGAAAATGTGTATGTTATACACCACAAACAATGGCCACTGAAGGTAACAAGGGTTGTAAGTAAACACTGTTGTGCTCCACCCAGAGAAAGGAGCTGTGAGGACTTTTCCTCCACCTCTTCTCATATCCATGAACTGTAAAAGAGAGTCACCCCAAGGCAATGCTTCTGGTGGGAAGGAGAGAGAAGAGGTGAAGAATGAGCTATATCCCTTTAATTTTAGCAGGAATTGTGTACCATCTGAAAGAGATTACTTTTTTATATCTGTAGAAAGCTGAAAGAAGCTCTTCGCACTGCTAGTTCCAGGGCACAAGACTGTCACCAAGCCTTTCCATCAAGTTCTTGGGTTATTTAAGTCTGTACCTCCATTACAACAGAAGAGACGCAGTAATTTTTCAGAAATGGGGAACATTTTACTCTACCATCCCTGCTGTCATGTTTGTTCCATTCAGCTTCCTTTCCATAACATACATAGCCTTCTGGAAATTCAGTATGAACACTGATTTGCAGCACATGAGGCAAAATATTGCATAATAATCCAAGAATAATTCAGGTTGGAAGAGACCTCCAAAGGCCTCCAGTCCAACCTGCTGCTCAAACCAGGGTCAGCTGTGAGGTCAGACCAGGTTTCTCAGAGCTTTGTCCAGTTTGGTGTTGAAAAACTCAAAGGACAGAGGTTGCACAACCTCTCTGGGCAACCTCTGTCACTGCTTGACCATCCTCAGGGTGAAAAAGCTTTTCCTTACACCCATCCTGAATCTCTCATTTCAACCTATACTCATTGTCTCTCATCCTCCCACCAGGCAGTGCTGCCAAGAGCCTGGCTCTACCTCCCTGATGACCTCTCAGTTAGTATTGGAAGGCTGCTGTTAGGTTCCTGCAAAACTGTCTCTTCTCCAGCCTGAACTTGCCCAGTTCCCTCAGCTGTTCCTCACAGGAGAAGGGCTTCATCTCTCCAATCTAATGACATCAGATTATGATTTCTCAGAACATTAAGAAAAAGTTATTTTAATTGTTTCTCATGTTCAACATTATTATGTAAAAGAAACTGAAGAGATGGAACATCAACTTTCAGACTATGGTAAACTCTTGTATTTCCCAGGTTGCACATGAGAGGGGAGCGGCCACTTGTGACAAGGGTCACAGAGCAGGTCTGATGAAATGATGCAAGCAGGTGAATCTGTATCAGGAACACCTCAGTATGGTTCTTAATAAGCTCTGTCTCCAGATGACTGACAGTCATGAGGAATTGTAATATGCATATAAGATTACATAAATAATATCTAGACAGAGGCATGTTTTGTCATGCTTAACACAAGCATAGGGGCCACCAACTCCTAAATGTTACTTGAATCTTTCTAAAGTCCCAGGCCTGTGACTTCACCTCTCTCTCCCTCCTTCTCTCTCCTCTCTCTCTTTCATGTCCCTAATTTTAAAAATGGGAATAGCATCACTTGGTACCATCACAGGAATTTCTGGTATTAGAACTGGTGTGGTACTTTGAAGATGTGAACTGCTACTCTGAGCACCTTAATTCAAGGCATGAAGAGTGGACAATGAGGTATATCATAATTATATTGGTTTTTTACTATTTCTGCACTATGCGCAGTCACACAGCAGTAATTAAATGTGCAAAATCCTGTCCAGCATGCACCGGATTCAGTATAAAGCCTGGTAAGTCTCTTCACTGGCTGCACAAAATTCCTCAGCACAGTTCTTGAAAATAGAGCTGCTTTCATGAAACTACTCTCCCACCCATAGTTCCAGTGCATGTAGTGAAACTCCCAGTAATATTTAAGCAGTGACTGCAAGGAGGTGTGTTTCCTTACCACCAAGTCTGTAATGAACAGAAGCAAATATAGGGCAGATTGTGGCTCCTTTCTTAAGGAGGTGTGTTAGGATAGTGGCAGCGGAGGAAGGAGTCTCTGAGGCACATTACACAGGATACAGAGGTCTCCTGCTGCAGAACTGCCCTGGCCTTCAGCACAATGTACAGTGCCAGTTTTGAAGCTCTGTCCTGCACAGGGGTTAGAACAAAGCAGGACAGTAAAGTCACCCACCAAATTTCTAGAAGAAACTACGTAGCATCTTCTTGTATGTTCTTTTGCACACAATGGACAAGCACCACTCCAAACCATAACTGGAAGAGGATGTCCTTAGGACCACTGCAACACTGATTGCAAATGCTGACCTTGTAGAAAACCTTTCCTGACACTGAACTGCTTTTATTCTTCCCCCCGACGATAAATGGCATGATGCCTACACTCCACTTTTATGCACTTGTGAGTCATGGGCTGGGCTTCTGTATCCCTTTGTCTCGTATCTATTATGTGAAAGAAAAGAATATGTTTGCCTTGTATGTGCTTCTCACTGCTGCAAAAATAAGAATGCAAGAGTGAAATAGTCATTTAGGACAACATGAAAGAGTTGATTCTTAAGCCAATATTTTATATACCAACAGAGTCCGAGGCCCATCTCGCCCCTCTTGGCACACCTTGTGCTGTTGTTAACACCTGGACAAAATGTGACAGGTTTCAAACTTAAGTATTTTACATGCTCTCTCAGAGAACAAACCACCATATCGGAAAAACAACAGAGGCTGAAACTCACTTACCAAGTCCTCATTTATACTGATCAATTCAGGAAAAAAAAAAAAGGCGCAAAATAGGGAATCACTCAAATTAGCGCAGATTGACGGTAAGGGTGGGAAACTGCCTTTGCTGTATTTGGTGATGCTGTACATTGAAAGCTGTTGTTGGGCAGTTATGACTAAATGCTTTCAGGTCACGCAAGGGCTGCAGGAACTTGAGGAGAAAGTCTGTCCGAGAGGAGCAGGGACGGAGAAGAGGTGGTCAGGTAAGTTTAGCCATTCACATGCAGACAGGCCCAGAGACAGTTACCCTCACAGGCTTCCCCTCGGGACATCCTTGCCAAATTCATTGGGCACAGAATCCATTCCGTGCCCATGAGCAAAATAAATAATGGGATTATATTTCTCAGTCCCTACAGATTCCCGAGAGAAGGAAGTGGGGGTAGGAATGGCTCTGAAGAGGGAATCTGTTGAAGCAAACAGTACCTCTGAAGACAGCATACGCTGTTCTCTTTAGCCTAAGCAGTTGGGCTCTCATGATAAAGCTTTCACTGAAGATCCCTACAAGACACTAAAAATCCAGCTTCAAAAACTGTTGCCAGAGTAGGATTCTCGATGAGGCAGATAACAGGTCTGATCTGGCATGACAAATCCTGATTAGCAACCCAAGGGTTAAGTCTATGAACTGGAGCAAAAGCATCCTTGCTTCTGCTTCCTCCCTGAACAGTAACCCACAAGCTTCAATGTGACAGTTGTGCAATTTTTTTCCACGTTGCAATGCACTGGTGCAGAGGTATCCCTGACGTTGTTTCTTGCCCTTTCCAGCAAGGGTGCCACTGCATTTGCTGCCTCCACTCTTCAGTGGGAGGAGTAGGAGGAAAAGGGATTTCCCTCCATTACCAGTGGGAGGAAAAGTGATCCCATCCACTGAGCAGGGGTACCCATTTAGTCTCTAAAACCCCAAATGCACAGAGGGGTCTCTACCTCACACCTCCCCTCAGGAGCAGAAATACAGTTATCAGCAGCTCTGGCACCCATTGCCGAAGCTGTGTTTTACCCACCTTTGCAATGAGTGCCCTCCCACTGTTCCCGCTGCAACCCTTCCCAAACTCTCCCTTGCCACTTTTTTGCATTGGGCCTGGAAAAGAAGTCTTGCTGCTGTTCTTCCAGATCTCAGTCTTCTCATCCAAAATCCCAACATTACACCCAAGGATATCACACCAGATATCCTTTCCAAGGAACACTGTGGATAGCTAATTGCTCTCATGCTCTTCATTTGCTAACGTATGCCTATCCCGTTACTTAGCAGGGACCAGGACCAGTGGCAACTGCCAGCTGTAAGTTCTTTGGGTCAGAAACTGCTCAATTAGTGCAATGAAATCACAGCCTAGTGGGATCTACTTACAATACTGATTTCTAGTTAATAGTAATTTTTTAAGGAATTAATTAAAGGAAATGTCTTTAATTTGTATTACAGTCTGTCTTTTTGTGTCTTCATTTCCCTTCTGGCCTACAAAACCTCTTTTCCTACCTTACCATGTCTCTACTGTGCTTCCTATTCATTCCCCAATGTCCTTTTGCTCATTACTTCCCCATGTAGAGCCTTCCCTATCAGCCCTCCTCCAGTAAAACACTTCTGCCTTAGAATCCAGGCAGTGGTCCTCTCTGAGTCTCCTTGTGTCACCACACCTTGTAGCCAGCCTTTATATCTGCTTTCACACCATCCACAGGACTTGAAAGATTGCCCACCCCACCACTACCTTACTATTCGTTAGTATATGGGGAGAGCACTGACACATGAACTTATATTTTTGGAAGAGTCCCTATTACAATTACAGGGAAACCAAGAGTTTAGTGAGGAAAAAAACCTGCATACATCCTCCTGTCCCATGAGAATACCAGTTTCTTCAAATCAAAATGCTACAAACCTTTTAAAGGATCAGATGCCTTCATACCTGCAATCCTTTCCTCCGATTTGTTCTCAAAGCAAAGCAGCACCCACATGTATGTGCACACCCACTCACGCACATATTTTCTTTCCAATCCTCCTCTTAATCCTGACCTCTTGCACTGCTTCAACAGTGGGAACTCATCACTTCACTTTGTTGTGAGTTTGCTTAGCTTCCCCATCTCACTTTGGCCTTTCCAGGAATTAAAGAAATAGAATATCCTAAGAACTAGAAATATTTCTGTTTTCTTCCACTAAAATGAACATCAGGTGAGCAAAAATCAGGATTGAGCTTGGAAAATTGGCAAGTCACTGGTAGAGTGTCCCTGCGCCCCTTAAAAAGAAGGGTTAAACTGCAGGAGGAGACTCAAAGTTAACACTTTCACAGTGTTATCAACTACCTAAAACTGCCAGAAGATAGTTTTCAGACACCCAAAAGATAGAGAAAATCTTTAACTAAAATCAGAACTGGGATTACACACAGAGAAGGTAGAAAGTGAAACTAAGGTACAATACTCCCATAAACTGAAATATTGATACTGAATTAGAGTTCATTTGTCTGGGTTAGTACAACATATTTTGCTCCACTTCCATGGGCACTCCAAGTGTTCAATACACCCCTCAGCACCTGGCTCAAAAGGTGGCATATCTTAAACTATACTGGGTGTTTTCTTGTGTGGTTTTTGTTTAATCAGCTATTCTACTTCATAACTGGATGCTTTTGGTCACTGGGCAGATAGTGCAGCAGATGTGCAACAGACAATCAAAAGTTAAGAAGGAAAGCCTGAGACAGGACCACCCTCTGAGCATCATCACTGGCAGCATAAGCTGGGGTGAACGCCCTTTGCACAGAGTTACTGTTTGCATAGCATAGAATAACTGTTTGCTAAGTCATGTTTAGGTACCTCTCTATACTCATGAAAAGAGCAAAAGGACATGGTGACCTTCGCACAGACTTTACGTGTGGGGAGAGGGAAACTATATAAAATTGAGGGAGACAGTTGTCATTCAAATAACCATTTTTTTCCCAAAACAAAAAGTAGCTGTAACTGGCACACAAGCGGCTTAGAGTATAAGTGGAAACAAATTTCAGGGTGAATTGCATGAATGATATAAAAACTATGGGATAAGGTGCTATATTAAATCTGGATGGCTTAATGTTGCAATCTTAGGTGCAGAGCACTGGCAGAATTCACTCAAGCATTACCTTGACATGGGCAGATTTTACTGGGGGAAAAGAATGGCATTTAGGGACTGCCAATTAACACCACTCAGTGTGGCGTCTGTGCTCCATGCCACGTCACTCAGTATGGCCCTACAGGTCATGCCTGCAGACAGTCCTATCCTAACTGGTGGATACTGTTTCTTCTTTTACTGCAAGCCTCTCCTCACAATCCACACACATCTTCCTAGCAGCCACCTGTGGACCCATCAGCAATTGTTGGAAACATGCAATCATAAAAAGCAGCAATTGAACATCTTTTGCCTTCACATTTGGGATGGAGACTTGCATTCACATTGTGACTACCCCCATACCCAACTATGTACTAGTGTACGTATGCCAAGCACTGTACAGGAGCTGCTAATTTCTTTTGCTGCAGCAAGGTTCTCCATAGGAACCTCACAGTCTCAGCTATTTCATTTGAAAAGTGTCTGGAAGTTTATTAGTGAAACTTGACACTTTCTGACCCATAACAGCTTTGAGGCAGAGGACTGATGCGTTCCCAGCACTTAAATCCCAATAGTAAAGTCAATCATGTAGGTCTTCTTGGTCATGTTGCCAAAGTTTGTGTTTCATCTCCAAAGATCTCTCAGAAATGTGATGTCTAAGAACTCAAATGCTGATATATAAAAGCAGCACCACGGAGCTTCCTCCTGACTATAGAAACGTGTGTAAATACCTAGCTCGTGCACTGAAAAAGATGGATTTTTTTCATGGCTTTTACCCAATGTGTACAGTCTCCTGGAAACATCTACAGATGCCTGATTAAGTGCCTAATATGCAACTGTTAATCATTCTGCTGACCTACGGCAGCAGCCACTCCTGTGTAAAGACAGGTCTCCTATGGACAAGCCCCAATGTGGAAAAGCAGCAGATTAGAAGGCCTCCTCCCCTAGAAAAGGGAGTGAAATGGGGCTTGTGAGTGGGGAAAGAGAGAAGGTAGAGCTGAAATACCACGTACCCCAACTATACCAGAGCAGCATAAGGACCACAGCAATTAGATGTAATAGCATCAAGAGCCAGGAACCAAACCACTTCGCAGAAATTCAGAAATCAAGCAGATTCAAGTCACCTCTCCTGACAGATTTTAGTTGGTCCAAAGGAAGGAAAGCCTTAAATAATCCATTCCATTTTTACAATGTGTGCAGAGAAGGTTAGGAACAGAATTTGTTATGTTCATGGTTACACACCTCCCTGCTGAAACTTGATTTAAGCAAGTAGCAGGTACCTGGGACACAACAGCTCAACACCAAGAATTTGTTCCATGTCTCCCTGAAATTTGAGACCATCTAGTTCAGCAGCAAATGCTACGGCAAGTTCTGGGGCCTCTGATACATTTAATTTTGAACAAGACCACTTCTTTGTCCTCTCATCAGGATTCAGGTATGCTACTGCACAGCATGAGGAGAGGACAACCACCTTATGTGCAAGTGCCATCAGCTGCCTTTCATTATAAATAATAACTTATAAGACACGTCTGCAAACGGCCACAGGAGCAGAAAGATAGCCACGTGGAAGAGCAAAGGTCACCTATGATTGTGAATCTGAGACATGACTAGAAAATTCATCCCATAAACAGTGACCTAGTGAGAGCACAAAAACAAAAAGAAACTGCAACAGGACAGAAAGGACAAAAAATAGCACTTCCTCTAGTCAGATCAGACCACTGCAGATCCCAGGGGTTCACCCTGCCAGTTCTGACATATACAGCCCAAACCAATGAATAACAAATAAGTATAGAAACAACTAATTCAGGTTTTTTCCCTCTAGAATGAATCTGAATATAGGTTGTACTTCTTATCCAGTCTGAACGAAAGGCCTATGAACAGACATTGAAGATAGCAAATTTCTTAACTGCAATGTCCATTAAACAAATCGGCATCAAACAAACTTTGCATTCACTCACAAATTTTAGCACTTTTTTAGCACTTTACAACCATTAATCTCAAACTGCTCTTCAAGGAGAGCTATAAAGGATTTTATCTATTCTTTGCATAGGGAAACAGAGGGACAATAAGGTACAGGACTTGGCTGGAAATACACAGAAAGTCATCAGTGTAGGCAGAAACTAAATGCAAGTCTCTGCATTACCAGTCTGGATCATGCCATTTCCTCTGTATAGCAGCCAAAGCATATGTTTAATAAACAGGTTGTCTCAGGTTGTTGCAAGACCTGGGTGAACTGGCACACAGATTTCCCCCTAGGGTTGACATGAAGGAGCAAACATTGCAAAGAACAAAATAAAGCTCTGGTTATTTAGCTGGTAATCATAATTCCATCTTGCATTTCTGGGTCTCTTATTTTGAAACTTCTCAAGGCCTTCCTTGCAACACTGCTAAGTACTATGTGACTGCCAGAGCCCTTGAAACATAAAAATGGCCATACCAGGTCAGACCAAAGGTCCATCTAACCCAGGATTCTGTCCCAAACTTCAGCCAATAAGGAATCCCTAAGGAGGCACACAAAATATGGACAGGATATAGTGATATTCTGCAGGAAATACAGTGGCATATTCTCTCAACCTCCAGCAAACTGTGATTCAGGTATCTTGGTATTCAGTAACTAATGAAGGATTTTCATTTTGTGAAGTTGACACTTTTTGAACCCCGGTAAACTTTAATACCCTGTACATCCCATTGTAAAGAGTTCCACAGCTTTATTTACTATTTTGTGAAAAAGTATCCTCTTTTGTTCATTTTGAACCAGCCTCTTGATAATTTAATTTGATGTCCTAACTTCTGGCTTCAAGAGAGAGAATGAACATCCATCCCCTATTTGCCCCTTCCATGATGCTCCTGATCTCATGAACCTCTCTCATATATCCCTTGTAAAATCTTTTTACAGAATGGAAAACCCAAATCAATTTAGTAATTCCTCATATGGAAGTTGTTCCTGTTGATCATCCTTGTTTCCTTCTCAGTACATCTTTGAGTTTATTTTGTCCTTTTCAAGTCAAGGAGACCAAACTTCTCACAGTATTCAACATGCAGCAATCCTTGGATTTATACAGTGTCACAGTAATGACGTTTGTTTTCTTTCCTTTTGTAGTAACTCCTAACATTCAGCCTGCCTTTCTTTTTCCCTTTCTTTCTTTGTATTATTGCCTTATTATTATCATCTTTCCCAGTTATTGAGCACAAAGCTCATATTTTGGTAGATCTATTATAACTCCAAAACCTTTCTCCTCAGTGGCAGTAACTAGTTCTGCCCCCATTGCTGTATATGTTAATTTGGAATTGTTTTTCCCCACATGTATTAATTTACATTTATCTAAACTAAACATAATCAGCCATTTTAATGAGGTCAGTCATTCAGTTCTGTGAGGTCCTTCTTCAACACTTCGCAGCAACCTTGCATTTTTCCACGTGGAATATACTTAGTGTTATGAGCTAAGTATGCCACCTCCCTCTCCACTTTCTTTTCCAGATCATTTGCAAGTATCAGGCGGCACAGGCCCAACTACTGATCCAGCTGGGCCTCCACGGGTGACCTGACCAGTTGTTCCTAGCCTGTGTTTCCAGGGTTTTAACCAACTGCGCCTCTGGAAGACTTCCCAAGGCAGCTTAGTTTCTTTAAAAGCTTCTAGAGAGGAACATTATCAAAGCCATTTGGAAACCAGGCTAAGTGTCACAGTGGCTGCTGAGCGGGAGTGGCTGCTACTGGAGCAAAGCTCTGCTCCCCAGCTGCGGGTGCCATTCCCATCTCTCCTACCCTCCCAGCAAGAAAAGGAGAAGCAGGCCTTGTCCTCCCCCAGTTCTCTGTTCCAGCTCTTCCTATTTCATCTTTCCCCATAGCCAGAACAGCACTGGCCTTGGCCCCTCATCCATGGAGAGGCAAACTGCCAAGATGACTCAAGTCTCCTTAGAACACAGGCATCTGCAGTCCCAGGGAGCACCGATGCAACTAGAGTAGGTGATACCCTACATAAGCATGCTGAAGAGTGATTCTGTAAGAATTATTGCTATATAAGTGTGCTGCCAACTTAAAGCAGAAAAACAAATGTCTCACACAAGCACTGACCCCTACTGCGTAGCTACAATTTTATTACGAAGTAACTTTCATCACCCTTCAAACAATCTCCAACTAAGCAAAAGTCTACCAACTCCAGGACTCTTTAGTGGTATCTTAGAACAAATAAGGATTGGGTCTAATGTCAGTCATGACAATAAAGTTCACTGTCATATTTTATATGTTTATAAATACGCAAAAGGAAACATTGAGTGAAACTCTGAGCTGGTCTGTCAGAAAACAAAACCACTCCACGTAACTCCTAGGTAAGTGGTACTGCTTAGGGATCAATGGCACTTTTGGCTCCTCCCTCATCTCTCCAAGCGTATCCCCTCTGACGCCCTCCCCCGTGTGAAATCCCATTGATTCCCTGCTCTGGGATCAGTTTCTAGCCTACACACAAACTCGTGCATATTGATTCTTTCTTATCCATTTTAAGTCCCCCACCCAAGAAACTGTTAAGAAGTAAATACAGAAAACAATAACAACCTTCCTAAAATAAAGTGTGGTTTAACTGTAACAGTAGGAAAAAGGAAGAATTCAAAAGGCCTTAAAATAAAACCTATTTGTGCCTTCTCCAGCTGAATTCCAACCTTCCAGGAGGATGCAGCAGCAGGTCTATCTCAATGTCAGCCTGTTCCCTCCTAGTAAGTATGCAAGGGAGCACCATTTCACCTGGGGAAAGTTCATACCCCCTCCCATTTGCTGGGGGGTTTTTGACTTTGTTAATCCAAAACTAGTTTAGTGTGATCCAATGGAGACTTCCAAGCCAGCTGCATACCACCTGTTACTACATAACACCACTTGTAGAGTTCATTTATGGATGCTCTTGATCTTGTTTTTGCCCTTTTGATTTTGTTTTTTTCCAAAATCAAAAGCCTGCTATTAAACTAAACTGAGAAATTATACAATAAGCGTCCTTCACAGACAGCAAATAATCAGAGAATATATGGCATCCAAAACATTTCTTACTAGAAAGATGAAAATTTCTGAATAGCACCATCCTGAAATGGCTCAGCGAAGTTAAGTGCCTACAACAAACTTCTGGGTAGAAATGTACTGGGAAATTTAAAGGCTGTGAGCATCTTTCTTCAGCTACTATCCTGAGGCTGCTCCCTACCATCTCAAAGTATGGAACCACTCAAGCTGAGCACAGCTTATCTGACAGAAAGGGTTTTGCAGGTATCTCAAACTGGGAAGTAACTACTGTGTAGGGTTGTAGGCCACGAGAATCATTTGAGAGAATTAATCGTACAGTTGGTATTAACATATGGATGAAACATTGCTTTAGAAGTTCAAACAGCAACTGTCAGCTGAACAAAGTTGGCACAAGGGTAACAAATGAGTTTTGCAATTGTGCTATTTTTACTATGTAATACCAATACTGTATAAAAGAACAAATGTTGTGTATATGTTCAATGCCAAACCTAAACCGTTGCTAACAGTGTTGTTATGATGTGATTAAAATGTCACCATCATTACTTGCTAAAAAGGATTTTATTCCCCGCTCCCCAAGCAAGTGTTTTCATTACTGGGGTTTTACCAGACATGTTTGTGAGAAAGAAAGGTGAAGGAATAACCCAACTCAAATATTTAAAAGCATTTAACCATTCTGGCTCATTGACAACTGTACGCTCTCCCTGTGATTTTTAAGAGCTGCTGACGCCTCATGGAAAAAACTTTGAAAAACATAGTATTGAAAAACAATTTTGCCAATGTGTCATATTTTCTGTCTTCTCCCTTCCCTTGCTTCTCACTAGTAGAAGAATCTACATGAAAACAGAACCTTGATTCTTTAGGTAGACAAAATTTGGATCTGAGCTCTGCCAAAGCATGTGGGTGTTTGGATCCTGTCCATTAAAGACATTTAACTTCAGATCCAGGTTCAATATTCAAAGCTTGCAAGAAGTGCTGAGATCCAGGATTTTGTTCTGTCCCATCCCTGTTACCAAGAAGTCATCTGCTGCCTGCCCTGCATGTTAAGCTATAGACTTCTGCTAAGGATCTCATAGGTGGCTGCTGATGTCAACATTGCTGCCAAATTATAAGCATTGGGCGCTACTGAATATCTGAGGTGGAGGGAGATTCTGAAAATTTAAGGAGAGGAATAAAAGGAATTTTCTCCAGTAGTACGGTTGTCTTGAAATAACATAGACTTGGTTTGTCTCTCACACTGGCATAACTTTTTGGACTTCAGTGAAATCACACTGACTGAGTACAAACAAAAACCACAGTCTGTATGAAGCTAGAGGGGTTTTTTTCACATTCAGTGTGTTGAAACAACACATTCCAGCCCAGCCATAGAAGCTCCTGCTGCCTTGTAAGCACAAAAAACAGAGATTCACCCCAAATCTCCCACTCTGGAAATTACTGTGAGTGGAGGAGAGCAAGCCAAACTTCCTCAGCTCAAAAAGATGCCAAACTGGACATAATTTCAAAAAAAGAATCACATTTCAGCATGGCCTTGGCTCTCTTACTTCCTGATTTAGCTACACCGGGCAGAGCAATGGAAATGCTGGATAGATACCTTCCTTGGGAATGTGCAGGCGGGCATGCTTTTTACGTGACCTTGCCCCTCCTTTTATCAAAACACTTCTCTTACTTTCACTGACATTTACCCCAAGGACATTGAAGCAAAGCAAGGGAGGAAGTCTAGCACGCAGACTGCCCGCCTGCTCCAAGAAAAGCTTTTCATCAGTGGATTTACCGACAACTGGGATATCTGAGGAAGACTGACAGATTCATAAGTGCCCAGGGTTTGTGTTTCACCGTTGCCAAGTCACAAGACAAAAAACCACAAATCTAGCAGAGGACTAAAAAACTAGAATTTTGTGAGGGGTGAGCTGACACCTACCGTACGCATTGGGAGAAAGAAGAAAACTGCAACAGCACCAAAGCAGCCTCCGGATTTCTGAAGTGCCACCTATCTGATCCTCTTGCATTGTGCAGTATCACAATACTAGACAACCTGTCATACAGACTTCAAAAGGGGCTACTTAGTTTGATTAGAGAGAGATGAATTTGCCCACAGAACTCTGCTGTCCCTTCCTCTGAAGAACCAAAGACAAGCAGTAATTGCGGGATGAAATGGAAAAAAAATATCCAACTACAACTCTAGGCCCAGTTCTCCACTGTCTTGCACTTCATGTGGTCATTTACATCTGGGCCAAGTGAACGTGAAACACTTCCAAACCACAGAAGCAGTAATTTACACTCACTTCTAGTGCGTTAGGCATGAGACTGAAGAATCAGGCCCTCTCTTACATGTCCCCGACAATGAATGACGAGTAAAACATAGGCTGTGTAATTCCACTTGTTTTGGAAAACAGTCAGTTTAGAAAGGTTACGATAAGACAGCAGCAAAAATCTGCTCCTGAACTCCCAACATCTCAAGCCGTAGCCTTGTCAATAGTACACAGGGTGCAAAAGATTATGGCCAGCTCAGGCCATTAGTTTCCTTTCTGGGCAGGAATCCCAGCATAACAGATACTTATGCATATTCTGTCCTCATTTTATCTAATTACAAATATCTCTCTAGGGATGGGGAGGGGAGAAGAGGTTTGATCACACGATTTTAGGTCACTTATGCAAGGGATTGCTGGGATATGCATTGATGAAAAGAGTGCTGTAATATTTTAAAAGTTCCCAGAGCCCTCTAGTAAGAAAAAAAAAGTATATATGTATAATTTTTTCCTATTTCTATGAGTTTAAACTGACCAGTAGGAAAGAGTTGAATCACATACTGCAACAAATCAGTAAGAAGTATATGGAAATGTTTAAAATGCCAAGACATTGATTAACGAACAATACCATGTTTTCCTAAACACCATCTGTAAATACATTCTTTCTTTCCTGTATTATACTCGCACACAAATATACATATATTATGCATACACACAGTTTTCTGAATAAGACCAATAACATCAGAGAAAAATGGAACAAGGTAATTTAAAAAAAAAAAATCAACTTTATATTGCTCATTTGGATTTTTACTTAATGGTTGCAACTCTGATGAAAAAAGCAACATCGTTTTACACTGATGAACTTTTAAAAGCCACATTTAGCGATCATCTAATTAAGTAAAACAAATTAATATCAAGCAGAATTGCCCCTGCTTGTCCTAGATCAATATGGCCTAAGTCTTCCACAGTCCAACAATAGGTACAAAATTGTGTAATTCCCATTACCATCACAAAGTGCTTCAAACTTGTTCCTGAGTGCTTCAAACCTCCTCCTTAACCATGGGAGGAGTGGAACACAGCAGAACTTGGGGAATTTCTTCAAAAGAAAAATGCAAGAATTGTTTGAAACTCATATGGAAAGACTGGAGAAGTTATTGGCTGAATAATTACCTTGGAAAAGAACATCAGAATTAAACAGACACCCTTCAGGAACAGAAAACAGTAGTAACAGAAGAAAAAAATGGGATCTTAAAGGTCAGGAAGTATAGGGAGAATTGCCAAAGTCAAGACTTAGAACTTGCAAAAGCTATTAAAAAATAGTAATATTGTTCAGACATCAAAATAAAAGCGATCAATGAAAGTTCAGCTGTTTTGCAGTTAGAATGGTACATAGATTAAACATAACGTAGGTACAGAGGCCAAGAACCAAAGGAATGCTGTGCTTCAGTGGGATGACTGAGGTGGAAGCCACAAAGACAGTTGTGCAGTCAAGGCATAAATTCTGAATAATCTCTGCCCAAGAACTGCGACATGAAACCATATATCTGCTAGCAAGTTCTTTAAACAGATACTGCAAATCACAGTTACTACTATATTACTGAACTACAGCAAGCAAAATAAAATACTCTTTGTCAATTGTTTTAGAACACAAACCTTTCAAATTATTGCAGTAAGGCTAAATGAGCCAGCGTTTACTCACATGCAGTTTTTTAAGTGCAAAATAATCAAAGACACTCTTGAACGAGGAAACGACTAAGATGCAAGATCCATACCTTGTGCCAGAGTAACTTGACATCTGGCTTTCATAAGATATTGATACGCTAGACAACTTCTTCTTAGCTATTTGGACTTTCAGAAAATGTTTCATACAGTACTATAGGATAAATTACTGAAAATGGAGAAGATGAGGATTAGTACAAGAATGGTGATATGACTGAAAAACTACTGAAAGAGGGTTGGGCACTGTTAAAGTCCTAACAGAGACAGTAATTGGCTGATGGGATGTTACTTCCGGAGTTCCAGAAAGGATTGGTCTGGGGACTGATCTTATTCAATATTTCCATTAATGACCTTGGCACAAAAAGTACGTGTGCTGATAAAAGTTAGCCACTTACACATGTTGAAGGGACATCAAAGAAATTAAGAATATCAAGCAAGAAGAATTAGATGGGAGTGAATTCAGTATAAATTTCACTTAATACCCTGGAGATCATCACCTCAACAACAACAGCTGAAAGGACAGGAGAAGAAACATAACATTCCCTCCACAACAGGATGACTATAAACCACCAGCACAATACAACCACAAATAAATGCAAAAGCAAGGTGCTCCCAGAAGAGGTAAAAAATAAAGTTATTGTAGAGGTCAAAACCTCACCTGGAACAGAATACAATTCTGTGTACTCACACTCAAGAAAGTTGAATGTGAGTAATCCAAGCTGGAGTGGAGTAGAGAAGGCAAGGACAATAAATACTCCAGTGATCAAAGGAAAGGAAAAGATAGCACAGACAGTTTAGTATATCAAAACAAAGACTGAGAGGGCTTATAATAGTGTAGTACAAATGCATGATACTGGAGAGGAAGGCATGGAGGGAGCAATAGTATTTAAACAACTCCATGCTGGCACCAGAACAAATGGGTATAAACTGGTCACAAGTAGGGCTAGGCTAGGGATTAAAATGCTATTTCCAGCCATCAGAGCAGTGGGTTCTGGAACCCTCCCAAGAGGAGTAATGGGAACAAACAGTCCAAGTGGGGATTTAAGACAAGGACTTTTCAGTTTATGAAAGGGATTATCTGACATGGTACCAGGGGACTGGACATAAGACCCAGGAACCCTCTTTTAAACCTACACTTCTATTAATTGAGCCTCTGTGACCAATTTGGTCTTTGTCTTCTCATCTGAAAGTACCCACACAGGAACCAATTAGTGCCAACTGGGATGGCAGCCTTTATGATATAGGTACCTACCCACTAGAAACAGGACCAGGCTCACCCACATGTTCAAGACATTAAGCATAGCCTCTTACTTTAATAGGCACTCTAGCCCAACCTGACCTTTGATAGTAGTACAATGTGCAAGGAAATCATCTTCAAGCCAGTCATGGTCCCTTAAGTGTGTTGCCAAGAGACCACTAGTGCCAGCATCCAAACCATTCTTCCAGCTGCAGAGGCGTGTGCAGAATTCCCTTCAAATGTATTCTACATCAAACCCCATGGGTGAGCATCTCCCAGACACTTCAGCCTCCAAGAACTCACTACTCTTTTACCCAGTCCTGTTAGCCACCTACTCAGAGGAGACCTCTGCGCTGCGGTGCTGCCTGGAACACCACACAAGAACTACTGGCCAGCTTAATGAGGCCTTTTTGACAAGCAAAATTAAAACCCAAGGGAGGCAAAATGACAGAAACAGAAAGAAATATCCAGGTTTAGCAGAATCTCCTCACACTAAAACTGAAATTTTCATGCAGCTTCTGTATCAGTGTAAAGACCTAACACTCAGCATTTGAGCTGGCCCCTATTGGAAAAAATCGTACTTATAAAAACAAAAGCAAAAGGTCAAAGTCCGACAGCACTGAAAATAGATGTGTCGGAGGGAAAAACCTGACAGTTTCTGATTGATAACCATGCTTGAGGGAAGCTGCTGGAGGAAAACTGCTGCACCAAAGGCTGCAGGGAGTTACTGTTCCAAAACCCTGCTGCGGCAGAAAAGGCACATGTGGCTGCTAGAGCAGGAGATGGACATGGTTAATTGACTGGGAAAGTTTAGCAGAGACGGAATTAATGCAAAGAGCTCAGAGCCCAGGCGTGCAATTCTGTTACCAAGGGAAGGAACCATTCGGCTGGAATTGCAATCCATTTTCAGGTCAGAGCCTTTCCCAAAGGCAGAGTGCTCACCCCTCATCTGCTCCTCCTCTTCCCCTCCGAGGGGTGCATGGAGGAGAAGGTAGCTGAAATCAGCAGCCTGGGAAATAGACTGCCCCTTGAGGGCCAGCCAGGTTTCAACTTTGCATGGTGTGTGTTTAGCAGTGAGGAATTCAGAAGACGTGTCAGGAGAGACAGCCTCTCCTAACCCTAGGACTTTGTGGATAAGCTAGTTGTGGAAACAAAACTAGAAAGTTAATAATAGGGGAAGAGGGAATTTACTTCCAGATCTACTCAGCAGAATGAATACCTGAACCAGATACATTTGCAATTTGGTCAGATGAGAATGCCAGGATTTAGTTACTGTGGAATCGCAGCAACAACATGGAAAAAAATACACCCAAACAATTATTTTTTTAAAGTAAAGGGGACTGCAGAGGAAGATAGGAAAGACACAAACACAAACCACAAACCAGATGACATAGATGGTCTTATGCAGTGATACGCTGCCAATATTTTGGTAAGTAGCACCCACGACTGTGTTCCTTTCAGCTAGTGTCTCAGAGTCACTTTCCGCAGTAAGGGAGGGCTACATGTGGGAACTTCTTCATTTCTTCTGCCATTTTAACAATGGGGCTTTAAATACACTTTAACGTACTTACAAGTAGCCTTGTAAAATAAATTGAGTCAAACCATTCTCACACCAATGACTTTGAATTCAATGCAGGAATTGTACTGAACAGACTGTCTGGTGTGCAGCATGTATATTTTGAAATGCAAAGCTACCTGCCACTTGGTGTAATCTGGTTCATTTCCGTGGTAAAATCTTTGCACCCTAACAGTGCCTTTATCAGCTCTAGGCATAAATCACTGCCATTAAGGGTGGTTTAGTGACATTTATCAGTGAACTTCCTCCATCAGAACCAGGCAGACAGTCTTAACTCACTTTCCCACTCTTCCTCCATACCCCTAACTTCAGCTCGGCCATGGAAGTGGTACCAAGGAAGGATTCCCATTCACTTTTAACACATCACTCATATACTGTCTAACACTCAACACCAAAAGTAAAGCAACGTGGCTTCGAAACCTCCAATTCTGTCAATGGTTAACGGTGTGACTAGCGTGACCATCACCAAATCAGTCAGTGCATGCCATTCCTCCCATCAGAAGAATGGATAAAATAATCCCACAAAAGGGACTGTGATGCTTACTTGAAGCATGATTATAAAGCATCTTCCTGCTCTGGCACAAAAGTGACAGATACTTTACATTACAAATAACATATATTTTTCCTAATTCTTCCATGCTGGAACCTCTTGAAATCCTCATTGTAGGATTTGTAAAGAGAAAATTCCAGCTGGGAGAAATTTTGTATAGCTGCTTTCTGCTCAGTCTGAAGAAATCTCACTTGGTTGAGCTACTCACAGTAGGCAAAGGTAGTCTTTTGCAAGTAAAAAGGGACTCTCCTTTAGACCTGTATTCATGCACAGGAAGTTAGCAACATTTTAGCAACAGGTAATTACATTAGTGCCTCCTCTACTCAGCCCGACTAGCATGAGAGTCATACCTGACTGTGAAACTAACCTCATGACTTATCTATGCCATACAACAAGTCAGGGGTCAGATTTAATTCAGTAGGCTCTGATCTGCCATGCTGCAAGTGTGAAACAAAGCTGCCTGTCCCTGCACACGGAGGCAGAAGACTGAAGTGAGCCTTGCTGCAAGACAGCACCAAAATGCATCACCTCATACTGCCCATCCTCCTCCACAACACCAGGGTAGATCATAGAGAGTCCATCCTCCCAGTCCAGAATCCATTAAAAACTCTCCTCCTGATCCTGTGCGAGGGGCCCGAAACAAACATTTCATTTTGGGAAATGACTCAGGAAGAACATGTGAGGAAGCAGAGGAACAAACAACACATAAGGTGGGTATAAATCCAGATAAAATATTAAAATCATTAAAGGGTTGCTGCTCCCTGAAGGTTGGAAAAAACGAAGAGAGTTAATTAAAAGCAATCTCCACACAGCGCTAAGCTAGCCTGCCCTGATAAATCAACAGCTAGGACTGTGCTAGTAGAGGTCAATGGAGGAGTTTGGGAGGCGGAGGACAGGAAAGCTAGGAGAAGATAAAACATTTAGCTGAGGCTATCATCAAAAACAAATCAGATCTAGTGACAGACAATTGAAAAGGGTTTTCCATGTATTTCCCCCATCAACATTTTTTGGTTAGATTTCACCCTCAGGAATGCCTGTTAGCTGGTGCTATGTTGACAGCAAACCTGACCAAGTTCCCATTCATTTGTATCAGCACAGGAGAAGAGAGAGAAGCAAGAAGTCTTCAGGGCCCCATTCTACCTGGGGAGGTATTAAGAACACTTTCATCCACCTGCCATTTGATCACCGAAGACTAACGTCACCAAAATTAACAGAGGGGCACATCCTTTTTGGAGAAGCACCTCCTAAAAATTAAAGGGTCAGTCAGATACGACGAAGCAGTAGAAGAAATACCTCAACGCTGCAACTGAACCACACCTGCGGAGAAAGAGCTCACTGCAGAGTCTTCCCATCACCAACCCTCGCCCACCACATCTCACATGCCTTTTAACCTGCATTACCCCAATTTTAAAAGGTACTACTCTCTGAATTAAAATTGTGTTCCTGATCTATTCCATATTTCACATCAACAGGTACATGGTCATGAACTGAAAACTTCAAGGAAAAGAGTCCATAGAAAACACAAAAACCTACAGTCTTCAAAATGCTCTTCGGTAGTTTAAAAAAAAAAAAAGCAAAAGCAATCAAGGTAAGCTTGTAGATACAAGTGGGCTCAGGTTCTAATTTCCAATATTGGACACTGGTGAGTGATTTATCTGAAAACTCAATAGGATAGCAGCCTCAAACATGATGCAGTTTTTATTCATAGTCAAGACCAAAGGAGCTTAGCAGTAAAACAGCTTTCTGAACCACTGTTTCCTTATTCCTTATTCAGATTGCATAGGTTTTAAAGTAGTCATAAACATAAAATATATTTGTCCCCATCATTGACTAAACACAGTCTCTCAGGAAACAATATTGAGGCCAAATACTTGAACAGTCACAAATCCATGGATGACTTCCTTCAGAACTGTTCTTGAAGGCAATGGAAATACGGACATTACTTTTCCCTTGAAAAAATACTAACTTTGTGTCTGCATTATAAGTTTCTTTATAGCACTGTTCACTGGATAGTTCACTATCTGGGCTATAACTCTGGCCATTTCAATTTTTCTCCCAACTCTGTGACTAATCACATTAGGCTCTAGATCCACAGGAACACCAGAAACTGCAAGTTTCCTAGAACCAGACCAAAAATTTCACAGCCACATGACACAAAGCACTGAACTGGTGTTCACTTACTCTTCCAAAACACAAAAAGCACCCAAAACATTTTCAAGAGGAAATTTTGTTCCAACAGGCATATTCTATCTTCCTGTGGTTAACACGAAGCCAACTCAAAGCATAAAAGCAGCATAAGCACTGTACTTTGCGTTTTGGCAGGAGTAGCATGCCCGCATCTGATCAGATCAAATCAGCCCTGCCAGCTGATGCAGTAGGGCAGACTAGAATTAACCAACTCGGGACATGGCCTTATTTCACTGTGCTGCACCTGATTTTCTTTGCACCGTCCAACCTATTTAGATTTTGGAGACCTACAAGTCAGGAAGCATTAAGCCATGTGTTTGTAGAGACATTGTTGAGCACAACATCTTAACCAAGGCCTTGTATCTTGTATCACAAGGGGGAATCTGAGAAGAAACAAGGGGGAGAAACTATAAGTTATGTGGGGTTCTTTTCTTTTGCATACTAAGATTTCATACACAAGTTACAGTTGGCATTTTATATTAATTTATAAAAATTATCAGAAAGCAAGGACAGCACTATCAGATGTCAGACGGATACAACTCACGGTGTTGTCTGAATGGAGAGATGATCCTCAGTTAGACTGGATCAGTTCTGCCACAAGGGACTGCAATATTAAATACCACTTCCAGCCTTTCTCACCAGAAGAGTAACATTGATGTAGTCACTGTCCTCATCAACACCTGAGCAGGGGACTGTCTCCCAGCTACAGCTCAGCAGAACGCGAAATTAATGACTCAGGATTTGGCAAGCACACGCTGCTGATCACAGCCACCTAGTGCACACTCATCAGCACTCGTCCCTGCCCTGCTCTGGCTGCTCCACTGACTCTCTGTGAAGCCTCCCCTCAGACAGTGCTGGGGTGCCAGTAAAACCTTCCATGCAGCTGGAATTGCAACTCTCTGACCGCACCCGGCTCAGGCAGGTAACCTGAAAACTGAGCCACATGCTGACACACTCCTGCTGTTCCCATACTGGAGGGGATGGGGGTGTGAGAAAGATATTTGCCAGCAGCCATTCAGACACTGCATTATTCTTCTCTGAGACATCTGTTGGGAATCTGTGGTTAAAATATGTTCTGCTGGGAAATAAACCATATATAACAATTAAAAAAAAAGTACCATACTTCTAATAATTAAAAAAAAGTATCATACTTCTAATAATTTAGGCTATTAAAGACAAATAAGAATCTTAAACATTCGGTATTCAAGCATTCACTTATGATATTTGTGTTATATGTCACTCAGTTTAGACAGTGAAAACACACTGGGCAGTTTTGTTCTTTCTTTTGAAATAAGAAAGAAGAAAGCAAAACCACTTTCTGCTTCTCACACACTAGTTCAGTGTATTTGGGTTTGTTCCACAAATTGCAGAGAAGTTTTTAAAGACAAGAAAGAAGTACTTCCACCTGAAAAATTCTGTTTTAAAAAAAAGGATTTTAAAAGTATGCTTTCTTTTAGATTGTGTTGATGAGATAACTTTCCTTAAAAGAAACAAACCAGTGCTAAGAGTGGGATGTACGCTAAGGAAGCGATTAACACACCTCAGCCTCTGCATCCTGGGCAAAACTGCCAGGCAAAGCCAGAAGAGCAGTACAGTCCTAATGAAGCCCTCGGAACAGGCCTTAAGCAATGTTGCTTTGCTGCTGCTTCTCTGCATGTGGGAGTATGTCACCCCAGCCAGGGAATCCTCAGATCAGAGGTCGGTCTGTCCAAGGGAGAAAAACGTCAACTACCGAAACAGATTCATTCCACTCCTACAAGTCCTCAGGGATAAACAATACAGGGATGGTTCTTGCTCAAGGCAACATCACATACAGACAACACAGTGATGAGCCCAGAATAAATACCAAGATTGTAAAATTGATCTACCAAGCAAAGAAATTCAGCTCTGACATGAAAGATAAACCAGAGTGAGAAAACACCAGGCTCAGCAAACAATAATCCTAAAAGATGGTTTATTCACAGCCAATGGGGGCATTGGAATGCCTCATTTTGGGACAGCAGAGGTACAGCCAACTGTTATAAACTGCAGAAGACAGACATGCAAGATGGACAAAGTCTGCTCTTGAGAGCAACCTCCAAATACCACAATTCCAGTTTTAGGAAAGCAGAGGAAGAAATCCATTTTCATTAGGCTACACAAAGGATGAGCCACATTACCTTCACCATGACTGAGACTGAAGACAGAGCCCCATTTTGCTTTGTGTACCAGACTTCTGCTTGGTCTGGGTAAACTATTCCCGCTCGGACACTGTGAATCCAATCTAACAGGCATTATGCACCCAGCCCTTTGGACATGTGCTTACCTTGAAATTATTACACCCTCCAAAAAATCATACCTTTGGGCCTCTGTAGCCCAACCCAAATAGTTCAATATTGCTTTCACACACCACAAATAATGATTTAAAAAATTTTTCTTCCGCGACAATTTTGTGATACAAACCTCCATCCATCTACTCAACTGGAGAGACTGTGAAAGGCTAGAACACCAACAAAACAAAATTACAAAAGCACTGCAACAACTAGTCATGCACAAGCAACTCATGGAACCAGACATAACACTGTAACTAGTATCATATCATTTATCAGACTCTATCATCTTCAAACCAGGGTATCCTCAGGTCTTCTTAACTTGGCTTCTCTACCCCCCAATGACTTTGGGTTTATGCTCATGTTTCTTTGCATAAATAAAATAACATCCATCCCTCATTTTCTCTGAAGGCTGGTGCTCAGATACAGCAAATACAGTTTTCATGTGGACAACAGTTTTGGTTTGAAATGTGTCACACCAGGGCTCATTTATGTTTTTAAGTGACTTCAGAGCCACATTGGAAATGCTGTAGAGATTTTGGTACACGATTTAACGTGCCCAACAACCCTGTTCTGTCAAGCAGAAGAAAATTCCCTTCTGCAAAGCCACATTAAAATCACCTCCACATCACTTGTAAACACTGAACTGGCAACCTAACTGTCCGTCTATTTTATTGCTTCCACCTGCTGAAAGCAGCACTGCACATTATACTTCCACTTTAATATTAAAAATCAGCAACCAGATGCTTATGCAACAACATCCAAAAAAAAATTAAAAAATCAGTCTTCATCAGCACTTAATCAGGACGTAGGGCTGTTTCAGGGATGGGTAATGGGATACAGGACCTTCCAGTTAAGGGTCCGCAGCTTGAACTCAAGCCCAAGTTATCACTAATGAAACACTCTTGCCATACAAGACCCCAAGACCCACACCGGTCTGTTGCCGACATGAAACAGGGATGCGAGCACAGATCATTTCTTCACAGGTGGCTCATGCCACGGAATTCATCATCACAAGGACGGCCATTTGGCAGCCCAGGGGTTGGAGCTGGCTGTCAAGGCAATTTTATCTGAGAAGGTACAGCAATTGGAAAACCGACCGCTGCTGTGTGTTTGCAGTGGGAATGCAGAGACAGAAGAGGCCTGGCAGGGTTTATAAGGTCAGCTCTAACACTCCGCACACAGGTCTGCAATGATCTGGTCCCCAAACACCTCGCAGGGAATAAGTGTCCCCAAGCACATCAAAGTTATCTGACAATACAGTCAGCATGCCAGTGACCTAGCCTAGCATTTGAGCCTGAGTTAGCCTCTTTTGTCCCAGAGGCTGTCTTGAGCAAAAGAAAGGGAGAGCACCAGCACTGCTACTCCAAGGCCAAACTACTGGAAGGCAACAGCTCCTCTTGCTAGCATCCAGGCAGAGAGCTATACGACATGAGGGAATCTCACATGCAGAAAAGGCAATAGCCTAACATATGTTCCAGTGAGTATGTTTAATTGACAACCTGAAATAAAAGTCAGCTGTGGGAGTAAAGACAGAGAAGGGGTGGGGGAGAAACCAGCTCTGCTTCTAGATAAGACTTTGTAAATTACAAGTTCTTAATTACATTAAATGCATTATGGTACCATATGCACATTGCTAATAAGGCAGAGATGGAGGAAATGGGACTAGATGCTAAGACTGGAAGTTGAACAGCTGCACTATAGACTTGATCTCCAAATTAGAAAGTTTCTGAACCACTTTGTCCTACTTTAGCCATCCATAAAACAAAGGCAATAATCCTTTCTTCACAGGGGCGTTGAGAGTTTAATTAATTAATGTTTACAAAGTCTGTTGAGATTTCTGACTGACATTTGAAGTAATTCAGAATACTTTTTAAACTGCATTTGTTTCTTCTACTGCACCACTCAAATGTCTCTAACATTAAGATATCCAAAGCAGAGGAAGATGGAAAGAAAAACTATGGACATAGGTACACAAACTAGTGGAAAAAACCAACCCAACAAATCCAGCACTTCAAATCCACCGCTGTCCTGTCAAAGCTATCTGAATACTGCCTTTTCTACAGATGAAGAAGAATGTGTTTATCCAGACACCTGCTGCCTTTCCCTTGCAGATCTGTTAAACTTAGATCTCTGATATTTTTGCCTGTAGCACCATGTTGGTAAACAAGGTATTAAATGGCAGAAATAATAGGCAGTCGTGTCAGATTGATTGGATCACCAGAGGAAGTGAAGGGGAGAAGAGCAAAAGGATGAAAGCACCGAAAGAGAACCAGAAAGTGAGAAGAGAGCGCTAAATGGAGAAAGAGGCAAGCTGAGTGTAAGGAGGTGCCAATCATTAATAAGGGACACCACGCACCGGGCTATTTTATTTAGTGTATTCCCACAGATGCTCAGGTACACTGGAATACGTTATCCTGAGAGACTAGTCTAGCATGAACAAGGCCACATATGTGTCCAAGTGCCGGAGATAAACTGAGTATTGGACACACTTAAATGCACAAGCACACACAGAGAGCTGCTTGATACCTGAGCTAGGATTTCTCAGTCTCTACATTGTCCCCCATCTCAGAGCAAAACCTTTGTGTGGCCAGTTTCTGTAGGGGGCGTTTGTGGGTTTTGAGATACAATCAAAACGCAGAGAGAGGAAATGCAAATGTCATTCAGCTCCCTTTCATTGTCAGGAAGGACACATGAGGATAAAATACTGTGCACTGCATCCCTTCCCCTATTATGTGTCCTGCTGCTTTTGTCCTAATTTATCCCATGCATAATTTACTTACATGTGTATTGTTTCCCGATCAGCAACTTTAAAGAATAAGTGAAAATTGTAAAATGTTTTATTAAACAAGTTGTTAATAAAAAATGCAGATGGTGTCAGACAGCCAGTACCAATTCTGTTTCCTCCACATAGCATTAGTACTTTAAAAGGCACACAGAGAAAAGCGAACCCAGCACTTGATGTCTATTGTTTCCTCCTCTCACACCCCCCAGGGGCCAGGGGAGGAGAAGAGAGCTAATTATAAAGAGCCTAATCCTGCCCTCCCCGACTTCAGCAGCAGCGGGATCGGGCCCCCGATTCATTTCGGCGCAAGCAGCCCTTCGGCAGGATCCGCCCTCTCCGGCCATCCGCCGCGAGTGTTGGGAGCCCCACGGCCTCACGAAGTGCGAGGCGAGGTCCCGTCCTCCGGCGGGGCTCCCCCGGCGGCGCCCCGCTCCTCGGGCCACGGCCGCTCGCCGCTCCCCGGGCGCTCCCCGCCTCTCCCCCGCCGTCCCCAGAGGCCACCGAGCCCGGGCTTCCTCGCTACCGGCAACACTCGCGAATGGCACAAACCTAGGTGGCTTTTCCCAGCCCAGGTGAGGAGCCGTGCGGTGCGGCCCCCGGTGGCGCGCTTCTCGGGCCCCGGGGTGCGCGGGGCGCGCTGCCTGCGCCTGAGCAACGCCCGGCGGCCGGGGCGGGGGGGGCACGGGGAGAAGTTGCTCTCGTCTGCACAAGTATTAAACCTGCCGTCAAACGGGCCCACCACCCCCCGTCAGGGTACTCGGACTTCTTTGATTAACACCCTGACAACTGCGCTGCCCTCTCCCCCCGGATTTTTATAAGGTGCTACCGAGAGGACGGGTAAATGAAAGCAAAAGATTTCTGCCAGGACGGAGTAGGAGAGCTGATAAACATGTCAGCACCCCTTCCCAGCTCGAGGCTTTCCTTTCCCTCCGGATCGCGGAGAGACAGCAGCAGGAATCCCTGGAAAAACCTTCAAGTGTTTTTCCAACTCCAGCCAGAGAGACTTGAGTCGGGCGGGGGGAGGAAGGGAGAAGAAAAAAAAAAAAAAAGGAAAACCTCGCAGCCCTAATTTCATCTCTGAAAACTCCAACGTATAAAAACACCCACTCACGCAGCCTGAAAGTGCAAACGAAGCGTCACCGCCAGGTACTCTGCTTCCTTGCTTTATTAGCAAGAGTGCTGCCCCCGTTAGCAGAGAAGTCGTTTTAGAAAGGTTAAGACAGCTCCTCTCCCCAGACACGGTGCCAAATCCCACTCTCCCTAATGCCTTCAGGGATTAACGGCGTGCGCTGCAGACCACAAGGAAAATAAAGGACGCGATCCAGAAGACGACAAGCGGCTCCCGCCGTCCCCTTCCTAAACCGGCCTTCTTTCCAGATCGGGAGCCCCGGAACACCTCCGCGGCAGAGGCACCTGCCCCCTCCCGCGCACCCGCTCGCTCCCTCTCTGTGTCCCCCGCCAGCAGCGGGTCCGACCCCCTCCGAGCAGCCCTTGGCTGCTTGTGCCCACTCTCAAGATGGAAACGCCATCAACTCTCTCTGCCACTTTGAAAAGCGAAAGCCTGTCATATGCAAAAGAGATCTCCGGACTTCCTGCCCCAAATCCACGGCCGGCAGTCCCGAGTCATTCATTTCACGCAAGTCGGCTTCCCTCCCTCCCTCCCTCCCGCACAAGCGCCGAGGTGCGCCGGCAGTGCCCCCGCCGCCCCGCTCTCCGACCGCCCGTGCCACCCCCCCCCCTGCCGCTCAGCCGAGAAGCGAGGGGGCCGCTTCGCTCCCCCTCGGCAAGTCATCCCAACTCCGCAAAGATTTGCGGAGGCAGCTCCGAGCTGCGGCCGCAGCGCGGAGGCACGGCGCACCGAGCCCCCCCCCCCCCACCCCGGGCCGGTCCTCCCCCCGCCGGACCCCGGCGCGGCGGCGGGGCGAGCCCGCCCGGACAGCGGGGGCAGGACGCTGTCAAGCGCGCGCACCCCCGCGGGACGTCGCCGTTGCCGTCCCCGCGCCGCGCTCCGGGAGCGGCGGGTAGCCCGCCGCCGCCTCCCCCCTCCGCGCCCAATTAACCGGCGCGCGAGCCGAACAATTTTTCCTCGTTAATTTCGGCGCGAGCCGCGGGGATGTGTTGCACAAAAAATGAGCGAGTAGCTGGGGCAGAAAGGAGGGCGGAAGGAGGGACCCGCCGGGAGGCTGCCGGCACCCGGCTCAGGCTGGCAGCCGGCGCCGGAAAGGCGCCTTTTTTCATATTTAAACCACGCGGAATATGTACATTTTTGATTCCTACTTACGCTTTCAGGGGGTTGTGAATGACAGTCGCCATTTTGCTACAATGTAACAGAATATTGTGTCTCGGAGTTCTAAAGGTTCGCTGAGGGGAAGCGGCCAGCCAATCAGACCGCAGCATACCGGCCCGCCGACCAATCCGGCGCCGCGGGCGGAGCCAGGGCTCTGCTAGTTATTAGGGGAGCTGTCAAAGCCCAGAGGTCACTCCCTCTCCGTGGAACTGGCGGCGAGCAGGTCTTAAAGGGGCAGCGCCCGTCGGCGGGGCCGCCGCCGCCGCGCCGGGGGGCTCGAGGGGGCGAGGGCGGGCAGGGGGAGACTTTCCCGCGGCTCTCCGGCTCCAGCGCTAACGCACCGCGCCGGGAGAGGGAAAGCCGGGCTCGCTCCTCCTCCCTTCGCGCCGCCGCCGCTGCCCCTCGTTTCCCAGGCGGCGTGCCCCGCCGGGGAAACCACCCCGCGCCGCCCCGCTCGCCCCTCCCGCTCCCCGGTAGCGCCCTTCCCGGGCTGTTTCCCGTTCTCCAAAGCCGCTCTCGCCGCCAGGTCTCCGGGAGCTGCCGGCGCTGGCAGCGGCTCCAGGGCAGCGCCGCTCCCGCTCCCCCTCCCCCAGGAATTTCCCTGTCTCCCTGTCAGCCATCCCGGCCCACAGCCCCTGCGCCCTTACATAAGGCGCGGGCCGGCCGGACCGACCGACCGGCCCGGCTCTGCCCTGCCCGGCTCTCCCGCAGAGCAACTGCTGGCGCGCCGGGAGCCGGTCCCCGGCTTTCGGCACAAGGAGACGCGGGGGGAAGAGCCCTGACCCGCGTTTCACCGGACACGTACTCACGCGGTGAGGGAGGGAGCGGGAGGCTGGAGCCCGGGAGCGCCGTAGGGTGCAGGCAGGGTCCATTTCTGGGGAGGCAGCAAACTCCACGAAGTCTGGGTTTACCTGCAACTAATTAAAGGAGCTTGCAAATGAACTGTGGAGCATGACCTAAGCGATTTAAGAGGTGCCAGTCCTGATCTCACTCGAACTCAGAAGTAAATCCACTGAAGCTGATGAATTCACACCAGTGTAAATTAAGAGTCAACAAGAGCAGAATCAGAGCAAGAAGTTTTCTTCTTGTCTGATACTAATGTAAGCTTCACCATCTAATACTTCTCTCTCAGAGGTCTTGCCTCCTTTCAGGCACCCTCTATCCCTTTAAAAAACACAACCACCACCACCACGCTTGCTTCTCCATTCTTTGCATTTATACAACCAGAAGAAACTCAACTAAAGACAGTTAATACACCGCTGTAAAACCCGCAAGAGAGGAGACTACAGTACGAACTCGATTCACAACTTAATGAATAAAAGAATGGAAGTAATGATGTTTGTGAGATGTTCAGGTGTTAACAGAAGTAGAAATAGCAGTCTTTGAGCTAGTGAGCTGAACTTTAAAAGGCAAAGACAACCAAAATCTCTCTCTCTTTTAACTATTTGACAAAATAAAAAACTTTCTAATACTGAAGCAGAAGAAAAAAGGAAGGGAGATGGAGAACAGAAAGAGAAATTATTACCTACAGAGAAGAGGGGAGAAGAGGGCAATGCATCAGTTTCCCATTCATTAAGGATTCATCAGAAGTTCACAAAAAGTTAAAGTTTCCAAGATCTGTCTAGGGTCCTTCTTTCCAAAAGATTGCCTACTCC
This sequence comes from Gavia stellata, assembly GCF_030936135.1. Taxonomy (NCBI): domain Eukaryota; kingdom Metazoa; phylum Chordata; class Aves; order Gaviiformes; family Gaviidae; genus Gavia; species Gavia stellata. Next base: position 40,929,291 of record NC_082600.1, read on the forward strand.
GGCTACTAGGTCAACCTAGGTACTGTGCCAAGTGTATATCCCTGGAGAGAATCGTCTCCTCCATCAAAGCAATCTAAGCCATTTGGTTACAGGCACTGCTTAGGAGAAATAGGCTTTCTCTCAGCTGGAGAGTTGCCAAGATGCTGAGATCTATCCCAAAACAGTTCTGGGAAGCAATCTTTAAGAATGTTTGCATTATCGTATTACATAATATTATTTAATACAGTAGTAGCCCAGGTGAAGTCACTGAATGTGACTTCAGTAGCCCAGCCCTGAAGTCACTGAATGTGACTTCAGACCCTCCTGTTCAGCACTCTCTCACTGTTCACAGGAAAAGCTAACCACAAACTGCCGAGTTTTCATAAGCACACAGTTGATGTACATGCTGCAAAGTAGTGAACAGCTCAGCATGCACCTGAGCTGGTGACTCTGAAGTAGTGACCCACACCACATCTCACTATTACAAGGATTTCTGGTTTGACTTTTCTTATTGCCATGCTATTCACCTAATGGCAAACATCAACCAAATTTTAGCATTTACCCTAGGACAGGCTATATTGACTTGTGGGGTAACAATGACTTTGCTTCACACGAAAGAAAAAATAGCCTAGAACCGTACCACACTGAAGAACTCAAAGCAGCTTTGTGCCACTGAGAGAAGGCACCAAAATTCAGCCAAGCTCTAGAAAGCCCCAAGATATTCTAATGCAAACCGGTGACATTTTCAGAGAATTAAAAAACCTGTTTGAGGTCATTTTTAGAAGTTTAATGAGTCCCTCCAGTCCTGTTTGGTTGGAGATATAGGCCCATTCCTGCTCTGCAGACAAAGAGCTCTTGGCGCAGCTTGGCAGGGAGCGTATTGCAAAAATGGGATTAAGCCACACACGCGCTTCCCTTGCTGCTCCCGTTATTCAGACGTTGGGCCTTTATCAGCTACCAGCAACAGCAACAAACAGTGAGAACAGCCACAGATGACCTTGGATTGTTGATAGCCCCTTTTCCCAGTCAGGTCCCACGTTACTGGCCCGGAGAACCAGTCAACAGTACTGTCTTGCTCAGAGGAATCTCCAGGACGCCCAAGGACAGAGCTGCCATATCAGAACAGTGGGAAGTCTCACCCGTGGTAACAAAGACATCAGGTTTCACTCACGTGTCCATACAGTTTTCCTATGTGTGTAGAATTCCACATCAGTTACATCACCATTTTAGCTGGAAAAAAGGCACAGAGCACTGAGTGGCATTTCACTTGTAATGAGCTACATTAAGTTATTCATATATTCACTACGTGCAAGTAAGGAGACCACCACAAACCTATGTTAATAAACCTTTTATGCCACACCAGAGCTACCTCCATTTTCACAAACACACCAGTCTATCATCAACCGATCATTTATGAGCTAAATTTTTAGATTCGTTTTTTTTCCGGTTTTAGGCTACCGTAAGTCACTCATCAATACAGTTACTGTTATTTTACACTCCAATGCATCTGATATACACTCAGTTACATACACACTAAGTTCCAACTTCAGGATTTTTACATTCCTACTTAGCTTCTGATAGTTTTATTCAGACCCATCTGAAAAATAACAAGGAGGCTGCAAGAAAATACAAATACTGTAAAAACAGTTGGCATATAAAAATATGCCCACCTAGGTTTTTATGAGAGGTTGCCAACTGTTTGGACAGCCAACATTTAAACTTAAAAAAGGAAGGTAAGTTTTGACATAAAACTATTGGGGTAAAATCTATAGCAGTAACACAAGGCCTAAGCACGCTGCCTCTATGGGGTTAGAGTGAGCAGGGCTTTAGAAAGCAGAATCTCCCACCTCACCTCCGGTCCCCTATACGGAACTGCAGCTGGTCTCTGCCAAAGTAGAAGAAAAACAGTGTCATTTCTTTTCACTATGTCAGGAAGTGTCATGTCTCAAAGACATTGCTGCCCTTCTGATCCACCTCTATTTCAAACATTTTTACTATTTACATAATGCAAGTGCATTGATACTTTCTGTGACGTGTCAAAAATATTCCTGCTCACCCCGCAAAACCTTATTTTGGCTGATGATCTTTCACTGTGGAAGAGTTTTTACCCTGTATTTATTGTCTCCTGCTTTCCTTTTTATCTTGTTAAGTTTTAGTACAGAGTTGTTCTTTTCTGGAGGGAGGGAAATTTAGGTTCTTTTTGCACATTCCTCAACTCTTGTGAATTGGAAAGTGAAACAAACTAGACACTGACATTGAAAGCCACAAATCTAATTTTGCTATGGAGGGAAACATCAAAGACAAAGAGTTGTTAGTCTATCAGAAGCCATGTGGGATTTTTCAGCTTTAATATTCCCAGATATTTCCAGTGATATACAACTTTGTTTTCTTCAAATACATTAATATTCAAAGGACCAGATTCATATAGGTCTAAATATGACAGCATGCTCTGTGTGCTGTTAACGTAGCTTCTTACAGCAAAACAGGGCCCCACACGCACAGATATCCTGCAACAGATTTGGAGTCTCAAGCCCTTTTTATTTATTTAAAGCTGTGCAGGCATCTCTCATACACTGTTTCTTGTCAGCCCTCCTCCTCACTTTCTTTGATCTTTACCAATAGTTGGTGAGCTGAAAAAGGAGGGAAAGATATCAGAGTGTCAATGTTACAGACTCAACACCAGCCCTCTATAGACACATCACCAAAAATTTTATGCAGTCAGCATAACAAAGATAACTATGGAGCTACACAGCGTAAAAATTGGCACCAATGATTCATTCTTTGCAACTTTGGGAATCACATTCTTAAAAGGTGACCTCAATTTTTTTTTTTATTATTATTTTTTAAGCAAAATTCCCCTCTACAGCTATAGCAAAAATTTTTGGATGCCTTCAGGCTACCTTGATTTCAGGCTTGATTCTGACTTCCCAAAGTTTTAATTTTGTATTCACTATTCAGTTTTCTATCACGTTACACCTGAGTTACATCTATGCTGAGGTCTGGACTCAAGCCCCTTATTTTTTAATGGGATGTTCTGATAAAATAAATATATTTTAACACTAGAGAGGAGTCTCTACTGTTAAGAAGTACATTGAGGCTTCAATCTGAAGTTTTCAAAAGTTTGGGGAGACAGAAGTTGTTTAAGGTTCCAGATTCTGCTTCAAGACTGTCCCCATTTTAACAAACTGCTGAAAATCTATTTTGTGTGGTTGCTAGAAAATTCTTTATGTTATCATAGATTGTTCTCAAATTTCCCCAACAATAGAAAATAATGTTACAAACAAACTGCTTCAAAAGGTTACTACAGATCTGTATGGTAGCCACTGCAGGACCATGGTAATAGTAGGAAAAGCAATCTAGTAATACAGATAGACACATGCTCTGAAGAACACACATACACTAACTATGGTTGTCCTCTCCATGAGGGGAGTCATTGTTAAATTTAGATGGGACAAAACTGAGTTCCCATCATGAAGCACAAGATTTACATGTCCAGAGTCACGGGTCTGCCTGCTTTATTTCTTAGGTGAGTAACTAGCTGGGGAAAAAAGAAAAAGAGAAAAGTCAACCCTTTAGGACTCCTTTTCACTCTTCCCTGCATTAAAGGCAGGGGAAAATATTTCTACATCTATACCCATCAGTGGGATACAGAGGTGGTACCCTGATTCATCTGAGATAATGCTATGACTCCTGTCTCCATCTATTCCTAGTGCGGGGCTGAAAGAGAGTTTCTAAGGTGCCTTGAATCTTGGAGGGGCAGATTGGATAGATTAGGGCATAATTACATGGACAGATTTGACCCTCCAAAAAAATTCCTCATCCCCACTGTGGATGGAGTCTAGGGATTCTACCTACCTACAGTTTTAACCACCTTTAAACACAGATTTCCAATGTGGCCTAAGAGTGCTGCAACATGACTTCCTCTTGCCCATGAGCAGAAAACAGAATGTCATACCTTGCTAATCAATCTTACCTCTAATAAGCACAAAGCACACACTGTAATTATGATTCTAAGACAGGTTTAACATTTGGATTGAGCATAATGAATAGCACTCGACCTGAGAAAACTAACAACTGAGAAAAACATAAACTGCCACATTCATCCGAAGAGAGTGCTAACTTTGACTTTTGCTGTTGATTTGAACAGCTTTACCTTTCCTTCATTACTGATGAGACCACCTCAAAGAAAGGAATGAGTACTTCACTGTGACCATCTGCTGACTCCACTACGGAGAATTTTTTTTAATAGAGTAGGCAGAAGTGAGCTGTCCAGACACAGCTTGATAGTAACAACTTGTTTTCCTTCAGTATTCAAGCTTCCTTGTTTATAAAGTATATTTTGGTCTTTATAAGGCCAAGGGAATAAACACTATCATAAGTAGGCTACTTTTGTAAGCTGTATAACTCCTGTATGTGCTACAACAAAACCAGTCTATTCTATTTTTTTTAAAACTACACCAAAAATTAGATTTAGCCAGAAACTGTCTCACCTGCTAATTTTTTTTTTACATTTTTTAATATTATTTGTGAAATATTTTTATTTTCCATCGGTTTCTTTCATTCTTTTAGTAACATCTTCAATGGTTTCACCCCCTCTTCCATATAAATACAAAAGAATTTCAGTGTTGTGGCTTTTAATTTTTTTCTTCCCTTCTGTTTTGTTCCATTATTTTCAAAACAATCTGTAACTTAAAATATCTTCCACTTTGTAAAAGTTCAGAGTAAGAAAAATAAAACCTGATGGGGTGGTTGAGGTGGAAAGGAAAACATCCATATAAACAGCAGTTTGGAATTAGCAAGGGGATAAGAAGGCACTAGCTCATTTTATTGCATTGATTGGCCAAACACCAGATGAAAATACAAGTAACAGGGAAATGACTCCTCCTGTTTAGCTATGCTTTCAATCCTGCTAAATAGAAACAGCTTTAAAAGCATCACAAAATTGTTTTTCCATTTCCCATCCAACTTTACCTTGGTAGAGGAGGGAAATAACAGAAAGGTACGGACTGACCAGTTTAGGTCAAGCCTAACTTTAAAAGTTGATGATTGCAAATTTCAGTGGACACATACGATACTGGTATAATGCAAAATTGCTCCTGGGAATCTATTAGAGTAAGTTATTGCAGTCAGCGTCACAGTGGAGCCAGTCCCGATTTACCTGCCCCCAAATCTCCCCAACAACTTGTGCCTGTGGAGCTAATCTGATATAAATTTCCCCAATCCAAACAGGCTCTCAGGCCAGAATTCTCCCCTTCAGAATAAATTTCTCTGACACTTTTTAACAGAGAGAACCACATCAGTAAAACCCCTTACATAGAAACAGCATTGCCAAGGGTGATGCATTATTTCTTGGGGGTTTTTTTGTTTATTTTCTTGTTTGCTTTTTTAAACAAGGGTGGAGCAGCTTTGCTGTCAGGACATCTCTTTCTAATGCAGAGACCACCTCTCCAGCAGGAAGCTCTGCCATGCAGCTCTTGTCCCTGCCATTCTGCTCGCACATCTAAGCCCTTGTGTCAAGTCTTCTACGAGAGCTCAGGTTTTTGCCAGAGTTGACAGGCCTTTGCTGACACTGTTACTCTGTGCTGCCTCAACAGAAAGCAGCAAAGAAGAACTTGTCAAGGTTTATTATGAAATTCCAAGCAAAGAAAAACGCTGATGAGATACTGCTTGATGCAAGGCCCATATTTTTGCTACCACTGATGCTGCTTATTAGGCTATTTCTAGGACTACCCTGTAGAGTCCTTGTGCCATTCCAAGAAAGACTGCCTAGTGCAGGATTTACCAGGCATACACATCGGGCCAGATTCTCATCTTTCATGCGTATTACTAATATGGGCCTACAGACTTCAGCAGTACTACTGCTACTATTTACCCCAATATCCACAACAGAAGGTTCATAAAGGCATCATTCCAAAACCTACAGTTAACAGCTGTTATCAGTGAGCTCAAGTAGGCTACAAAGGCTCAAGCTTTCTAACCGGTATGCCCACGAACCACACACTCACCCACATTGCTACAAGGAGCACTCATATATACTACATATTTAAGCCACCTTCAGACCTTAGGCCAGCAGGACAGAAAGGATTGCTACTCAAGAGCTGAGAGCAGAATATAAGTCTAAATACAACATCGTCACATAAATCTTACGCTCACCATCATGCCAACTGTGCCACATGCAGAAAATACCAGTTCCCTACCTCACTATTCCTTCCAGTGCCTGCTTGCAAGGCTTGTTTGTTTGTTTGAAAGGTCAGCAGCCAGCTAGGAGCATGCCAGCCTGCATGTTTGAAAAAAGGCGGCACAGGCATCTTCAACATCAGAAAAATTCCCACAAAACATACCCAAGGATACCTCATAGCATTTAGAATGTTTTGGCACCTGTCATGCTCAAGAGTGATCAAGGACTACAGTTTTTAAACTGAGCAAAACTTCGTAAAACCAGGTGTAAGATCAGTCACCTACTAAGGACAGTGTCTTATATGTGTTGAATTCCACACTCACTTGCAAAACCCAAAAGGTTTGCCCATCTCACACATAGCAGAATGCTCCCTCCCATCTGTTGTCTATGGCTAAAGCCCTTATGAAATATGATTTAAAGGCATTAGAACAACTTTGATAGAATAAAAATGTTTACAAAGAATATTGCAGCTGCTGCAATGCTCCAGCTTGCGCAAAGCAGAATAGCTTACCAAATTATTTTCTTAGGGGAGATTCTCCCTGCCTGGTTCCTGCAGATATCAGCATCTCACTACAAAATGCAAGCAGTGGGAATCCAGCTTTCAGGAATCCTGTGCAGCCAATGGCCACAAAGTAAAGCCTTACGATTGATCCTTACCCGGTTTATGACTCTTCAGAAATGTTATCAGCAAGCATAACTCTCCCCTTTGGCCTTGCAACAGCTTCTTACTCTTTCCTAGCCATTGCCTAGCTCTTCGCCAAGTTCTTTTTAATAAAACCTTTTTCTCTCCCCACATAGTAATAGTTTCTCCCAGCAATCACGACCATCCACTCTCATCATTCTTCTAGACACAGGCATCGGCCAAATCCACTTAGGCAGAAGGGGAAGGATAGCACCAAACGGTCTGAAATGTACTTGCATTTGCTGTGGGTGAGAGGTGCTTATTGCTTAAGATCACTCTCCTACAAGCAACGGATTCCCTTACTCTATTTATATACTTGGAATAATTCACTAGCTAACACTTTTCCCAGCTAAATAAATGCCCACCTCCTGAAATGGATTCAAACTTCTGGAGCATGGAGGTTACACAACAAGGGTCAGTATGCAAAGCCTAGTGCCAAAAACATGCAGCTGTTTCCCTCACTCACACTCCCTCCTTCTGATTATTGAACATGAGAATCCCACTTGTCTTCCAGATACAAACGTAAGCACGTTAGATTCCAAAGCTGGGCGCTCTTCCAAACTGGAGTGCTGGGGACATCCAAGTCTGGCCTACTTGTTAGCACAGCATCAAGAATGCTGGGACAATAGGCATTCATTTTGCAGTTACTGCATATTTAAATTTTTTTTCCCACACCGAATATATACTTTAACCCACCAGCAAAGCTTTGTTTCCAGGCCATATTCTTACACAAATACCCTAATACCTCTGCTTAAAGGCTTACAGAAGCCCTGTGCTGTTTTCAAAAAGCATATCAAGAAAGTTAGACCCTAGTTCAGCAAGACACTAAAACATTTGTCTATGCATAATCACTGATACCATTCATTTGCTAAAGGCGAACTATACCTTGTGGGCACAAGCCTGGGAAGAGAAGCAACAAAGGTATCAGACAGGACCGGAAAATAATTTAGGAAGCAATGGCTGCTGAGACTTGGATATTGTAAAGAAAGGATCTAGAATCAGAGTAGCTAATGCAGAGACACTAAGGGCTAAGAGCCCATAACTACAGGACACCTTGAAAAAGCAGACTGGAGTATTTTTGAGTGCTGCAATATAGCTGTGTAAGCCTAGATTCACATAGCCTAAATTCCATATGGGTCCCTGTGCCTAGTTGTTTTCTATTCAGTAACTCTGGGAGTTACTGGATTCAGGGGCCTAGCTTTAGTCTCCTTAAGGCTGAATGTTTGGGCTACAGACATTAAAGACGAACAAACAGAAAAATCCCTGCCAGTCAGATTCTGTTCCCATTTGTGATACGCAATTCTAACCTAAAGGCTTGGTTCTACCGAAGTTGGCTTCAACAGGAAGAAGGGCTGTCTAACATTGTCACAATCAAATACCGTTTATACTGCCAGTAAGATTTGTTCTACATTTATAGTGGTGTGAACTAAAGCAGAACATCAACTATGTTTATATAGAAGTTTTAAAACATATGCATGCTGCCGTTGAAATCTTCTGTGCAAATTTTCATATACCGTTTTCATAAAGTCAGAGTCAAGAGAAAATGGTACTGTCTAAAGTCAGGGTTAAAAGTCATGACCTGTAAAGAATCAGCATTTAATCCATAAGTGCAGGATTTGCCCTATACATGGTATTTCTTTATGAAAGCATGGTCTCAATAAAAAAAAAAAGATGCTCTGAAAGAAATCTGCTAACAGCAACACACACGTAATTCTTCTGTCCTAGTACACAGCAATTGCTTCATTCCTCTGCTAACTCCCCAGATATACGACACGAGTGGGTGCGTCAGAATTAAAACTCGACGTGTCTTAGGTACCGTGACCACCTACGGGCGCGAACCGTTCCAGGCGACGGAAAACGCTGGGCGGACGCTGCTCCCCTCTGCCCTTCCGCCCTCGCGCGCACCGCCCCGGCTCACCTGGCGGCGCGGCGCGGCCCGGCGCTGGGCCGCCCCCTGGCGGCCGGCCGGCCGCGGCGCCCGCGCTGGGCCTCCCCACGGCCGCGCGAAGCGGCAGCGCGCGAGGAAGTTCCTTATCAGACTTAAAGCCGAATAAATCAGTAAATGGAAAGCCACACCCCGCACAACAACGCTCCCCTTCAACTCTCGCACGTACAACATCCTTCGGCAGAGCCATCACTCGGCGTGCACAAACAGAAAGTTGTATCGACACCCCCCGCGGCGGAGCGTCGCCCTCGGCCCACGGCGGGGCGCAGGCGGGCAGGGAGCGGGCAGGGACCCCCCGGGGCCGCTCAGCCGCAGGTACGTCCTACGCCCAGACCGGCCAGCCCAAAGGCGTCCCTCAGAGAAGGCTGCGGGGTTTGGGGGCAGGGTTTTTGTTTGGTTTTGGGCTTTTTTTAAACAGGCATGGGAGAGGTGAAACAGGATAACGCAGTTTTAAAGCTTTGGCACTTGAACAACTTAAGCGTTTCCAATAGTGAGGGCAAACAAATTTAAGAATAACATGGTTGTGTGACTGTATGCTTTCATGGCTTTGAAATTCAGACAACTCAGTGAATTTGGTGTCAGGTATGTAGCTTTACAAATTTTCTGTGAAAAAAAAAACCAGCCGCAACTGCCTAAGCCATGAAAAACACCAGCAAAAACCTGTTGGGATGACAGCAAAATTCCAAAGGATTCCATCTGTATTTCTGCAGTATTTGTTCCTCATCCAGAAGTTACTGTTGCATCAGGCAGGGAATACCAGCACTCTCCTGCTCTCTGGATTTTCCCTGCCACTGTACAAGGGCGGCAGGGCAGAGGAGAGTAGGAGAAAGGACTCAGCCCTGCAACCAAAAACTGTATTACAATGCAATCCACATAAAGAAGCTGCATTATAACTCTGAAGAAAACCTGTGTTCTGGCATCCTCTAAATTTTTGGGGGGCTTGACTTTGTAACCTTAATGCTACTTTTATTTTTTAATAGATCATATATAGGGTACTATATCTATATATAGCTGTGATGAGCTATTGTGTACCATTCTGCTTTTCCCCAGAACACTGAATACATGTACTAGTGCTAGGTTACACCTTGAGACTTCTATTTTGACCATTCTTTGTACATACACACACAGTCCCTCTCCAGCACTTGGGCATGCATGTGCAAGCATGAACACAGACCTACAGAGTCTCATTTAACCTTTGAAGTCATGCTGGAAGCTTTGGGACAATCTCAAAACTACATCTGAAAACAACTTTAAAAAGAAACAGTGCTATATACACAGCATTGTTAATTTTTCTTTTCACTTTGCTTTACTAGTATAGAGATATTCCTTGAAAGCTACTTTTTCAAGCATTTTATCTGCTTTTGCTCTGTTCAGTTGAAATAATAGTTCTATTTGTAACACTTTAATTATTCATAGAGCAGCCAACTCTGATTTTATAGGGATGATGATGCTGCTTCAGGTGAAGAACAAAACGGAAGGATCAGAGGAACACCTACAGAGAAAGAGTTTTCATGCCGAAATTTTTAGTCAGGAAAAATCAGGTAAGAGAAGGATGAAAAACATACAAGACACACTGTCTCTGTAAAGTTTAGTATTTTTTTCATCCTACAATGATCTTTAAAAAGAAAGATTAACAACCTGTAGTCTGGGTCACTCAGGATTTACTATGCAAGTCTCTCAAATAACATGGGACTTGTTAGTCACAGCCTATAGAGCCAAAGAAGCATACAAGACATTTATTTAGTTGAAGTCTTAAATCCCAAAGAAGCCAGTTACAGTATTTAAACCTATTTCTTTCACAAATATGAGAAAGCATCATTCAGTTTATAACACTCCAAAAAAGCCAAAACCAACGATATCAGCCAGTGGAAACCCTTGACAAATGCAAACTTAAAGTAAGAAATATCTGATGTTGAAATCTTAAGAGTCCATATATTATGGCACTGTTTCCAGCCATCAAAGTAGTTTCAAGCTTATTACAGACAGATCTTTCCTTAAAGCAGAGAAACCATCAACAGTTAACACTTTTTTCCAGACTACAAAAAACTCTTCCTCCAAGAACAAAGGGTAAACAAAACATGCAGCCCAACCAATTGTCTCCAGGGAAAAAATAATAATAATAATTCTTTAGCAGTCTAAACATCAAGTCCTTCCACTTAGCCCAACTTCTACTGAAGTGGACATAGCTTGAAGGACAGCCCTGTGAAAAGGATACCATGGTGAAACAGTTTGTCACCACCCTTGGCATTAGCACACCTGGCACTACTCAAGCATTTTGGAAGCTGGGCAGGACACTTCTGCCATCACACTAATACAGAGCAAATTCCTGCTTTTCCACTCAACCCTCCCAACCCTTCACACCACAGCAAGCCACAGATGGGTGGCAGGGTAGGATGACATCCTACCTGTCATCCAGCCTGACAAAAAGCCAGTGACAACCAACCCAGACCACTGTCCATGAAAAGGGATGTGAATGCAAAGAGTCTCCTACAGGAAAGCAGGTAATGTGGCAGGTTGAAACAAAATGCAATGGAAAAGCCAAATAAATAAAGTCTCTTAATTTGTCCATTAACATCAGGAATATTAAAGAACATAGTCAAGTTACCATGCCCAAAAACAACAAGGCAGTGCCCAATCCATCCCTCAGACTAACTTAAGTAGTCACAAGTCTGACCCAGAACATTTACAAATTACCAAAAATTGTAACATGCATGTTATTTTGATACTTTAAGTCAATGGGTTTGTTTTGGGTCAGCAAAATGAACTGAAGAGGTGCACTTGTGTGTCTCAGGAGATTTGAATGTTGTTAGATAAGAAACTTTTAAATGCCATTCCAGGATTTAGCACCTAATCCACATTCCATGAAAATAATTCTAGAGAATTAAATAGGCTTTGCATCAGATCTATCAGGGTGTGTCTTCCTACTCCATGGCCAGTCTTGGCTACTCACTAGCTACACCATGACGCATAGCTAATCTGGAGCTGTCTACAGCTTATTTGGTTGGCCAGCTGAGCAAGCTGGGCCAAGTTACCACAACAAATTATACTAGCCAAGTGGCACGCTTACTGTAAGCTTTACAGGTGAACAAAGCTGCACATAAGTTGGCACAAGAAAGGAGCTGCTGGGCCATCAAACAGGATTTATTGTCTCAGGCACTGATCCACGCAGGTATAGCAGTGCTAGTTATGGAGCCAGAGGTTGATGCTGATTTAGCTACGCTTCCACTAGTGCCATCATCCCAAAGCTTTCATGCAAACACAACATAAATGCTGGTCACGCCTCTGAACTTAGAAACTGGAAGAGGAAACAGTTGGTTTCATAAGCCAGCATAGCCTGTTAATAATGTTTTAAGAAATACCACAGAGGTCACTTTAAATTGGAACACTTATGAGTTCACTCTTCCTAATGGGTAGGATATATCTGACATGTTAAGGCTAGTACAGTTTAGATAAAACAATGCCTTTACGGCATTGCTTATATCCTTAGATTATATCTACTATAACACAACTAATAGAATGTATTCATGGCACACATTCAACAAGCAATCAGAAAGCTATGCATTTCTTCTACACCACACCTTGCGTACTGCAGCTCACCACAGGCCAGCAGCACAACAGACCCCCAGATTCTGCAGCAGCAGCTAAGCCTGAATAAATTATTTTTAACTGCAAGTACCAAGTTCTTATCCTCTTTAGGGACAGCCACATTGTTTGTAGATGTGCTGCATACAAAACTTTTAATAACATCTTTTCCAGTTCCTGTAGCATTGCTTGCCACTACCAGCAACAGCCAGAAAGAAATCAGGGCCACTTAGTAACCTCTTTCCAGTGAAACTTTTTCTTTCCATCAAACCATCTTGCACTAATTCAGAATATTTAATATCATTTAATACCATTTAATATCAGTCACATTACATTTCTAGTGCATTCCAAGTTACTTCATCAGCACTAGAATTGGAAACCTGGGAGTAAAGGATTTTTTTCAAGCTTTCCCCTGAAGCAAGCTCCCCCCAGTCCACCTACTGAAAGGGCTTTGTAAGTGGTAGAGGGTCTCAGTGACAATTTCCAAGTGACTTGCAGAGAAGCTTGGGAACTGAACTTTATTCTTCCCACATAACTGAACTCAGTAGGAATCATCTTTGCCATTTTTTGTTCTGGAGGTTTTCAGAAGATGAGGGGAAGGAGCAGAGTGGAGAGAGGAAGAAACTGACTCGTAAGACATTAAATGGCAGGTAAAATGTGTGACAAAGTGACACACATTAAAAATCCTAACTTTGCACATACAGCTTCAGCCTCTGAACTACTTATTATCAGTCAAGAACAAGATCTTGGGATATAACCAGGAATTATTTGAGAACAGCTCACTACTGAGCCACAAGTCAAAGACAGCACACTCCGGGCACTATGCCATAACGTAAGAATCTATAGTGTGCCTAATTCCTCAATACTCTGTACAATTTGTTAGAGCTAGAAAAGGCACAAAGAAGGATGACAAGGATGGTCAATGGTATAGAACAATTTCTGTACAGTCAATTTGTCCAAACAAAAGTTAAAAGAAAAGATTATGTTGACTCTTCAGGCTGGAAGAGGTGGCTGAGGTGGGTTATATTAGAAGTCTATAATGTCACGACTGCCAGAAGGGGCATAGCATTTGCCATCTGTCCTAAAACAAGGATTTTGTGTGTCAAAATTCCTAAAGGGAGGTTCAAAATTAACACAGGCAGTACTTCTTCACATAGTTAACAATTAAGTTATGGAATTCCTTGCCAGAAGGTGCTGTGCCTGCAAAAAATGTGCATGCACTAAAATAAAATAGTTTCATGCAGTAAAAAATACATCAATGACAAAGTCTTCCTGGATGAAAAATTCTTTAAATATTTCTGGATGAGACCCTGGGCCACTAGATGCATAAGACAGAAGATACAATTTACATTCAGAACATCCCTATCTTCCCTGTGCTGGTAACAGGTAGAAGCAACATACTGGCCTAGATGAAACTGTATGCTTAAGTACCATTATATTCTATCCTGTAAAGGCAAAGGACATAATTTTAATAAATCTAAAATTTTCATTTCATTTCTGGAACCCAAGACTGTTTTTCAGAGACAAATGTCTACTTTGCAGCCCACCACCTACTGATTTAATCAATCCCTGCTATTTCAAATGGAAAGATCCATACATACAGGTTTGGGGGGTTATAGGGGTTTTGTTTGTGGTTTTTTTGATTTTTGTTTTGGCATTGGGGTTTTTTTTTCTGGCTAGGCAACTGTGGTTTTGCTTATTTAGTAAAGTTTCTAAGGCCCTCTGATTTTCAGCAGTGACATTGGCATTATCCTTCAGTACAGTCACTGTTTACATTACTCAATCTATACCTATTAATTTCCAAGCACATACAGTATATATTCTGTCTCTAAGAAAAAAATGGAATAAGTAACAGGTCTACACCTGATTGTAATGTTTATTTTATCTCTAAAGTCCTGGTTTCCATGATTTACCCAATATAAGCTTTTTTAGCCTCCTGTCATGGTATACTCCTGCACAGTAAGCATTCCCCATGTGTAACTATCAATTAACAGATTCTTCAATACCTTGCTGAGTCTGCCCCATAGAATTCAAACCAAAGGGATGATGCCATGTAAGTCAAAGAGAATTCCAAAACAAAATATAAATAACCCTCAAAATATTTCTCCCTATTTCTTTCATCTCCATTTAACTTTTTTCTTTGAGAAAGAAACTTGTCAAAGCAGTTCTTAAAATTTCTACCAAAAAGGATCATCCCTCATTTCACAGGGCCGAGACTGATGACTGCATGAATGGATGCACCTGCCTGTGAGAAAGGTTATACATACTTGTATTCCTCCTAGAAGAAATTTTTAGAGGTCAGTCTCCTCAAGTCAGAGGTACTTGTCTGTTGGGTGTAGTATACACGCAGAGCTGCACTGTATAGAGACATTCATCTGCTATTTTAATTTTATCCAGAACCTGTGGGAGCAATTTTACTTCATCGACTTATCACTGTACAACACTCACCCTTTACGTTAGTTCTCTCAGAAGTTCTAGACCTTGACCTTACACACACTTGGTAATCATCCATATTTTCCCTTTCTTTCACACTTGACATTCTGAACAAAGGTGATAAAACATGTTCACTATTCAAGGTGAGGATGCTCTACCAGCTGACATAATTGCACTGTCTGTTAGCTTTAGGAAAGCAGGCATGTTTTATAAAGAAAAAAAGTAAATTCTATTAGTCAACTTACACTCAACTGTTACTTAGGTAGGGAAAAGAAAAAACCCTAACAAAAAACTACACACAATTACATCTTGCTGGGTAATTAATACAGCTTAAACCCCATGGTCTGGTAGCCTCTTAAAGCCTCTGGAAGCTCTTAACCATTTCATATGGAGTTCTGTCATCCTTCCCAACTACCCACAGGGTTATTAGTATAGAATTTGTATTATCCTACAGCCAGTTACTTTAGCTATTCTTCTTTCCTTGGGACCTGCAGAGCTTTCCAGCTCTCAATTAGAAAGTGCTTCGCTCAGAGAAATGATAGCTCAACCAAGCCCATAAACCATCTTCTATATCCTACCTCCTCTTTCGATTTCCATCCAATTAAGCTGAGAGCTGAAGTTTTGTTGGTTGGGTTTTTTGGTTGGTTTTTTTTGGAACTGCAAACTCGTATATTCCATCCTGTATGTGAAACAATTACTGCTTCAGTTCCACAAAGCACACAAGCAGTTTCAGTTGTGTTTAGACTTTTGAAGACCTTCTTACAAAATACTGCTAAGAATAAGACTACCCTATGTGCAGTTTTGTTTTAATTTGTTGATTTATCTAATATTTCTTTCCAGAAACAGTTCATTGTTTCCATAAAGTGTTGTATGTCTTGGTCTAAAATACCTTTTTATTTCAGGTTTTTCCACAGGTACACAGAAATGACAGATCACACACTGCGCAGAAAGTTAGTTTTACAAGTTTGTAGATACAAGAGGGATCCTGCAGTGCTATTCCCATGGGCAGACTTCTGCACTAGGCACACATACTGCAATCTACAGGCTGATGTCTATACTGGTAATTATGACTGACCACAGTTCACTGTTCCTGGCTTCTATTCAGTGCCAAGAAGAGAAGCAGTCTGAAAACCAGGTCCTAGAAGGGCTCCATGAAGCAGAGCATCTACAGAGTCATCTATGAGATGTGAAACAGGCCTTTCAGCAGATGGAAGGCAATGCCAAGGTCAATCATAAATATCAGTATACACATGCTATTAGAATGACCAAAGGCACACTAATCTAAGAATAAAATTTAAGACTAAGGCCACAATGATACATCTGGAAGTATCCAGAATATGAAACAGCATATAAATAGTAATCAAGACTGATATACAGTATCATTATGGGACCAGGTATCTGTAGATTGGTATCTTTAACTTCCCTTCAAACCCTTCCCCCTGCCACCAAACAAACAAATCAAAGAAACCACACACACCCTCTACAGAATGTACTGATATATGGAGACTGCCTTCCCATAGTAACCTTCCCTTCTCCCACCCTTCTTCCTTCAGGATGTGCTCCTGAAAGACCTCAAAAGAAACTTACTCTTGATACTTTACACCTCAATAACAGGAAGCCTCCCACTCTAGTCTGCATACACCGGGCTGAGCTTCCTCCTCCTGCTGTGTTCTCCCTGAGAGAGGATTCAGAAGGAAGAATTCTTCTCATAAAACTTTCATTCCCTTTTCTTTAAAAAAAAAAAAAGAAAACACCTGAAACAAGAAATTCCACCACACATCTTCAAAGACAATGAGGGGGGGAACAGAGACTAAGCAAGTCACTCTTGCATCATTCAAATAGTACTTCTACAAAGGATACATCTACAGCACACAATGCATACAAGATAATTGAGGAAGCTCGTGCTCCAAGACAGCACTGTGTTCATTTACTGTGCATTTCTGAGAACCGCACTCACACGATTAGAATGCTTCCTGCACTCAAGTCTCACCAATTACTTTCCTTTGGATGTGAGCAAGATACAGACTTTGAGAAATGAGGTGTTAGTAGCCCTGTGACACTGTGTCTTTAGTTAAGTTGCTATAAACCTCAAAGATAAAGCGTTGCTTTCTGAAAGCAAAACACTTACTTCCAGATCAACATTTCTGGAGAAGGGTTTTTTCCTGCATTATCATTGGTCTCTACATCCGTTCAAAGCCTTGTGTATTTAATATTAAAAAAAAATCTACTAAAAACATGATTCCTATGGACTATGCCACCAATTTTTCTTCCAGCGGGAAATCAACTGTCAGAGCCCTGACATCTGCTATTGATGTGTAAAAGCAAAACAGTTCACCTCTCTCTGTATAAAAGTACAACCTTACATCCAAAGCAGACAAGGGAGAATATGAAGCAGCACACAAGATTTTGACCCCAAAAGAAAATACTTCCTTGGAGATGCTGACCAGTTCTTTTCACTGGCAGTTTTTAAATACTAGCCTAGAAATCAATCTTGTAACTGCAAGCACTTTGTGTATTAGAAACCCATAAGCTGAACAAATGAGTCTGGAGAAAAAATGAAAAAGCTGCCAGCTGCCACTACTCTAAAGACACCATTATTTATAACATGAACTTAACCTTCCAATGCAGATCCTAAGTTTTCCCCCTATGAAGAGGCAGGAAAGTATTATTCAAGACAGGTTTCTTCAAAGACCACACCATCAGAATATTCTTCTCCACAATGGCTCTGCAAGGAATATAAGGTCCAGTTCTGTGTTCTAGCAGTGTAAAGCCTTGTTACCATCCCTACCTGCTTGATAGATCATTTTACCATCTGCAGACATTATCTTTTACCAAAAAAAGATTTCACAAAAACACTAAAATTCTTAACAAAGGGGACAGTTTTTGTTTTGAACTGACAGATGTCAAACCTACAGCACCACAGGAAACATGGCAGAGCACAGACACCTCTGTGGTCAAAATCATTTGCAAGTCTCATGCCTTCAAATTAGCATTCTCTCCACCCATACACAGAAATATGTGGTAATGAAGTCCAGGGTTTGTAGACTGACGTGTGTGTGTCTACACATAGATGAACACAGAATTTACATATACCTACACCACCAGCAGGAGAGGTGAATATTGTTACATTATTTAATAATTCTTAGATTGTGCCCACAAGTAATAATGACAGAAGTCAAAAAACAAAAGAGGTTTTAAAGTGTTAGGTAACTGTACATACTGCACATAAACATAAGGTATTTAGCCAAAAGGTCAAAGGCATTTAAAAGGACTTCACAGGTATCTAGTACTTTGCTGTCTGAAAGACAGGATGCTATTTTGAAAGACAAACGTAGTATTAAAATGCAGCCATTTCTGGAACACAGACTTACAAAAACTAGCTGGTGCAGAGAAGCCTGTGCTACATCACAGGAGTAGCAAGTCTGAACCAAAATGGCAAAGTAAGCCCTTCTTTTTACAGCAAAAACTAAAGGATTTTTTGCATTTCTTCAGAATCAGAGTCAACAGGAGCTTCTTAAAAATATATACAGTAACCTGCATGAAATTTGGCACCAGAGTTTGAATTTCCACTTGTCTTTCTAGGGAGAGAGATTTCAAATATAAATCCACACATACACAATAGAAGTGAGTTATTGTCACAGTAGAGAGCCTTATCTTCTGAATTCCCAGTCTTAGATTGTTTTTCACTCTAGAAAGTAACTCAGTAGACATATCACTTCAGTCATTTGACTGACTATACACAACAGAGCTAATCTGTTGATATTAGCAAGTACGGGTACATCTCTTCCGTATATCTAAGACCATGCCTGTCCTGCAATAACAGATTTTATATACAAGTAGAGCAGCCTAGTAATAATATACCTTGGATTCTTGGGTTTAGTACCCATAGAACCTACAGCAGGAAAGACTCACATGTGATAAACGCTTGCATTTCTCTAACAAACGGCAACAGACTTGCCAATTTGCACACACGAAGTCGCTGCTACGTGGATCAGGAGTCTCCTGCAACTTGAGGTCTAGTAGGATTCGGGGTTGGGTTTTATGTTTTGTTGCTGTTGTGTTTTGGGGATTTTATTTCTTTGTTTTGTTTCCTCCAGTCAGCTCCAAGTGGCACCAGCAGCAACACAGCTCTGCGCTGGGCTACTGTAGCCGCAGGAAGTGACATGCGGTCATTGAGGGAGCAAGCACAGCCCAGCCACCTGTGCCTCCCATGGGAGACAGCAGAAGGTCTCAGAGATGGGGTTTTACCAGACTATCTCCAGGAACATGCCAGCCTATCTAATGAGGCCCATAACACCACAGCTCGATTTCTACCAATATACAAACCACGTAAATTGTTGGCACCCACTTATGCCTGCATATTTTGCAGTCAATCTTCTGATTATAATCAGAAGCCATAAAGTCCCTCCACCAGCAAAAGTATAGCCTAAATATCTTCATTACTGTCTTTTAGTGAAAACTTCCTAAGCACCTAAATAATTTTAAAATGGGACTTAATTCTGTTAAGTTTTACATGCAAATTGAGACTTCTTGTTCCTTTTGAACCCACAGAAAAAAAAGATAAGATCAATTAATTGATCAGCACAATATTCAGTAAAATATATCTGAGCACTTCTATTAAGAACAACAGCATTGAAGAGAATGCAACATTTGACCAGAATTTTTCTCACTACTAAGGATACTTGAAAGCAAAAGACTGCAGATGTAGTCTCAGAGCACAATTTGAATTTATATCAACTGCTAACTTAAAAAATACATACGCATATAATATTAAAAAGTAGGAGCCGATATATACAGAACCTACCGCAAAATTTCCCGGAGTCACTTATTAGCATACAAGTAGTCCTTGCCATATTAAAAAATCCAGTACTTCTGGCTGTTAAAAAAACTCTTAGCTAACCCAATGATATAGATTGTGAAAGTTCAGTTTCATTTGCAAACTTTTCAGGGTTTTTTCATGACCTCCAACCTGCAGGGGAGACAAAGTTGATAAATCAGGAGGAAGAAGCTTCTTCACCTTCTTACTTGGAGAGAAGTCTGATTAAAATATGTAACATCGGTGCCCCTGAACCTTTGAGCTATAAATACAAATAAATACACTTTAAGTAGTGTTGCAAAGGGATTCGTTGGTGTACTTCTGCTTTCTAAATTGATTTTTATAGGAATTCAATACTTGGTGCAAGAGAGATCCAAAATACCCTACAGAGGCAAGAGACAGTGTTTTTGTGCAAGTGCACTACTGCCCTCTCCTGAGGCAGAAGAGATCTGCTCTCACATTTACACCACCCCGCAGACCCCAAAGGCAGCTGTACCTCCAAGACCATCAGGACTGCTTTGGGAGCTCAAGATTTAAAACAAATGAAAAATTAAAGTAGTAAAACACATGCAGATATAGAATAAACGCAGCAAGTTATTGATCATTACATAAACTGTGATAATT
This sequence comes from Gavia stellata, assembly GCF_030936135.1. Lineage (NCBI taxonomy): Eukaryota > Metazoa > Chordata > Aves > Gaviiformes > Gaviidae > Gavia > Gavia stellata. The sequence continues at coordinate 40,949,530 of NC_082600.1, forward strand.
CATCACCTTAAATGCTACAGCAGTTTGTTCCTTCCTCCGTGACCCGATGCAGGAGAACCCAAGTGATTTTCAGCATCAGCAGCAGAGCTAGCCTGTGGGACAGCAGAATATTCTGAGAACCAAGATGAAGAGTCAAACGGCAACTTTCACATTCAAAAATACCTAAAAGCTTTGACACTGTTATTGCAGGACTACTGCAGCTCATAGTGCAAAGAGTAAGCACGCAAAGTTACATAGGCTCTTAACGCAATTGCTTTGATTTCAATGGCATTAGAACAAGGATAAATTTTAGTCTCAGACAAAGTCCTGCTTTTGATTACCCTGCACAAGCCCAGGGTAATTCACAGGCCCAGGAACACCTTCCATTTACCAAAGCTTAAGGAGTTGCCTTATGTAACCTAAGCTCCAACTGGCAGAATGCACAGTTTTAGCCCCCGGCAAGCATGAGATAAAATACATAGCTTAAACCTCAGCACAAAAATAGTTTAAGCAAACTAGCTTTAGTTTTCAGACATGACTTCTAAGAATGAACACAGGTTCAGGTACTGCAGTTCAGCTGAAAGGCAACTCACTAAACTGCAATAATCCTAAGCCTATGTCCAAACCATAAATTCTAATGTTTATTAATAAAGTTTGGTCTTCACAGAATGTTTTAATGCAATTTACAATTACATTTTAAACTTAACTAACAAACTAAGTAAACATAGTCTATTAAATACATACATTCAGGCTACACAGGCATAAATCCAGTCCCTCAAGTCAAATAAGTAGAAAAAACGGACGGAGCAAATGGAGGACACAACTTGATGGCCTTGATGAGTCCAAGAACCAGCCTGAGAAGAGCAGCATTCAACTGTGACCAGCCCAAGCACAGCCCATTCCACAAATACAAACTGAAAACAACTGATCAGGTAGCAGTTCCCAAACCGAAACTCCCCCATCCCTTTTGACCATAAGTGTCACAGAAGTTAACACCATTGTGCAGCTGTAAAACACCACACAACTCTCAAACGTGAGTACAGCCTGCAAAACACACTCAGCACTAGGAAGGCCTCAGCTGAGTAGTGGTATACCCAGTTTTTGGGAACACACTTCAAGGAAATACGTGTTCCCCATGGAAAGGGTCCAAAAAGCAAGAGCGATCAAAGCTAAAAAGTTGTCATCTGTAACATCCAAGTGAATTGGCATTCCTTAGCCACTCTTTAATCTAGAGAAAAAGACTCAAGTGGGACAGTATTAACAATTTTCAAATATGTAATATGGTTGCAGAGAACAAGGTAATAAATTGTTTTCTATATCCACAGAAGGCAGAAGGAATAGCAGTAGTGGTTTTAAATTGCAGCAATAACCATTCAGGTAACACATCAGAAAAGCTTTCATGGAGATATAATAAAATAACCAGAATAAACCAAACGAAAAGTCTTTAAGAAGAGGTTAGACAAACAATTGCTAAGGAACAACATAGGGGTGGTGTGTGTATTTTACTTATATATTTTTATATTTTGTTTAAATACATACATACACAGAAAAATCAGTGATCTCTGAAATATCTTCCAGTCTATTCTCCTCTATGAATTTCCATAATAAGTATATGCAATGCAAGTGAGAAAACAAATAATTTAACATCTTCTTCCCTGATGGTAATTCTATTTCAGTGGAGTCAAACCCATAGCTTACAAGCAGCACGTTGGTCACAGAACCTGAAACATTGCTCACTGGCATCAGAAATTAAAAAGATAAAGCCAACAAAAGAAGCAGAGTATAACACTACTTGTAAAACATCAGACATTTGAATTACTACCTACGAGCCAGCCAACAACAGCAAAAACCCATTGCCTAGAATCCTGTCCATAGGTGTAACAGCATCAAGTTTACATACATATCATCAAGTACCAATACCATATAAACCATCATTTTGAATCCAGTCTACACCAGTGACAGTATTAAACAACTTAACAGTTCACAGAAAAGGCTGCTGATGCAGCTTTCTATAGGCACTTTTACTCTTCTCCTGTTACTGTACAAAGTTCAAAATTATCTTGTGGAAGCTAAAGATCAGTATCACTAAACCACTATGAGAAACAGGCCTAATCAATGAAAAATGCCTTAGAATTAGACCATGGTGCTGGTCTGCCTTGTAAAGGCAAACAAATAGAGCTCACAACCTATACAAGCTGCAGGTGAGTTCTCCAGCTGCTCATATCCTTAAAGGCTGTAATATCCTGGGCTATTTTTAACTCTATGTATTTTGAACTTAAAACACAGACCAAGTGAGTGAGAGACAGAACAAGATAATTTCTCCTTAAAATTACTCTCCTGCCAAGTACCCCATAGCAAACTTGTGCAAGGTCTAAGCATTCAAAGGAACAAATAAAAATCCATTGCCTATTCTCCCAGTAATGGCATTTTCTTCTTCAAAATTATTAAAGTGATTCAAAAAACCTTTAACTTTTTGGAAGGAGAAAGGCTGAAACCCTGTTTTTCTGCTTTTTTGTGAACTATAGCTCATGTTTCATTGATTATCCATTAGAGGAATAAACATTTGCACCATGCTGGTTTTAATGTTTTAACTCCTAGATGCTGTATAAGCAAGAAGGTAAGGAGGAAGGCCACTATACAAAACTAGCTTAAGGACACCTTTAGTAAAAGATTAAAAAGAGAACAGGTTTCTTACAGTGCCTGCAAAGACATGGTAGTTACAACTACATCATTTCGTTGCTCTTTCAGCTTTTGCTGATGAACTGAGGAGTGCTGAGCTCTTCTGGCTACCGATTGCTGCAGCCCTGAGGTTTTTTTTTCCCCACCTTGTCCATTTGCTGCACACTTCCCAAAGCCATCTGAGTACTAATGCCTCAGTATCACCCATCTGTTCATTGCCCAGCAGTAGAAGGCTCAAAAAATATTTAAGCATCAAGATGCCTCAGCTGTGAGGGTCACTTCAGAACCACCACTCTCTTTTCTACACTCTTGAGAAATTTAGAGAGGCTGTAACAGCTTCTCGCTCCCCAAAGCTAAAGGATGGCCTTTACCCACCTAGGGACCCAGAGAGGGAAGCAGCGGTACCCTTTCAGTGACCCCATCTCTGCCTCCTTCCCCCACCAGGCCCTTCAAATTCACCGCCTTCAATCCCCACTGGTGGGGGAAACAAGGATTTCCCCTCAGAGAGCTCAACTACCGACCCTCCCCACCGCCGCCGAGCCTCCCCACCCGCGAACCCCACCCCAGCAGCCCCTCCCGCCCCCCTCAGGGCCCCCGGCGCCCCACACACTGCCCAGACGCAGCGGGGCCTCACCAGCTCACCCCCTCACGCCAGCGCTTCCCCGCCCCATAAACGGCGCCCGAGGCTGCCCCTCACACAGAAACACACCCCTGAGCGCTGACCGGCGGCTCCCCTCAGGCACCCCCACCCCTCAGCCACCTGAAGGCTGCCTCCTCTCTGCCCTGCATTGCCTCCCTACCGTGCTGAACGACTCTGCCAAAAATCCCATGCCTACACCCCCGCGCTCCCCTACTCAGGTTTTATTCATCCCCCGCCCTATCCCGCGGCCGCCGCAGCCCACACAGCCCGGCCCGCAGCGCCCCGAGCAGCCGCGGCAGCCGCAGAGCCCGCGCCGCCCGGGACCCGCCCCCGCCCACCCCTGTGGCCCCACCCTTCCGCGGGGCGTACGCGCCGGCTTGGCCTTCTGCTGTATGGTGAGTGAGCCGTCCGTCAAGCGGCAGGCGCGGGTCAGGGCCAATCAGACGCGCTCATCGGGGCGCGGGCGGAGCCTTGCGGGAGGGGAGAAGCGGCGAGGCCCGGCGCAGGGGACGGCGGCGGTGAGGGATGGGCGGCCCCGGGGAGGTAGCGGGGCTCTGTGGCCGCGGTCGTGTCTCTGTCTCGGGGGCTTTTAGCTTCAGTGCGGCGGGGCAGGCTGTGGAGCTGGTCCCGGCCCAGCAGGGATGTCGGCAGGAGTGAGGAAGCGCCCGTAGTGCGGGCGGTCACTGGGCCTGGTCGCTTACAAAAGTGTGGCCGGGGGTGTCGGCCCGCCGGTCCGGCCTGGCTGCCCTGCGGAGGCGAGGTGCCCTCCGGCCGCCTGCTCGGACCGCCGTGTCCCCGCGGGAGCAGCGCGGTGCCTGGGCCCGCGGCGGGAGGCAGGCGGACCCGCGGCGGAGGCGGGCAGGCCGCCGTTGGTCGCTTCGGTTTGTCCCCGTGTTCAGAGAGCCCCTCTGCTTGGAAGGAAGCGTCTTGCGCTGGAAAGCTGGCGGTTGCGGACACCCGGCTTCAGCTCGGCTGTCGGGCTTCCCGGGCCTAGCAGAAGGGTGTTCCTCAGTGCTCCATGCCGGAGGTGGTCACCACCGTACCGAGCTTATTTCAGCCTCCCTTCAAACATTCGATGGTGCTGTTCTGCCGTTCTTTTCTTTAAGATCTGATGCTGTTTGGAGTTGAAAGTGCTTCTCTTTAAAAGTGTTTCCTTCAACGTGCCTCCTTGGTTTTGATTGCCAGGCCACTGCAAAGCTATTTGAAACTGTTTGACAAGAGGCTGTGTTAAGAGACTATCTTGTATGTTGGACCGTTCCAGGCTTGTAGCATTGAAGTATGTGCGTATGTTTACTTTATAGGTAGAAATGAAGAGAAATTACTGGAGAGGCAAAGAAAAGCGTGGATGGAGCAATCGCAAGCACAGCTACCGTCCCCATCGGTACGGAACACCCGATCACAATAACTGTACTGAACGGCAAGTATATGCAGCGTGTACTTAGCATGGGTTAAGCTGTTAGATGTTATGCCTAATTAAATTTGCAGAATGGTGGCTATCTAGAACTGGGAGGGTTGCCATCTAAAAGTCTGGTGCACGGTACTTCTGGTATATCTGTCAACCCTAGTGGGAGTGGAATTGCATTGATTTCTGGAAATTTATCATATGTTCCTAACTGTATATTGATTTTAAACTGAGATGTGGTTCCGTGAGCTAGTCCTTTCAGGTGTGTCTGATTGTCCATAAACTCTTCATCAATATGTAAAGGTAGTTCAGGGAAGAAAAATGTTTGTAAGTACTTCATTCCACCTGCCCATTAATTTTATGCCTCAGTGTCTACTAGTGTAAAAAGTGTCATTAAAGAATCTTCCTGAAAGTTTAGAAGCACGTTAAGTAATATGGTGATAATACCACATCTGGCAGATCAGGAAACTGAAACAAGGTCTCAGGAATAATCCACTGCCCTGAAAACTGATTCTTTCAGGAAAGTACATTTTAAACTTTAGAACTTATACTTGCCTGTGTTTCAGCTATTTTTACGGCTTTTTCGCTTGTTCTTTCCCTAGTGCCTCTTGCAGGAATAAAAGGCCAATCCTTTGCTTTAATACTCTAAGCATTTTTTAAAATGTATTTTTAGAGATAGAGATACATACACATATATGAGTTGCCCCGTTAGTTGTATTTGTTAAGAAAAGTTAGAAATGCAAATGGGCCATAATTCAGTGATTATAGAATTAAAGGATTTTATTAAAAAGATTTAAATTTAAGTGCTTGGGTTTAATGTGGGGTATTTTTCCCCTTGTGGATCGGTTATGTTCTTTAACTATTTTCAAAGTTGTATAATCAAACAGCAATAGAGCTGGTATTAGAACTAGAATCTCTTTGTCATTTTGTTTTCAATAAATTATGACTCTTGCAAAACATCTTGGTTTTAAGAAGACGTGTAATAAGACCTGTCTTAAAAAGTGAGAATTGTACAGTGATTCAGAAAACATCCCGGTGGAATTTTGCTCATCAGTAGTGAATGTGCCCATTTAAATTACTTCAGAAAGAAGAAAGCTACAGGTACCCTGTTGACTGTGATGTTTATTACAAAAGCAGAGACTTTTCTTTCTTGGAGTTTTCATTAAACATTTGCTTATTTTGCATGTTTCTGAACCTCATTAATTAAATACTTGTCATGAAGAGAATGGCAAAATATTTTTGACCTGACATCAATGTTTTACCCACACTGTGTCTCGCTTCACGCTGTGAAGACTTACATGCTTTCAAGAGTGGGCTTTTCTTTTAATCAGGGAATATGGTAAAATGCCCAGAATTAATCTTTTGCTCAAGAGAGTTAGAGGCACTTGCAGAATCAGCAGCCACCTTTAATGTTTTAGCAAGTAATTAAGGCTTTTAAGATGTTGGTATCTCTAATGTTATTGAGAGGTTTTTAAGCTTAATATTTTTACTATTTTATTTTCTTAGTTTAGTGTATGGTGATATACACAGTGTACTTATCACAGCCCTGTAAAATTGTACTCCATTAATGTCAATAACAAGCTGCTTTCTAGAGTCTTTGTGGGAAAGATGTGTAGGACAATTGTGAGCCTGTCTTGAAGGCAATGCTATTTTTTTTTTAGGCCGGAACAGGAGGAACCACAGACCCCAGTGAATGCAGGCCCCAGCAGCAGTGGAGATCCTTCTTCATCCAGTTTAGCACAGAACTCTGTAGTACCAGGTAAGAGACCATGTTTACGGGTCAAAAACCAGTGTCTATATGCTGACTGTATGAAAAAAGCAATAGTAGCTGTATTAATAACATGGTGTTAAAGGAAGGATATAAGCAGTAAAGTTTGTAGAGAAAAGTAACATTGGGTGATATAAAAAGATGTAGTAAGTGAGGATCTAGATAGCAGGGCCAAATACACTTTCAGGCCCCCAGGTGCTTCTCATGTTTGAAAACTTGTGTGCTTAGCCAAGCTGATATAAACTGAAAAAACAGAATTCTGTTTCTCCCTCCAGAAATGTTGCTTTGGGAAGAAAACGAACTTTGTTTCTTTTCTTATACGTGGTGAAGATGTTATAAAATACATCTTTCAATAGAAACATTAAATAAGCAAAGAAAATAAGAAAGTATATAAAAAAGTGTAACTTTCATCCAGTTATTCAGTCTTCTAAAAGACACAACGATCCACCACTTCGGGTGTGGGGGGAAAACCATCTCTCTTCATCCCTTCAGTGTATTTTGTAGTCTGTAAGAAATACACTCTGGCTAAATGTTTGTCATTATCAGGGAGGTGACTGGTGAAACCAGATTTGATGCAGTAGCAATGCTATTGAGGAAGATGTTCCATTTGCATTGTGGTTCCCTGACTCATTAAACAACCCTAGCAAAAGCTAAGCCTGTGGGAACATACATTTCTCCACAACAGGAGAGTCCTGAAACACCACTGACACTATAACCTCTTAACAACAGACAAAGCCAGCGTTTAAAGAGACCTTTTTTTGTATATCACATCAAGAGGCTGTGAGCATGTTAGGAGATGTATCCTGTAAAACATTTGTTGCTGTGTAATTAGATTCTGTATACTAAATGCAGTATGCTTTTATGAACCTTACTGATTCATTCAGTAACTTTATGTTTTTGTTGACCTGGATGAATCTTGGTCACTTGTTGCTAAGCTGAAACCTAAAAGATGCTGACAAGGAGCTGAATTGCAAGCAGCAGCAAAAAGAGGTTACTTCAAGTGTAATTTCTGGTAGTAGATAAAGCTTTAAATAAAAACTCTTGAAGATGTTAACACTCATCTTTCCTGGATAAAATCCTTTGTCTTGAGACAATGTACCATTATGAATCTGTCAAAGTATTTTGCCTGTCTGCCCTATGAATTTACCCAGGCAGTGAAGCACTAAAATTGAATGTTTCTCTCATCCCACTTCATCTTTGGAAGGAGCCTCTGTGTATTGTCCAAATGTACTCTTGATTGAATCTAAATCTCTCCTGTGTGTTGAAGAAAAAGTGGCTTGTTCTAAGAAGTGAATCACTTTATTTTGGTTTGGGTAATACCTCATTGTCAATGTTGGGGTTTTTTTGTTTGTTTGGGACTGCCCTACCTAGTCTTCCAACCAAGAGTGTCCCCTCATGATTGATTTATAAAGGTAATTTTTGTTCTGCAGCAAAACCTTTCTTCTCTGCTTCTCTGATCTGTCTGAATTTCATCTTGGTCAGTGGTGACTTCCCTTCTGTATCTGTGTAACAGCACTGCATTTGAAAACTATAAATAATCTTTTTTTTCTTTAAGTGGCTGTCATCTATTCCTAGTCTGTGTATTATGCCTGGGATCTGCTGGGAGCAAGAGCTTTGAGCCTCATCACTCATTCCCATGAAGATGTGGGATGTCAAAGAGCCATGAAGAAACTTAGTTGTCCATCTGATTTTGCCTAGGCTTTGCCACTTTTTTTTTTTTTAAGAACTGCCGGGATTTTACTATGACTCGGAAAAGAACCGCTATTTTCGCCTACTGCCTGGACATAATAACTACAACCCGCTCACCAAGGAAAGCATTCAGTACAAGGCAATGGAATGCAAAAGACTGAGACTCTTAGAAGAGGACGAAAAACAAAAGAAGGTACATTCTGAAAAAGATTGTAATTAGGCTTTATTGTACTCTGGCCCAGGACAGATTATAAGCTAAAGCTTTTCAGTTCTGACTGTGGTACAGTTCCCTAAACTGTCTGAAGAAATGAAAATTACTTTTTGCTGAGAATTTATAGTCCTTGAAGCCTTTTGATTGGCTGTTCCACACAGGCATAAAAGCAAGTCATTACAGACAAAAAACTTGTAAAGAGACAGGAACTGTGCTTAGAATTGCAGACTGCTCAGGATTGCTCAGAAGTGCAAGTTGCACTTGAGTCAGGACATTGGATGCCAGGTTTCAAATCCCTGCCTTCAATTGGAAAAGTGGGGGTCTTGATTTTAAGTTTTCCACATGTTTTATAAATGTATTGATCATATTCCTGGACCCTGAAGAAACAATACTAATGATATTTTGTGGAAACAGCTTTTTCATGAAGTTTTTTGGACAGGTAAAATCAAGGCAGGTCTTATGTTTATGCCTGGAAAGCATATATGCTTTTCATCATAAAGTGTTACAGCAGAGTTAATGCTGATGCTGCATATTGGTAATCTGGGTAAAATACCTAACAAGGATGTTTTTTAATTACCTGAAAGCCATGTCTTATAACTTCACAAATCACAGCTCAACTTAAATGCACTGTCATTTGGAAGAAGCAAGCAGTATTTTTCTCCTTAGGTAATGAAGTTCTCACTTCAACCAGCTATTCAGCTCTTCAGTCTTCACTGTGAAAGTACTGCTGTTGGTTTGGTTTTGGCTTTTCTTTTTTTTTTTTGGTTGTTTGATCTGTTTCCATGAGCCGTTTAGGTTTGATAGATACTGGCCACATTGCTGTTGATGGGAACTGTGGATATACATCTCTTCTCAAAATCTGGTTATTGAATCAGACATCTGAATTAGGCTCCCAGATAAGAATATTTTGAATCTTAAACACTTGCTTTGTCAGAGCATTACCAAAAAGATTTCTTACTCCGTAACTCTGCAAAGTACTCTATCCTTTGGTCTCCCCAGAAGGTGTTTGTGTGAAATTTTAAGAAACGATGAATGAGAAGTTGTTTAATGCAGCAGTAAGACTGCATAGTTAATAGCAGTCTTGTTGTGATATAAAGTTTTGCTGTATAATACGAATTTAAGGTGTTGTAGTAAAACCAGAAGGTGACTTCACACCTCAGGGTGGTACTGCTGATTATGTCAAGCGAAAAAAAATGGCTGTTGGGGTTTTTGGGTTTTTTTCTTCAGTTTTTGTATTTACAGAAGCACCCCACATCTCACAGGAATGTATTCTTGTCTGTTTCTTGTCTGCTTACTGTAGTAGACCAGGGACATGGTGCTGGAATGTGTTTTATAGACATTCTGAAAATTTTCACTTACCTAGGCTAGAGGAAGAAGTTACCTAAATATCCCTAACATCTAAGACACACAGCCATGTTTGAATCGTAAGCAAGCAAATAACTGACTACACTTTCATGTTATTCTCTTGCAGAAAACAACAAGGGCTGGACTGAACTCATCTATGCTGTTACAGAAAAGGCAGCTGGGTTTGCTCAGCTCCACAAGTTATTGCAGGTACAATGATTTGATTTGTCTTCTGTTTGCAATACCAAGTCCTGCTATTAGTGCAACTGTTCCTGTCAGGTTTTTTGCATTTCTTAGTGTTCCACTTAGGATGAAGAGGAACATATTACTTATAATAAAAAAAAAAAATTATGTTCTTTTATAATCGGAGTACTAAAGTGATGAGAATTCAAATGAAGAAGAGGTTTCCCAATGCAGAAAACTGGAGTTTAAAACTTCCTTTTTTTTTTTATGTATATGCTGTTTTGCCACGTTGTACTTTATGAGTTCAGTGCAGCTTTTCTTTGGATGAATGCTTTTCAACTGACATGACCGTTCCCTCTGCCCCCCATTAGCGTCACTATGCTCAGATTCAGTAACAGCGTAGAAGGCAAGTTAGTGACATGCTATGTTGTTGTTTCTGCTACTGAAGATGTGCTGGGGTTCAAAATAACAGGGTGAAATTCTATGAATGTGGAAGATGCACATGTTCATGAGTTATAGAAGCGAAATTGCAGCCTGCTAGCTGTTCAGGCATTTTATCTTCTGTGACTGAGAAGCAGTTCTGGATATCCTATACAGAATTCTTTTCATTGGCATTAAACCTAGGCTTACCTGAATTCTTCTCTCTTCTCCCCACCCCTCCCCCTTGCTTTCAGGCTGGTCCATGAACTAAAAGTGAACTGCATGCAGAGGAGGAAGATAGAAATTCACAGTCCAGATTCCTCAGTTGCTGGAACCAACAATTTTAAAATAATTGTGGTACGTTATGAGAACTGTTGTCTTTATCCTAAAGAGAGCACATCTTCAGCGAAAACTCAGGATCTTGAAATCAAATCCCATAGGTCAAATTTTGCTTTCAAAGATGCATTATTCCTGTTGTGTCAGTTCTCAAAATGTGTGCTTGCTAATTTTAAACAGGTAGGAGGAGGCTGTTCCTTTCCTAGAAAGGGAAAAGGATGAAAAGGTTGGATATGGAAGTGATTTTTTATTTTTTTTTTTAAGCTGATCAACATGTTCTCTTGGAAATAAACAGGAGTTGAGTGGATAATTAGTGCAGGGCCAGGGTGGGGGAGTGGAGAGGATTAAGAGAAGAAGAAAATGGAAGAGAAGAATCTGAGGAGTGGCAAAATCTGTGGTCCAGAGAGTCTGTGTAAACATCAGTAACGATCTTGCATCTCATGATCTGAAGGCAGTTTCTACTGATTTTGATGGTACTGCATGTGGAGGAGAGGTCTCTGGAGCAAATATCTTCCATAGTCTATGTAGGAAGCTCTCCAGGACCAGCTCCTGCCCTCGTAAACAGATCACTGCATAGGTAGCTGAAGCCAGAAGGGAGTCAGAAACTTAGTGTCATAAAAGAAAAGTTGGAACGTAGCACCAGCCTTTTTGCTGTGATCCAACTGCAGAATTCCACATTCACTTTTGATAAAATTTATATTTTTTGTTTGAGTCCTCTACCAATACCAGTCTGTGCTTACTAATCAGCCAGAGTAAGTGTCTAGAACTGATATATTTGGAAAGAGTATTTATTATCACTCAAGGATTAAATCCTTTTCTTACTTGTGTTTTTTTCTGTGCATGCATATAAAAAGGAGTTGGCCACTGTTTTTAGAGATGAATGGAAAGCAGATGGTGTTAAAGGGATCAGAATTAATGTGGTGTTTCATTTTAGACCTAATGCAGCTCCCTCAAGCTGGTTTTTTTCCTGTAAGTTTCCAGTAAGTGTGACCAGTAAGCTTTTATTTTACAGGCAGATGTTGCTTGTGAACGGATATTCACTGTGAACGATGTAGAACATGGAGGATGTAAATATGGTATCATCAACCTCAGTGGTTTGGGGAAGGAGTCTCTCACTGTGGAGATGTATGACAACCTCTACTTCACAAACCGCAAAGTACTGTGTTCTGTTCATGCTTCCTTCAGTTATTGCATTCTCAGAATGCTGTTCCTTGGGAGGCACAGGTGGAACTGCATGAGGGTTGGGGAGGGGGTTAGGAGGAGGGAATGGAAGAATCTAGCAATGTGAAGCTTGGATAAATGCAAAATCACAGTAAACTTGTCTCTGAAAGTCCTCAGTACCAGCGTGAGTTCTCAGGAATGTCATACTGGAACAGAAGACTTAAGTAGAAGTACCAGCTTCCAAGGATGGTGCTTACTTCAGAGTTGCACTTGGCTATAGCTGACAAAACTGATGTTGAGGGCCAGAAATTACTAAGATTTGCATGCTTCTTTCTTAAAAATAATTATTGGAAAATGTGTTTATCCTTGAACATGAAGAATATTTAAAACGGGCTTTCCTAATCTCTTCATGCTCAGATTCTTTTACGGATGATCTCTTAAATAATAGGATGTGCTTGTCGCTTCAATCCACGTTTGGACAGACTTCTCAATGCCGCTCTGTTTCCTACATTTAAGAGGAGTATGAGGCTAAAATGCTCATGGCCCATGACTGGGCTAATTAGTGGGCTAAGGAAGTGTGCCCAGCACATGGTTTTATGTCGTCTTTGCATGGAAATACCCTTTTATGAATTGAATAGGACATCACAAAAATAGTATGTTTTCTTGTGTCTGAAGGTGAATTCTGTGTGCTGGGCATCATTGACTCATCCAGATTCTCATGTTTTATATCCTTTTAAGAAAAGCAAAATCTCATTTCAGCTTTCATGAGTCTGCATCATGCTGCACGGAACAACTAACTTCCAGTAAGACATTTTCATGTAGTTGCCCCAGAAATTAAGTTTTCTGGAAAACAGAGAAAGCTATAAAAATTGAAAGATGTTGGAGCTAGTGAGACAGATGTATGGTTCTGTTATAGATATATGTAGAATTGTTCCAGTGTAGTAGTAGGTGAAAGACCATGTTTCCTGCCCTGCAGCCTTCCCACTTCATTAATAGCTTAGGTGCCCTATCCAGAATTACATGATGTTCAGAAATTGGCTGGGGCAAAAGAAAAAGAGAGAGGGTTAAGGCAACTAACTTTCTATTTGAAGTGGACCTCTTCGAAAGTGGGTGGGTTGGTTTCTGTTGTAAACCATCCCCATATTGGTTGGGGCGAGAGGAGAACAGGAGCAATTAATTGGCATCGTGCTCTGCCACTTTCAGAGCACGTTCTGCAGATCTGTCTCAGAAGAGGAAGGTTGACGGCATAGTAGCGGAAGCAGTAGTGGACAACACAGAGCCCAGAAGAGAGGAAGAAAAGGAGATTTTAACGTGGGAGATGTCAGGCAACAGATGTGCTAGTAAAGTGCCAAGAGACTGGAAATTATATAAAAATGTGTGAATGGCTCATGGGAAAAGCCAAGCAATTCAGGACTGATCCAGAAGGTGGCAGGACTGCCTCAGGCTTGCTCACAGCTGGTTAGGAATTGGGGATTGTTTGGTTTGGTTATTTTGTGCTTTTCTGTAGTCATGTCACAGATTTACCCCCACTGAACTTGAAACGTAGCTTTCAAATCCTATTTATACCTGATATAATCTTTAGAATTTTAGTGTAATCTAAACTGAGTCTTCCTTGCCTCCCCGATGTGTGCTCCCCTTTTTCCAACTTATCTCCATGAAAAACAGCTCTATATTAATGCAGTGTCATCAGCACGTAAAGATGAAAAGAATGATCCATGTAGGCCATGCGTTTTTCTTCTGTCACTGTAAAGATACCTTAGTCTTCCTCTTATCTTGTTTCTGGTACTGAAAATACACAAGCAAGAAGGGAGTTCTTTCTAGCTCTTTCATAGGAAAGAAACGAAGAGTCAAGACTTAATTACAAACTATAAGGCACATCAAAGGTCTCAAAGGGAAAGTATTGTGAGCTGTGGCTGTGTCAGCATCTTGTTTTTCCCAGCTATAAATGTGAGGCAGCTTGTTCCATTCTAGGGAGAGATCTTTGTTTTCCTTAACTCACTTCAGCAAGCTGTGTCTCATGGGAATTGCAGAAACACCAGGCTGTGCCAGTCTGCTTCCAGCATCGTTGTTCAGCAGCACTAACCCAGGTAGGGTGTTTTTGTTGTTTTTTTTTTCCCCTCCAATTTTCAATAGCAGTTACGGTATGAAAAGACCATAAAGGAAAGATTATTTCTGCACTTCAGTAGCTGGTGAGACTGTTGTATTCTTGTAAAATTTAGAAAGTCTGAAACAGTTTAAGAAGTGAACAGACGAAAGAACTTACCGTAAGAATTAATTAATAAGCAGTATTCAAAGCACTAGTTTATTTTTAGCTGATGATGATGTAGTACTTGACTTTGGCAGGACACCACCTCACTTGTAAACGTTAGGGATTTTTCATGAGTAGCTTGGCCTGTAACTAATACTCAGAAGCTGCACATAAGAAGTACTCAAATTTCCTTATAGACTATCTAGAATCATTGCAGAATCCCTTCTCACAGTAGCTACTCAAGTACGCTCAGTGGATTAATCAAAGGTGGAAAGCTGGTAAATGTCCCGGCCCATAGGTCCTTGTACAAGCTCAGGCCCAGTTGTGTGTAAGCATGATTGATTTAGAAAATCCTACGTCTTAAGTGTGATGGCTGTAGCTGTATCTTTATATATCTGTTTGTTCAATGTTTTTGGGGGCAGGACTTTATTAATTGGACTTCTTTGATAGATGACAGAACCATGCTTCTTCAGGTCACACAGTACAGTCCTCTAACCTGGTTTCCATTCAGACATGATCAGTTAAGTTTATACAAAGGAAATCTGTGATAGATAACAGTTATGGACCTATTTTTTAAACTTTTAATGTCATGCTATTTATGCAGCCATTAAAAAAAAAAGAAAAGATGCATAGCTTTAGCTTGAACTTGAAGAGTCGCTGAATATGGATGGCTACTAGGCCAGCATGCCCAATTGCTCTGTACAACATTTTAAGCCCTTCACCATCATCAGATGCCCTGGGTTCCACCAAAGTCCTCCTCTCTAGTATTTCCTATTGACTGTTTTAGGTATTTCCAAGTTTCTTGACTTACTTCACTCTTCTAAATTGTTGGTTTGAGGGAACCTTGCTAAGTAGATGCTGGGAGCAAAGTAGAACTTAACCTGTCTGAAACCATGTTTTAGACATGTCACCTGTACTGCCTGAGATATGTGTGATCATGGTGGATGTGCCATGAAGGAAGTGAAAACTGAGGACTTAAATTTTATGTTAATTAGTAGACTGTGCAGGAGTCAAATCTAGGGTACTGTTACTTACTCAAAGCTTTTTTTTCTTCTTTTTTTTTTTTAAATAGGCAGGCCAAGAACTTACAGGTTAGGCTTTGACTCATCTATAGCTTATAAAGTAAATGTTTTGTGTTTCTAGCCCACTTATCTTTAAAAAATGGTTTACATTGTGCTGTAAGGCAAGTGTTATTTTTCTCTTTCCTGCCATGGTCAGCCCTTTGACTACTGAATAAATTTCACAATCTCTCACAATCATCTATCTATATAGACTATAAGTCTTCAGCTTACAGTCATGAAGTCCCACTTCCCTTTCTTGTCTCCTGAGCAGCACAGGGACACTAATTGAGTAACAGTTTCTCTGTTTCAGATTGAAATGTTGGAAGAAGTATGGAAATCCAGAGAAGCTTTCTGAGTTATCACCCTGTCCTAACATTTTATGGATGCTTCATGTGTTGCTCCTCTCTCCTAGGAGATCGACCTGGAATGCTGTGCAGCTTCAAGATATCCACTGCCTGGTCCTGTGCTTGGTGCCTGAATCCCCAAGCAGACAACTGCTTCAGCACAGGTGATCTGCAAGGCTAGCAACCCCTTCTGTCTCAGTGAGAAAGACTTTTTGCATTAATCTCCCAGCTGCTACCCAAATTACCGCTAAACGAACATAATCTGTCTTCCTTAGGCCTGACACGACGAGTTCTTGTGACCAATGTAGTGACAGGGCATCGACAGACATTTGGAACCAGTAGCGATGTATTGGCACAACAGTTTGCCACACAGGTAAAAAGAACCATATGCCCTTCATTTTTCAGAGCGCTGCCTCATTGGTGGGGTCTTTGTTCTGTTTGTGATAGGACTCATCATGCTGTACATAAGGTTGTGATTACAATTACTGTTGGATGGCTGTTCCACAACAGAGCTGATGGTCTGATGCTTGCACACTATTGAATAGCAACAGAAAGATTAACTGATTTCAAACTCTTTGGCAACAGGGGTAATTTTTGTTAATTTTACAGAGGTAAAAAGGAAATGAAGGAAGTGCAAAGAGCACAGTAACAATACATTGTAAAATTGTTTTAGTTTTGGCAAATGACCTCATTTTGTTAACACAGTGTATTGTCTCCCATCAAGAAGAAGAAAACCCCTATAAAATACTAATGGACTTCTTCACAAAGATTTAGTGAGAAGGGTGAAATCGGAATATGAGAATTCCAGTTCCTGTTTTGCTGTTACATTAGACTTAAGTTCCTACTTACCTAGCTGAACTTTTACAGCTAAAGTAAATAGTTGGGGTTTGAGTGGAACTAATGAGTTGGCTGATGAAAAATGTTGCCATGTGTAATAAAAATTCTGGTTCTTAATGCGCGTGTTAATAAAATAAATTGACAACTGCACCAGAGAGCTCAAAAGCTTGACATAGCTTATGTCTGTGTAACTTGTAAGATCCTTTCAGACGTTACATAGGATGCATCTTTCTCTTGGGTTCTTCCAGACCCCAATGCTGTACAATGGCTGCCGTTCAGGGGAGATTTTCAGCATTGATGTGCGTCAACGCAACCGAAAGGGCCAGAGCTGGAAAGCAATTCGTCTCTTCCATGACTCAGCAGTTACATCTATTCGCCTTCTTGAGGCTGAACATTATCTTATGGCAGCAGATATGGCTGGAAAGGTATGGTGGTGTTGCATTCAGGGTATTCTGTTCCTTTTAGTATATGGGCATTGACAGGTGCTTATCCCAGTCCTGAAGGCAGATGCCTGTTCTTTGCGGGGGTAGTATGGAACTGGGTGGTAGTCCCATATATGGGTCCTCTTCCAGATCCACTTATTTATCACCTGTCAAGTGCTCTCTGCTTTGTTAATATATCCTCTTTAAAACAATGACTTCAACTTGCAGATAAAACTGTGGGACCTGAGAACAGCAAAGTGTGTGAAACAGTACAAAGGTCATCACAATGAATATGCTATTCTCCCTTTGCATGTAAATGAGGAGGAAGGACTTCTTACAGCAGGTGGGTTGACTTTTTTCCCTCTTACAGAGTGCATGGTAGTGATTTTCTTATGCCTGAGGAGCATTTCTTAGCTACAGCTGTTGGAAGCTGTAAAGCTGTTAATTCTTTAAAATTCAGAAGAAATTTAGCCTTAGACATACTGTAATATACTGTGAAAATTAAGAAATAATGTTACGGATGTGCACCTACTGTAATCACTCCTGTGTAGTGCATAATGGCTTTACCTGCTGTGTCCTGCAAAAGTCCCATCACCCTTTCCACAGTCTGTCTCAAGAGAAGAGCACAAAACACTTGATTTTGAGACTTGTTGATAACTTCATGTAGAGGCTAAAGATTGTATATATGTTTATTTGGTGCTTAAGTGGGTAGCGTGGTGATGGACTGAAGCATTGGCCTGTAAGCATAACTCCATGTAAACTGTCTGTACCACTCAGGTTTGTTTTGGATATGCTTGGCTACAGTCTGAGATTTTTTTTTTTATTTTTATTTTATTTTATTTGGGGCTGGGGGAGAAAAGGTAACAATAAATGAAGCGAAGTATAGCCAAGTTTCACAATGTCACTGTAAACATAGTGACCTCGTCTCCTTGGATTTGTCAATAAATGATGGAATAATGAGAAGAGTTCTTGTTAATTTGACAGTGAGTTTTCCCTCCTTTTTCGGCTTAGGAGCTTGATAATGAGAAAAGCACTCTAAATACTGATTTATCATACCTTTTATTGCCTAATAGGAAATGCACACTTTTCCCACTTTTGCAGTATTCAGTGTAGAATTTCTGTTTCGTAAAGTATTGATAAGCACTTTGCCTCTAGTGTGTGTAGAAATGGTCAAAGTTTTTTCCCCACAGACCTTCTGCTTCTGTGATGATAATCTTGCACAGCCGTGTAAAGTACTTTCTGTGTGATGTTGAATTCTGGTCTCCTTTCCTTTCCAGTTGGGCAGGATTGCTACACCAGAATTTGGAGTCTCCAAGATGCCCATCTGCTTAGAACCATCCCTTCTCCCCACCCATCCTCCAAAGATGCCATTCCCAGTGTGGTGTTTTCTTCAAGACTTGGGGGTCGCCGAGGAGTTCCTGGCTTACTCATGGCTGTCAAACAGGATCTCTACCACTTCTCCTATAACTGACAGAAGAATATTCTCCTCAGACCCGGTCTACAAAGCTGCCAACGTATACGTGACTTCAGCATTTTTGTACCAGTCACCATGCTGTTGAGTCACTGTGTGCTGCTGTTGCATCTGCTTTACCCATGAAATTCTGAACCTCCTTTGGCAGGCTCAGTAAATCTTGCTGTATACATCTCAGACATCTTGTAAATAAAAGCTGAATGCTGATTAACTTCTTGGGCAATATTCAGCTTCTTTGAAATCTAGCTATAAGTTTCAAAAAGCTGGTAACGTGTGGTAAGGGCCTGACTCATGCTCGATTAATTTGCTGTCAGAAGGCTGCTCTAACTTAATCCTAGTTTGGTCAGATAACCACTTAGCTGTGGTTACATCTACATTAGCAAGTAGGCTGGTGCAACAGAGTGGATTAGCAGAGTGGAGTAGCTGGTGTTGAGAAGCTGACACTATTGGTGTACTGGAGCTTTGTTTGGGGTAGGTTTGGTCTGGGTCCCTGCATCAGCTGTCTCTACTACATCTATGGTTGGAAGCAGTCCAAGGAACAGCTGTTTCCCCACTCACACTGTCACTCCTTTGAGCTGGGCTATGCTAAACTTCGTCCTTTTCAGATGATGGTACCGTGCCACTGCCCTGCCACCATTCCCTTTAAAAGGCAGCATGCGTAGAACAAAGCCCTTTTCTTGGTCCAGTAGCCAGGCTGAATGTCCCTGTTAATTTATCATAGTGTTTCCTAACCAGCTCTACACACCTATCTTGGAGTTTGGTCAGTAGTCTGGAATGGCAGTCTTGCTTATGCAGCTGTAGCAGGAAACAAGCCCAGCCTGGACAGACCACATCCTCTTTGGGATATGAGATCACCTGTGCAGAGGCAGGGCTTTTGCATACAGAGGTACAACTGGGCCCTCAGCTGCAAAGTTGTAGCACCAGCTTGTGGTAATTGAATGACACTTCAGGAGCTTGTACCTGTATCTGAGAACAATTATCCTCCCACCTCCAGCTCCTTGCTGGTAACTAGTCTGGGTTGGGCAAGACCATCCTGCGGCTAGCAAATGCAGGAAGCACTAACAAAATCAGGACCCCTACGAGGTGGGGCTACTGATGGGCTTCACAGGAACAACATGCTGTGCTCTAGTTTTCCAAAATTCTTCGAAAAGGAGTGCAGGAATCGCCTTTCCCTCCGGGGATCCACTTGGAGCATTCAGATATACAACTGTGTCATCAGAGATGCTACTTTCCATGGGGACCTGCTAGGTCAGCAGGTGAGGATACAAACAGGTTATTATCACATCCTTGCTGCACAGCATGCTAAGATGGAGGCTGTGTCCAGCTGGCTCAGTGAGATTGCTGTCTCAGACAGCTAGGCTGGGTGTCTGCATTCCAAGTGCCTTCTAAAATCAGGTATAGTATGCACATGCACACAAAGATAAGTGTCGCTGGTGACTATAGGTGTGGCCTATAGTTGGGAGTACCCAGCACAGCACTCACACCTGGAATACCATCTGTGTCTTCAGTGCAGAGGCGTGCGACAGTGCTGAGCATCCTGGAAGGAAGGAGCTTGCAAGTCCCCATCAAAGCTTTTCTACTTCACTAAATTGCATTCCAGGAATAAAAAGAAACAAGGCTAATACCTGCCTCTTGACTGCTTACCCCATTCACTCCACCGTATCTTTTGAGCAGGCATAATTAGTTTTCCAAGGCCCTTCCTGACTTTGCTGTGTGCTGTTCTGTGCCTGCGGTGCTGTCTCTGACACCCTTCTGAGGTTTAGCGCCAGCTGGCCTGCTCAAAGGGGTAGGGAAGGCATCAAGTAGCAGAAACACACTTTCCAGTAGCAGAAGTAGAGTAGCAGTACTCCCACAGAGTATCTGCTTTCCATGTACAGGCAGGGGATAGGGGTAACTGCAGGTACGTTGAAGAGCTGTTGTAGTACTGCTACAACCCAAAGGAGGTGAGGGATGCTCTGTTGGTTAAGCAGGGTACCAAGCAATCCTGCTCCTGCCCTCAGAGAAAACCTTCACCACTACCCTCTTAGGCATGCTACAAAGGTTTCTAGCTCTTTTATTTCTCAGCAGATACTATTATTGTTTTGCACCTAAAGCTTCTGGCCAGAGCAACCTATTTATGGAGGGATTGCACTCCACCACCTTCATCATGATGCACCATCAATCAGCTCCATTCCACCTCACGCTGGTCCATGTGCAGGGAAAGGTCTTGGGCTATAACTGAGCAGGAGTATTTGCAGTTAAACAAGTGGGTTGGCAAAATTGTTCAATCAGTCAGAAAATGTTTTTCCCAGAGAAGGAGAGTGTGAGCTGCAGCATGAGCACAGCAGTGTTAACAGGGATGCGACACTCAAGGTTGGGGTGTCAGCTCTCTAAGAGCTCATTGAGGACTCGGTGTTGCAGCCAATTCATAGAATCATAGAATCGTTTAGGTTGGAAAAGACCTTTAAGATCATCAAGTCCAACTGTAAACCTAAACACTGCTAAGTCCACCACTAAACCATGTCCCTAAGCGCCTCATCCATCCTTTTGCATCCCTGCTAGTGGCCTGGGCTCACAGAGCACGCTTCATGAGTGTGTCTCTGGCTTGGCTTCCTCCAAAAGGAAGCAGCCCAGTGCTCTGCATTGCAAGTCCAATACAGGGAGATTCCCTTCACAAGACCAGTGCAAACCTGAGCACATCCTGTGCTTTTTTGTTCCTTTCCAATGCACTGCCCTCCCCTTCCCTTCCATATTTCAAGTGACTTTGGATAAGAGGGAATTATTCAAATACAGGTGCCAGGAAGGGTTGGCCCTACTAAAAATCCTCTCTGTCCTGCAGGGCTCCACACTCATTTCTCCTGTCCTCTCACAACCTTCAGGCCTAAGCAATGTGCTATTCTAGGAAACTCTGTCTTCTCAGCAGCTCTTATTGCTCATCACACTCCAATGTTATGTGTGGTGATCTCCTTCCCTTCCTTTGTATTTCTTTTACCCATTAATCTATATAGAAGACAATAGAGCAGGAAAACCCTCCTCATGGGAGCAGTGTAATAACTTTACAGTGTGAATATATTCTATACAAAATATAGCTGTTGCAAGGGTAGTCAAGATGAAAGATGAATCCCAGCAAATATTCAAAGCGGTTTCTTCCCTGCCTGAGTATACATTCAAAATCCCCAAATCTTTCTTGTATCCCATTAACAGCCATCTCCCAATTCCCCGTAGGCAGATTGAGCTGTGAATTCCTTACAACTACGGCTCCCCCGATGCACCTGGCTTTAGCATTTCTCTGCAGAGCCTTCTTTCTCACACAAAGCAAAGTGGATGCTGCTTACAGCATGCTCTGTGCTGCCTCTTCTTTCTACAGAACTCGCTTATAAGACCAAGGGTCCTCTGTTCTCCTCAGATGGTAAGTCTTGCAGGCTCTTCTCCATTGGCTAGTGTGGTCACTGATTGCTGGCTTTTCTTTTCAATTTGAGAAAATACTCTGCAATTTGTTTTGATTAGTTATGTTAATTTGGGACATTTTCTGCTGCATGCACAGTGATCAATACATGCAGCACAACTTTCAAAAGCATTTGCATTGACTTAGCTAATAATGCATACTGCAACTAAGCACCTGTTCAGGAAACAGAAATGTAGCTAACCCCATCCCACTGCAAACTCCTGATGTTACATCTGATAACCAACTCGGAGTTGAGTTGGAACATACTTTATATTAATATTCTTGCTCGTAAACATGTGTGGTTCAAACACTTGCAGGCAGCAAACCACAAGGATCATGAATTCCCTTAAATCAAAATTAACTCAAAAATTTAAAATAGCATTTAAACTCTTTTCAGTGCTCTTAACTCCAGTAATGCCTGTTCTGCAAGAACAAGACTGTGCAACAATTGTGCCCAGCTACTGTGGGAAACACAAACTAGGAATTGTGGTGGAAAGGCATCTTACGTAACTGAAGATAGTTTCTTTTCTTTGTTCCCTTTTAGGCAAAGCTCATAAAACAAAAGATACTCGTTTGCTTTCTGTTATTCCCAGGAGCCAAATGCACGCATATGTGCCTGCAAACCCATTTACCCAACTAGTGCTTTTGCAGCCAACGCTTCTAATTAAGCCCGCAAGAAGAGTATAAAAGGAGAGGGGAAGCAGGGCAAGAAGGGAGGCAATTTGGCTTCAGTGACAAATAGCAAGCAGCCTTCAGGCAGTGGCTAAAGTATACTAAATCAACCACTTCATTATACAGCAATAGCTAGGACCCTAAGGCAGCTAAAAAGTAAGGAACTGCAGCACTCTTCCCCTCTGCTACAGTATGAAAACGCTGTATTTCTTGGACTCAGCTTCTCAGCAAACACTGAATCTTGTAGGAAACCTCAACAAGGCCAAACCTGCACTCCAAGATAGGTTGTAGCATCCCTTATCCAGCAGGCACAATTTGTTTGGTCCCTTTTGCTCACCAGAGCAAGGCTCAGAGCAGATCACCAGGCCCTCCTCACTGATCAAACTGTCAGTCCCTCCCATCAACACAACTGCTTCAGAAGATGCAGAGCCTCACCCTTGCTCTGTTCCATATACCTTGCTTCTATTAGTCATCTCTCAACCCTGATTAAAAAAGGGTCTTTCCACATAAAACCCTTTAGGTCACATGAGGTTCTTGGACATAACAGGTAGAAACTTAAACTTCTGCAGTTTTAACTTCAAGTGCCTGAAGCAGTGAGGGGATTTGCTTTTGGGCCTTCAGGGGCAGAGGGGTGTTACCTCTTTCTGTTGACCCTGATTTTTTGCAGTACATGGCTTCATGGCCATTCCTCCTCTATTATCCTGATGAATACTGAAACTAAGAGGTTAAAAAAATCAATTTACTAGTCACAATTTCACTATGGCATTTTTACATTTTTGAGCTTAATAGGGACCGACTCTAACAGTACTAAAAAATTAAGCATTCTAATGAGAATTCAAACCGGAATGTGTACGGTCTCGAGACGTCTCGAGATGTCTCCTTATAGTAGCTGCTTTCAGAAAAGTTACAATTTGGCAGTGGACAATTCAGCTTTGGTCCCCAAACCTTCAGTTGCTGGTGGCTGCTTGCATATACTATGCATACTACATACACTGTGAACTGAATCAAGCAGTCAATACCAACCCAAAGTACTTTCTAGACAGGGGTTCTGGAGAGAGGGGCTGGGGGTTGAAAGATGTGTGACCTGTGGAAGTAGAAACCAAGACACAAAGTTGATAAACCATTTTAGGTAATGTCTGAAAATATAATCAAGAGCACCTGCCTTTTCTTGTTCAAACAACTTCTTTCCTATCTGCAGTTCTATTAATATCATGGTGGCGGTGAAGCACTCTGATGCCTTCCTGACAAGTCATCATCTGTACATTATCATACATACACTACTGCTTCTCTCCAGTGCTGCTGTAAAACTGCCTGTTAAGCAGAACCAGAAAGATTTAGCCAGCTTTTCAAAATGTCAGAAATCAGTGTTTCAAAATCTCCAGGTTCTTGACAGAATTTCTGTAACACCACAATTGAGAATTTCCTACATGAGGACTTCTTTTATATATATATATATATAAAACTTGTATCTGTATTGCTTTACTTTTTGCTTGAGTTATATCCAATAAAAATCAAGTCAAAAAGCTGAATACACTTTAATTTTGGCCTAAGATAACTGACTAGCTGCTGTTCTAGTTTAGCTTTGTCTTTGTCACATTATATTGTTGATTTTGAAAGCCCTCATACTAAGTTTTTATTTATTTTGGCATTGCCATGATTTCATTGTTGATGTGCCTGCACTACGAACAAAAACATTTTATGACATACTAGGTGCTGTGACTGACAGAATATACATGTCAACATTGCTTTACCAAGAAAGAGTGCTCAGCTAAAGTGGGGGGTTGGGATGGGACACGGACAACAAAAAACAGACAGTTCTATCTCTTGTCCAAATCACACTCTGTTCTCAAATTACTGGCAGGCAAAGACATATCTGTTGGTGCCAAGTTATATTACAGCCATCAGCAATAAATCAAATGCAAGGACAATGCCACAATATGTGGAGCTACAGTGACTGACAACATCAGTTGACAATGAAACGTGAAAACAAGAGGCTGCAAACCAAGTGAGATAGTAGTACTTAAACATCATTGGGCTGGTTGTGCTCGAAGCAAAAAGATGAAGAGCAGCGAAGTCTGTACAACCAGGTGGGAAGGCAGAGTCCTGCAACATTAAAGCCCAGGCTACCCAAAGCAACAGCGACATTTGTGAATGTCTCAGCACAGCCACAGCAGACAGACACCTAGCATAAATGCAAGGCAGATCTAACGTAATGATAGTGTTTATTTCAACAAATAAACTCTTGTTGACGTCAAAAGCTAGCGAGGGTTGTCATGTTTTCCAGAACACAACCGAAGGTCCAATTCACAAGTGACACAGATACAGGATACCCTGGCCAACTTCAGCGAGTGCAACTTCACTTGTGAGGAACTGGGCAGGAGGATGAATGAGCAGGAAAACCAATGGGGTGCAGGGAAGAAAAAGACAAAGCAGTTTTTCTTGTGCAAGTAGCTACGTGTTACAGCCTGCTGCTACCCTGACGATAGCTACGTGTTACGGCCATGCTGTTCTGCCATCTGTTTCCCTAGCTGCAAGTCTCAGGTGCAATGTGCACCTGATATACATTTAAGCCAAGTTTGGCCTAAAGGTTTTGGGTAGGGAGTCTAACTAAAAGCGTGCACATCTATATGAAGCTCACATATATATGCTTCACAGAAGGAAAGGAAAACCCACATCACCCATTTGAAGACGAGCCTTTATGCTGAATTGGCATTAGGTACCTACAATGGAAATAAATCCATCAGAATAGAGCAATCATATCAAATGTTTTTTCCTCTACAAATCTGGGCTCATTTTGTGGTGCTTTGGGCAAGGAATTAGTTTTTCACTGGGGCACATCTTTGCACATCAGTTAATTCACATGATTCTTACTTTACTCAATGTTTTTCATAACTTTTCCTAATCAGAAGAGGTGCAGGGGCTGCTTGATCTGCCAATAATAAATCTGACATCATTTTTCTGGCAAGAGATTTACACCAAACAGTCAACTTCATTCTGTAACTCAGAACACGCTTTTATCGTGCCATGTCTCAGACCAATTGCATTCATTATCTTACCAAGACCATGTGCTGATTTTAACTACTGTTAACATTACAGTGAACTTCATCTGATCCAAAGGACACACTACCATCTTGGCCAACTGCAATTTCACGGTAAATAATTACTTGGCCTTCAGCAAAACACACAGTGATCTTCTGAAAATTTCCTGGAAAACAGTCCCCTCCTATCCCTGCCCTTGTAAATAAACAAGACTTTTTCACACAGGAGTTGCATTAGAGTGTCAGACCTGTCTCATACCACCGTTTTGAAACACTCACAGTTTTGGAGCGCTCCAGTGAGGTTGCTGTTAACTGCTGAAAGGTTTCGCAAAGACTCACTCGGGTTAGATGCTACCAATACCTCTCCACATGAGGCATCTCTCCTAAGAGTGAGAAATAAAACTCTCACAGGTTTCTACAGCCAGGATTAACCCTTGCCTTCAGGCTGACAGTCCCACCCCAAGCACAAGGTTCTCCCATGTTACTTGCTTCAGTGATTTTTTCCCTCAGGATTTCTCTCTCTTGTGTTTAAGTTTCCTGTAGAGCTTTCTGTCCACAGCCACCATTTAGAGCCCTTTTGTTTATTGAATCCTAATGTGTTAATACCAAATAGCATTGGGCTCTGCTAAAATATGCATTTATCCCCTTTAAATAGCTAATCCATTTAATAACCATATTCTCTACTCTGTGTACTCACATAACCCAATACTATCAGAAAAAATAAAAGCTCGTGTCCCAAAACCAGCAGTGAACTCAAACCTTACAGATATTTTTTTCATTTCGAAAAATAAAGAACCCAAATAATCCTCTCAACATTGCCCAGAAAGAGTAACACCAAGCCTGCTGCAGTTTAAGCACCACATAAGATTTTGCTTTTTTGAGCAACAGCATAGAAGATTCAGCTCCAGGATAATCAATCAAGAATGGACGCTGCATAGTGACAGGTTGCTAAATTACTAAGATCACATATATACTAAAAATGTTTAGACAATATTTTCTCTTTGACTGAGTAGTAATTCTGGCTGTGACAAGGAAAAAAAAAATAAAAATCAGTCAAGTTGCTGAAACAGATGCCAATGATTTTATACAAGGAATGTCATGGCTGCTTTCTCTTTGTGCATTAACATGGTAGTAAAGCTACATGCATAAACAGCACACAGGGCACAGCCTACAAACCAAGAACACATTGCTCACCCATTAAAAAAATAAAAATACTTTGAAGCACAGAATTATGCCGGATGTGCAGAATGTCTTTTAAGAGAGGATTTCTACCTACTCGTGCCCTCCCTTAGGCAACTGTCAGTTTATGGCAGACTTTGCTTACAAAAACATTAGACAGTCCCCAGTAAATTCGGTCAGTACCGAAGGTGTCCTGGAACGTCTTCCAAGTCTACTTCCGTGTGTAGGTTGGATGTAGTTGTGAAGGGGCAATCACTTTGTGAGTACGTTCTTTCAGAGACAAAGTGAGAACTGCTTGTTACAAGGAAAAAGTCAGTACGCTTGTTCGGAAGATAGTCTTTTATAGCAGTTAATTTAATAATACAGTCCAGAAACAGGGTGTTGGGCACTCATCTACACAAAAGCACATTTAATAAGCTGGGGAAAAAATACCACAGTTCCAGGACATTGCATCAAACTCCAGCCACTCCCAGAGGAGGCAGCTCTCATGTGGTGGAAGAATTCTTGTCTATGTAAGCCAAGAAGGGAGAATTTTAGGCAGTTCAATCCACAACAGTCTTTTACTTCTTATAACTGGAACCAAAAATCCACAGTACAAGACAGTATTAGTTAGGTTAAGTGGTGCTTTTGACGATAAAATCAGTTAATTCATTGCAGTCCTTTAATAAAAGGATGAAGTCCAGCGAGTGCCAGTTGCTAGGAGCAAAGATGAAAGGTTCCCATTTTCCAGGTGGATTTGTAAGTCCATATTATTAGAAAAAAGATAAGTCAAATCTGTGCAGTTTCTATGCAACCACATCTGAGAACACAGAGGCTCCAGAGACTCCGGGATCACTTAAAAAGTAGGGGGAAAACAGTCATCACAACCCAAACAACTCAAACTTCGTATTTCAGAATTGCCTACATAACTTGTTCTCTTGTTCTGCTCTGGACAAAACTTTTAACTGCAACAAGCTGGCAGAGAAACTTGAGGAAAACCTGAGTACATGAGAACATTGTCAGAGAGAGCAAGACCCTGCTACCTTTTGATCTGGTATTGAAGTTGAAATGGCAAAATCAGAATGCTTTGCCTTGTGCCATATGATTTGCTTTACTTTTCAGAGCTCTACTGGTCTCTATCAGGGGGTCTATTTCAACTTGATACCTCTTGCACTGCAAGACCATTGCTCATATCACAGTTCAAACAAACTTGTCAACGAATCTGGGTTTAATTTTCCATGGCCAGAAGTACAGCACCTCCAGTGTAGGGTTGGTTGAATTACCAGGTGTAATTCATACATCAACACTAGAGACTTCCTGGCAGCACAGAGTCCAAACCTTCCTCACAGGACATCGTGATCAGCAAGACGTTCCAAAAGAAGAATCAGAAGGCCCTAAGTCTGATCCAGTATAAGTAAGGAACAACACCATCCATCATTTGAACTAGGAATACTCAAAGCTCCATTAGCCAACCGCATTCTTAATATACTAAATTATACATCGATACATATATATAGATATATATTTTTTTTTAATTGGAATAAAATACACTGGATTTTGGTTTGCTCATTTACAAGGGAGCTCCCTCCCTTCCCCATTTAATTTGAAATTAAAACCTAAAGGCTGAACGTAAGCTCATTTCCCAGCGTTCCAAGATGGATATAACACGAGAGGAGGCCAGAAACTGAAAACATGCACTCTGGCTGCAACAGGTTAAGAGGTGAAAGGGAGACCAGATATTTTCATTTGTAACCCTGAGAACATAAGGAATTGCAAAGATCTGGAGAAGAGCCTGGGGTTAAAGGTCACCAGGCTTTTTATTGCAGTTAAAGCAAACTCGGACTGGGTGATCCCATCCACGAGAGGGAACCGCTCTGCGGTCGTGTGAGCATTCGTCACAGAATCCCTGGCCACAGGCCCGACAGTGGTGTTTGGAGAGTTTGATACTGAATTCCTTCCGGCAGTTGTGGCAGTGCAGGATTTCATGGTCTGGTACCCAGTACGCAGGTCGGGCAGCATCTTTTACCAGACCTATGGAGGAAGTGAGGTGGGGGGATGAGAAAGAGGGAGAAGAAAATAATCTGTGAACATGAGCATGTCAAGAATGTACTCCAGTGGAAGTACTCACACACTGCAAGTCAGACCACTGCCGTTAGGGGAAGAGGACCTACTGACAGAATACTTCAGCACAACAGGTAGCCACTGAGGCTGTTCTACCGTTCTCCCACATTCTGCCTTTCTTCAAAGGGACAGATTGTTTCTCCTTAAATGGTGGCATCTTCCCTTACTCAGACTCTTCGAGAGGTTGAGACACTTGCTTTTCCCTACCTTCAGTTTCAGCTGTGGCCAAAAAACCACAGTCACTAAAACACACATTCAGAAACGCATGTACTGTCTGAACTGAGAAAGGGATTTATTCTTCCTTTCACTGAGTCGGACAACAAACACCCACAAGAGTGACAGCAGGATATGCTGTAGGCAAAGCAGTGAAACGATGATCTGCACATTGAGTAGGAAGTCCGGTCCAACAACAGAAGATTCAAATGCAAAGTGTTTGCTGACACACCTGAACTACTGCCCAGCATATGAAAGAGCAGCAAACTTTCACTGTACTAAGCTCACCATTAAAGATCATATTACTGATTACTTTCCCATCATTACCAACCTGGACAGCTTCAGATTCTCAGCCCTCCCTTGCAGAAGTACCAAGTGCCAGCAGTATCCATGAACACACTTAAAAGGCACTCAGCATTCCTGGAAGAAAACCAAACCTGATAAAATGCTTCCTAATTGGCCAGTCTTTAGGGACTCCAGCTGGCAGTGATGCATTATGAGAGCATGAATTACTCCCAGCTTGGTGCACACAGATTTGCACAACAGGGAGAAAGGAGAAGGTATGAACTGCAGAAACAATGTGCTGAAAACCAGGAGGAAACATCAAGTGAGAGAGGTGCAGGGGGGTGTAGAACTCTCAACCACCAGTAGTATCATAGCAGAGGTGCCAATCTGTCACACAAAGTCTTGGAGTTTAATCAGAAATTTTGCTCTGTGAAAACAAAAATGCCTCTAGACAAAAAAAAAAAATCCATCAGAATAGAACAGAGCTCACCTAAGGGAATGTCCATGGCTGTCACCACTGCTCCAAGAGTGTTCTGCACAGCTTCCCCCACTTTCCTGGCAATAAGTGTTCCCCCTTCCTCATCTGAAGGCAGCTCAGCCACATCTGCATGACACAAGAGTAAAGGGCTCAATGCCTACGTCCAGCACAATTTCTGCCAAGTTTTAGTTAATTTACGTTAGCAAAAACCAGCAGCAAACCCAAAAGACGCTTGGAGCCTCTCCTCAGTCTTTATCTCCCACATCGCCAATCTTGGATTGCAGTTTTCACTTTCATTTCGGCAGTAATGGACAAAATACATAGTCTGCTGAAACAGCAGTATCCCTGATCTGATGCTAGCTCCACACCATCAGCAGGTGCCAGAAAAACAAAGTAAAGATCCAATTAGAAAATAATTTTGTCAGGGGGTCAGATATATGGTAGCTCGTTGCAAGGGTCATCTTCCTGACAGAAGACATTGAGTTCTTGAGCTTCCCTACTAAAAAGTCTGTGCCAAAGCCCCGTTTAACAACACTGTCTACACCCAATGGGAATGGTTGTGATCCCGAAGCCAGGGACAAAGACTTCAGACTACCTATTGCCCAGGGATAATTCTGTCACTATCAACTCAAAATTACCTAACTGGATGCCCCTATTTTCATAGCAGTTGTCACACACGCGCACTGGTGCTGGTCCCCAGCCTCGCTCAGGCACTGGACGGGTCTTGGAAGAACAGCCATCACAGAAGCCCTCTCCACAGGCCCGGCAGTGATGTTTAGTGTCGTTATCTTTAAAAGGCGTGTTGCACTTATTACAACTCTAATCAGAACAACATAGAAAGAAAAACTGTTAGTTTAATCTTCCTGAATAGAAAAATAGAGAACACAGTCTCAGGATGGCAAGACTCAGACTGAAATTGTGAAAAATATGATTGCACCCAAGACTTGGGTGCTACTAGTCCCATAACTTTACCCTAGGGAAGCAATTCAGACAGGAAGATGTACAGTGGTTAAGCCAATAGATTGCTATGATCCCTTCATTCACAATCACAAATAATTACAGCCACATCATGCAGAGCTGAATGGTGGGTATTTGATCTTTGTAGGGGATAAGAATTCAGCAGGCAGTTTTCATTGAAGAAGTATCTGTTTCCTGCAAGACACAGCAAATCCTTTTCTAGTTGAATTGTTGGGACCAGCTTTTTGCATTTGGTATGAAACCAGAGTTTAATCTCTGCATCTATAAAGACAGTACTATCAACTGCAGTAGCCAGAATTAAGATGTTGATTCTTTGCTTTGAAGAGCAAGTTCATGCAAGCCAGGATTTTCTGTGATACTGCTGGGACAGGAGGTGACAAAAAGTAGGGAGGAAACAGTCTCTTTAGCAGGGCTGAGCAGAGTCTCTGTTCATACTTTCTCTGGCTGAGTCAAGAATGGGAAGACCTGAAAGCATTTCAGTTTCCTCAAAATTGTAGGAGAAGTGCTTGCTGAAATAAAACAACAAGCATTTGGAATCTGCAAAATACTATATTACTTAAAGGGTGAGGAAAAGGGGTTTTAGCTATGCAAAGCTTTTCTCTACAGCAGCTGCTACTTACCAGAATCTGAGAGTTGGGTCTCCAGTAAGCTGGGGCAATCTGGTCTGTCAACCAGGAGGTCACAGCTTTTGTGGGTCCCAGGCTAAGTTCAGATACTGATTGTGCCATGAAATTCATCCCATCCAACAAACGCTGGGCTGCATTGTTGTTGTCTTTCAGAAATCCATCAGTCTGGAATGAAATGGATATTAATTTGAGAATAAAAACAGGGAAACCTCATTTTTTTAGACGCAGATGGCTCTGCAACCCACTGCTCCTGTTAAACTGGAGGGCAAGCATGAGAAAATATTCACCAGCCCTGCTTTGAAACATGGGTAGGTTTTAATGGTGTATCATTCACACAAAGTGTTCATAAATTGGCAACTTAGCCATTTCAAGATAGCCAAAAGATGACTGAAAGCCCTCACAAAGATTCTTTTAAACAGCAGAGATAGGGACCAGCTCTAGTGAAGGCCAATCCATTTTCTCCATCAATGTCCAGAAGAACCAACATAAACGTGTGCATGGCTGCACACATACTCAAAGACTGTGCAGCAACAAGACTTACCCCTGGCCAGACATGCTCAATTTCTGTCCTTACTACAGTGTTCACAGGATCTTGGTTGCCAAACCAGTACTGTCGGCTGCGGTACACCACCCCACAGTTGGGACACTCAATCACGTATCTGCAGAAGAGGAAGACGGGGTTACCTCAGTGAGATACTGGAAGTCCAGTGCACCAGGCAGTGTAGAGGCAATGGAGAGCAGAGAGATCTCAGCTGCAGTACTCACCCTGACCAGGCATATTTGGCAAGGCCCAGCCAAGGGGAGTCCGTGGAAGCAGAGGTTTTTGGCACCACGCTGACCTCCATCCCTCGTTCGTAACAAGCCTATAACACAAAGGCTCAATTAAAACTGCATTCTTGGGAATCCCAGACTCCAGGTCTTGCAGCTGTTTGGCCACATAAAGCATATAATTGGCATACAGTAATTTCCACAGCCAAGGAGAGCACTCATCAGAACTGATTTAAAAACAAAACAAAACCAAACCCACTATCAATAATGACATCAGGGAAATATTTCTACAACACTAAAAACCATGATGGTAGCTGAAAATTTTCCTGCCTCCTGCACACATCCTTCAGAAAAATTGGCTAATACCAAGCAATGGGCATAAGCAAGTAAGAGTAACCACATCAAGTGTGTAGAAGGTCAACATCACCCGGGTTGAGAGCAGTTGGGTTCACAATTTAGCTAGCAAATGACACATAGCATGCAGAGCTGATCACCTCTCCAAGCAAAAATACAAGTTAAATGGGGATCAATTTTTCTTGTCAAGGCCATGAGTACCTCTCCCATTTGAAAAAAAATGCAAGAAAACAGGCACATGCCTGTGATATTCCTCATTTATTGGGCCATCCTTTCCTTCTCCATTCTTCAGACTTTGTCCTTGTGTCGCTACTCACCTTGCAAGTGTAGACTCTGTTATCATACTGGTGAGAATATCTGCATCGACTTTTGGATTCATGAGGGACTCCTTCCTTTGCATGGTTCATGCTCTTCTTACAGCCACACCTGAGTATGCAAAAGCAAACCATGAGCTGATGCTGTTAGATAAGGGACAGATGTCACCAAGAGTTCATTTATGTTACTATCTTGCATTTGTATGGGCATTGTAACCCCGAACCATTTTCACAACTGTACATTACAGCAATGACACCGTTTATCATTGAAAGGCAGGCTCTTTGGAAGGAGGTGTAGCAACTGTTTCACAGTACAAAGCAGCACCACACAGCAGTTCAGTGCAGGAAATGATCGCTGTAGCCCATTTAAATTTCACAGAGAATTATAGGAAGGACTAATGGAAATTGACCAGGACAGAGTTAACACTGCAGCCTTTGCAAGGAGCTGCTAGAAATTCTCTAATGAGCATAAAAGAGCAGGAACGTAGCACCGTATCACAAGAGCAGGAACGTAGCACCGTATCACATTTGAGAGAAAATGTTTCCAGAAGCATAATCAGCCGTAACATCACGCTGCTATAGTACCTCACGGACTCAGAGCACTGACTGCCAGCTACTGCCCTTCCGGGCTCAATCTTTGAGCTCTTCCCAGAGAGCTACAAGCCAAGCTCTAAGCAAACCTGGGGCTCCATTTAGATCCTGTCACTGAACACAGCCCACGCGCATGATGATGTGTGCTTTATGATTGTTTATGCCGTTTAGGTAATAAAGATGGCAGCAAAAATCACCACGGGAAATTTCAGGGTATTTCTTTAGACACTCCTTTCCTGCTGCCATGTGTGCGTTGGGGAAAAGATATGGGCAGAACAAGTTTCTAGCCTTTTTTTGCTACAAAAATAGAGTAGGCAAAGACCATGCACCCAGGTGGGACATGGCAATAACAGCCGTCCAATTCACATAAGAGTTGAATTTTAAGCAAATTCTGCCTGGAAGTACTAGCTGATGACAGGTGATGTCAGGTGTCAAGATGTCACAGAAACTTTACGTTCTATGGCTGCAGACCAGGGCAGCACTATCTTCTAGAAGGATGAGGGTGCATTTCTCATCTACTTACCCACAGCTGAGGCACACAGAGGAGCATGTGAAATATTCATCTGGAAAGAAAGAGCTGTGAGCCATCTGGTCATCAGGGATCTCCCCACTGAATCTGTCACTTAGAGCCTGTCAACAGAAAAGAATGAACTGGTAAGGAACTGAGAGCAATGCAGACATTTTATAAAAGCTTTTGCAAGCAAAAGCATGGGTTCCTTTACTGGAGGGAGAGGCAGAGAGAGAGTACATAGTTAACAAATAGTGTCTTACTAACTTGGAAGCCAAGACAAGGATTAGAAACCAAGCAAGATGACAAATCTTGCACTTGTATGGAAGTGACCTGAATGCTTGTAAGACACTTACTCTTCTCCTCTCCTCCTGCCCCTACTTTGCATTTTACAGCAGAAATGTGTGGTAGAAGTTTGCATCCACCTCTGTGCATACAACCCATGCCCAAAATAGCAGGGTGCTTGCTAAAAGGGCTTTACGTTCTGGAAATGTCCAGAAGGAAACTCAAAGAGTCATTTCTCACAGTACGTGAGAACATACTCATTGCTCCTCAGCTCAGAAAGTGCTGCCCTGAGCT
Source organism: Gavia stellata (assembly GCF_030936135.1). NCBI lineage: Eukaryota > Metazoa > Chordata > Aves > Gaviiformes > Gaviidae > Gavia > Gavia stellata. Next base: position 40,983,832 of record NC_082600.1, read on the forward strand.
TTCCTCTGGCCCATTGAACAATTGCTCTTCTCTAGTGAAACTGCAAGACTGAGACAAAGGGATTTTTTCCCTTTCCTGGGAGCATCTGTTCTCAGATTAAGTCAGTCCTTAGCTTTGGCACACTTAACTTTTTCAGTTCTTTTGGGTATTACGTTTAAAAAAAAAAAAAGGCACTGGAACAAAGCAGATGGTTAGGGTGTTTCTTGATTAAGATCTTTGAAGGCATAAGGTCTAACTGAAACTCTTCCTACAGCTGAGGTAACTATAGTGGCTGCCTTCCTTTCTCTTCCTCCCTCTGCCCTGCCAGGGAGCGGGGTGAGGGGAAGCATCTCTGCTGTCTTACAAGGGTTGACTGCATATACACACAGACATATGTATATCTCTCACCACAGCTTCTCTCAGACAAGATCTCTATGTAGACATCTGATTTTACAGAATTTCAAGGAAATTATCTTTAACATCTCTTTCAAGCTTGACTGACTGACTGGCCAATGGATTCAAAAGTTAGAGATGGACACAGATCTCTAGCAAGCCTTGCATCCTCAGGAAGTGAAGCAAAAAATGTTAATTTGTAGTCAGTAGTGATCTGAACACAGCAACCACTTTACTGGACATGAATTTAAGTATACTAGTAACTATATCTGAAACTGCATTACTTGATTATTACAATAAAGTCCTAGAAATTAAACTGGAATTAACCACTCCAGCTGTTTTCCCCTTGCTCCCTAATACAAGGAACTGTGTACATGCCACCCTGACATTTCCTTCTGTGCTTCAGCTACCCCAAACACAGAGCAGCTGGAATTATCTGTTCCAACAGCTGTGACTAACATCAGAAAAGACTGCTAACACTATCTTCTTCTGCAGATATGCCCCAGCTCTGCCCACCCCTTCCTGATGACAGCTGTGCTCTTCAGGCCAATGAAAATATGATGCTAATCATGTAGTGGTAGCAATGTGTGGAAACCTGTAGAACAGACTGCAAATTTGAAGACCCAAAAATCCCTCTGACATCCTAGCAAGGTAAACCTTCTAAGAAAATCACCAGCGACTCTCTCCAATTCCTTTTCATCAGCCTTCTGATCTGATGCTGCACCGCTGAAATGATATATCATTTGGCTTGATCCCATCTTGTCTGCTAGCTACCAACACATCTCCCTCCTTCTTTTTTTTTTTTTTTCTTCCTTCCTAGCCCTTGGATTACACCACACTCAGTGCTAGGTTTTGCCAACCACTAACTCCCTCCAAGTCTCTTGCATTCCTTCCCCTTGTGCTGAGGCCATTCTTAGGAATTTCACCAATAACTCCTTCTGGGCCTCCTCTTTGTAAATCACTGTTATTAAGTGCTTGTCACTCACAACATCAGTTATTTTTTTCTTCCCCAGTCAGTTTCTTCCCGGTTCAGTTTTTTGATTTTGCTCTGTTTTGCTCTTCATCTTTTCTTGACCTTTCAGGGTCTTTGCTAAGGTGTTTATTTTTTTAAAGTAAAGAAACTACCGAGCCTACCTGGCTGTTACACAAAAATCATCATCTTCATGGAAGACTTGCTTTATCTCCAGATATCTGCAAGTCTGCGTCACTGGTCCACATGCTCTACCTTTATTAGCTGCAACTGACAGTTACTAGCAACAGTGATACAAATAAAGATAGTGGCGAACTCATCTCCACTTACTTTTAGTGCTTTGTAGATAACCCCAGGTTGTCTAGGTGACCGAGTGGTATTGTTCTCCAGCTGCTGCTCCACAGCTCGCCTAAGTCCAGAGAAATCTGTTGGAGGATTGTATGTCCTTGTTCCCTTGTAGTGGATTGAGCTGAAAGCCTCAGGAAAACAGCTTAGCTTCCGAAACCGATCCTGAATGAGCTTCTCAGGAACCTCAGAAGGATGATCTATATATAAGAGTATCAGCAAGTATATAAACAACTCATTGTTTAAAATAATATTTAAATTGCACAGTACCTTCATGTGCAACAGTGCTAGTTTTTCTAATGAAACCTTCTAATACATCTGGAATGCACTTATCATTATATTTTACAAGTAGGAAAAGAAACAAACTGTTTCCAAAAGCAGTCTCTCTTTTTTGATACACAGCTTTAGATTCCAAGACCAAGTTCCACAGGTAAAACCAGAAACATCTAGGTTTGGAAACACAGATGTCTGGAATAAGAAGCAATTCATGACATAATATAAGGAAACTCCATCTCAGCACACTTGTTAGCTCTTCTCACCAGATCATAACTTGGTATAGCTAGTTGTAGCACCTGGTAAGTGGAGGACATGAACCTTACATGGGTTGCTTATTCTCCATACCAACTCTGTAGCAAGGAAGACCAAGCCGCTATAAACCCTTTGTACATGGTGAAGCACTTCAGAACTGACCACATCAGGTCAGACTCCATACAGCCGACCACATTCTCCTGCCTGCTTCCAAGAATCTGCTGTACATTTCAGAGTAAGGCAGGCCCCCTTCTTCCCTGCCCTAAACACACTCATCTCAATTATCCATCGAGACAGATTGTTACAGCTTGCTGCAAATCTACCCGCTAAGAGGTTTCTTTCCTATTCCTGTTATTATCAGAAATGATCATAAAAATATAATTTTTTTTTTACTAGCCTGACTTTGCACACAGGTGCAACTATCATTATGGGTCACTAAATCCAACCTGCTGAAACAGCAAATTTCAACAATTATATGAAACTCTAAATTGCTGATCAGCAAATTGGTATATAATAAAAGGAACTGCCTTGGCAGGTGAGTTAAAAGTAATTAAGAAGGCTCTCTAATAATGACCAGAAAGAATGCCAAGTTCTTCTACTAGCTCAAGACCTCACTGGTTAGAAAAGCCAAAATGAGAATGTGGGCCAGCAGGGAGCTGCTGTGGTATTACACAGCAGAAGACTCCCAGATGTTCACAGACAGCAGGACTGCCTCTCAGCCGCTGCAGGCCAATTCATTAGGGCTCTTGCTCATCAAAGCATCAGAAATGGACGGAACGAAGAAAGGTTTCATCATGCGTTTTGAAACACGGAAAAAATGGGGCCAAGAGAAGAAATTTACATCCCTGTATAGTCAAAACCAAAATGTGCCTCGAATTCCGTAGGACAGTGAATTTCACTCAGACATACAAATAAAGTACACAATTTAAATACGCATAATCTAGTACGTCACGAGCCAAGTTGAACGTAGTGGTGAAGAACAGCGAAAGCAATGGGAATAATAGTGCACTGGGCCTGCTGCTTTGGCCATATCAGATACTTGCACAGCGAAAAGCGGTGTTAAACCATCAGCTCTGTGCCGCCACAACCTCAGCCCCAACTTCACACCAGCCTCAGAACGACGTTGGTCCACAGAATTTAGAATAGTAGAATGAGGGTACTGTGAGTATTGAAATTCATCAGTTTCATTATTCTTGCCCATCCTAGTCTCTACATAGTTTTATTTTAATTTTTTGCAGCAGGATCCTGCATATCCCTGCCAAAATCCCAGGGTGTCTCCGTTTTCACCTTCACCTGCCACATCACCCATACTCATGATCTTGCACGATGACCCCTCCTACGGCCGACAGAACTCCCATCATGACTAGTCAGCACCAATGCCCAGCCGGCTAAGAGGATTATTCTAGCTGATCTGGGGTAGTCAGATATCCATCAGGGAATGCTCTGCTATTTCCATAGCCTGGCTCCCAGACTGGAACAAGTGAGAGCAAAACCCACACTGCATCTTCTATGTGGTAGTAAAGAATGCTGAATATTCAATGCAACCTGATAATTCATAGATAATGTCTAGCATGTTGTAATTCAGTTTCTTACTGCCTACTCACCAGAGCCCAGTAGCTTGGTGTACACAGTCTCGTGAAAGATGATGACACCTGGACCCAAAGTTGACAGAGGAACATCTAGGCCACAGCGGGCTGTGGTAGCTTTTAGCTCCTTGGTGAAATGTTTTAAATAAGCCTCCGAGGCATCACCAAGGAATTTGAAGAGATCATTGTGGAGCCTGTCAGCACGAGTACGGTAGATGACAAGGTCAGAGATGGCCAGGACCTTCAGCAGCAGCCGTGTTCGCTGGCTCAGGTTCACAGTGGCCCCCAGGAGGCCCTCTGTATCGATTACCACCACTTTGCGGACAGGGTCATAGGCTGCCCAGACTCCAACTGTGCAAGACTCTTGGGCTGGAGACGTCTTGAAGACTTCCCGGCCATAGAAGAAAGTGTGGTTAAGGGTGTGAGACTTGCCATCCCCCGTGTTCCCAAAGATGGACACTACCTTTAGATGCTGGTCAGGACTGCAGTCCAGTTTCTTAATAAAGTCTTCTTCATTCCTTACCTTCCAAAAAAAGAGAAAATTATTATATCTATGCAATTGGAGCAGACAACACTGAAAACACAGCTGGTTCCAGGATTCATAAGATTAAGGAGAGTGATTACTTCCCATTCAGATTTCATCGTAAATTTCTGAAGGACCAAGAAGTCCAAAGCAAAATATTAGAAAGCAGTTTTGTAACATGTACACATCAATGAGATTTAGGCTGTTCCATCACACAGCTGTTTTGCAAGTGATGCCTCACTGTGATTACCTATCTAGTGAAACCTCTTGGACCTCACCCCATTCCCTGAGGCAGGCCTTTCAGAGAAGGGCACACAACCCTACTCCCAAGTCTGCCAGAACAGCTACTTGGAGCATGGTCTCCTGGCAAGCATCCAAATTCAGGTGCAAAACAGGGGAGTGCTTTTGTCACCTTAACTTGCCTCATCCACAGAGGCTGAGCACGTGTTCAGGGAGAAAAAGCTCCTCTGTGCAGCATCTATCCACAGCCGGGGGCTCTCAGACACAGCCCATCCCACTCCCGCTGCTCTCCAGCTGATAGATCCTTCAGCTGGAAGGAGGGGCAGAGAAGAAGAAAGCAAAGCTGTGCACCAGAGTCAGGCGGTCGAAGCAGGTCAAACTGGCTTTTACAGAAGTGCCACAACTACCTCAATGATCCATTTCGTAATTTACTGTATTGTGCTTTTATTTAAAAAAAAAAAAACAAAACAAAAAACCCACAACACACACACAAAACCAAAAGAGAGTAGACAGCCGTCAGCAGGTAACTTCTCTTTAGCTTCATATAGATTAAATGACAAGCATCATGCTATTTAGGTTAGAGAATAGGGCATTTTCTGTTCAGATACTAGAGCACGAGGGAACAGATAAACAAGCAATGAAACAGGTTAGGGCTCTGTACGAGAGCCTGCCTTGTTTTGATTGCAGACTACAACCTTGCCTTTCAAAGGTTTCATGCTTCTGGCTATGGTTGCTTATCACTTGCTCTTTCTTCTTCCAACAGGTTTTATCCACGTGATATGTGACAGAAGAATATGACAGAGACACTTTTTGAGAAATTCACCTCCTCTGTCACGATTCCCCCCTCAAGGAATCCCCATCAGCTGAAAGGAGCAGGGCTTCCATCCCCTCTCGCCTGCCTCTCAACTTCTGGAAGCTCCTTAGCTATTTCCCCCCCACGAGGACAGTTGGAAGGTCTCATGATACACAATCCACAGAGGCCATGAGGTAATAAATGGTTTCTTTGAACAAGTTTATTCTTAGATCAGCAAATTAGTTTAAGGCTCAGCCAGCCCCATTTGCTCTGGTCAAATCTATCAGCAGCATCCAGACTTTGAAGAAAAATAAAAAACAGCCAGTGTGCCAAAAAATAAAAAATAACCAGTGTCCCAGATTGTGGTTGGGAACAGCGTTCAGAAAGAAAAACTGTGGACTGTGGGGCTGCACTATCTTGTCACAGACTCAAAGCATTCAAGGCAGCCTCACAGTGTGGAAGAAAACAGGAAACAAATCAAAATGCTCTCAACAGAATCTTTTCTGGTGTCTGTGGGAGACCATCCAGACACACTCAAGTTACATGTGCACAAGAAAGGGTCTGCTTTTTTGGTAGCTGTGATTATTAGCTTGTCATCAGAGAGGTAGTTTAGATGACAGATGCAGTTTCTCTTAGTGTCTCTGGAGATTTCTCTGTGGATTAAAGGAAGTTCTTGGTTCCTGGGATAGCTCCTAAAAACATTCACAGATCTGATGAAATAATAATGTTATGTGTACATAAGAAAAAAGGAGTATGATAATTTCTTCTCCAGATTGTTCTGGCTTTAATTCCCACCTCCCAAACTTCTTACCATACGGGTGGCAGACCCTCTTTTTGCCAGAGTCAGTGCCTAGTCAGACGCGATCATTCTGGTTACGGACTCCCTGGGCAGCCCAAAGAAATATCAGTCTTCAAACAGCTGCTTAAGTATTGGCAGGACAAGTAATAACTAAGGTCCTTCAGGCAGCACTGGTTATTATTCTGGTATCCGTTTGGGAGAGTATGTGGAAGGGGCTGAGTCAGTAATGTCAGAAGACACAGAAGACAATAGGGACCACAGGGATAAGGGCAGCTCTGCAATGCATTCCCACCAGTAAGAAACAGGAGTCAGCTCACACAAACTCTACTGCAGCTGAAATTGTCCCAAGCTGAGCTAACGCAAATGTCCACACCACCAGTCTTCTTTCAGCATTCAATGTACTTTAACAACTGCTGATGCCAGGGCAACATTGGGGGAAGAAAAGCTGGATTGCTGAGCCAGACAGAAGAAAAGTTGGTTCCAGATCAATAATCCAGATCACTCCAGTAGTAAAGTTACTCTGAATATCAAATCAGACACCCAAAGCACTGAGCTGTTACCCCCTTCTAAGGCTCTAGGCTCTTTCAGACTTCCCTGCAGGACAGAACTCAGGAGTGATTCGGACAAGCAAGTCACCCAGGAGCACAAGAATGTACCAAAGTCCAGCTAGTCCAATGTTGTGTCTCACAGGACTCCATAATGGGTGTGAAAGAACTTAGACATGAAAAGAGTAAATGTTTCCTAGCATGCTTTACCAGCTTTCAGTAGTCAGATGTCAAATGACTTCCCAAGCAGCGGTTGCATCTAGACGCTCATATTTGGTAGAGAACCAGTAGATTTATCCTCTAGGAGGTTGCCTAACCCCTTTGTGAACCTAGTTATAGTTTTGGATCCTGCAACATCCTGTTACAATAAATTCCATGGATGGGGAGGAGGGGGGAACAAAACCAAAAAACAAACCAATATAACCAAAAAAACCCCTAACCCCTTCCTTTTGTTGAATATGCTTGTATGTCATGGGTGTTCCTTGCTCTTGTGAACTTGTCATCTTTAATCACTGCTGAGCACAGGGATGATACTCTCAGAGAGTCATCCAAACAATCCCCATATCAGTAGTGAAATTTACTTCCCTTGAACAAGTTCCTTTAAGACATTTAAAGTCAGAGTGGGTGTAGTAAGTGTGTCAAAGTACTAATCCCCATTGGGCTCAAGTCCCACTTCTCATCTCTGAAAAAGTTTGCATGGTACCACCTTCTGCAAAAGGACTCATGTTTCCATAGCTGTGCCCACTCCCACATTGCCCAAGAGCTCCACATCTGACATGAACAGCAGAGGGTAAATATGAAACCTTCCTTAAATTGCACAGCAACATCAATTAAGAATGAGAACTTTGTATGCCTAACTTAAGACAAGTGGCATGTCCCTCCAGCCCCTTCTCCATTTTGCCATTTCTAGTATCAGAGACTCATTTATACTTTTGTTATAGATCTTAGAAGATTCTCTTCTAAAAAGAGTATTTTTTACTCCATCATAGGTTAGAATCATGGTGAGCCTTCTTTTATAGTTTTAACTACATTTCTGTTAGCAACTGTCATCCAGCCCCCCCATGCAGTCACTCCATCCAAGCTGAACTGAACTGAAGGTGAAGGTCTTCAGCAGGAAAAACAGAAATTTACAGCTAAAGTCCTCTCCAAGACAGACACAAAAACCTCATACCGTGCTGCCATGAAACACATTTAGATCTGAAGCCTCCTCGTCACCCATAGTTGGAAATTTATTATACCTAACATAACAAGTTTCCTAGATCCGAGCCATAATAAAAGGAGAACTGTTTAGGCAAAGACAAGAAACAAGAACTGCTAAAACGACATTGCTGCCTATGAATTTCTTGGAAACAATGTTATTAAAACAATAACATGTTAAAAGCTCAGGAACAAAATCCATAAAATAGCATGGAGTTTCCAATGACCTGTACTCATACAACCTTAACTCTGCCTCCAGGCAAAACAAACACATTAAGTGAACCAGACATTTTTACTGCAGTTTTCTCCTTTTAAAACTCTTTATGAACACTTTAAGGCTCGCTAATATTCATGGAAGCAGTGCACAAAGCCAGGGCTGTGCCACAATGACACAATAGCTCAAAACAAACATCAAGAGTGCTTGGCATAGTATTCATCAGAGCGCCTTCATTTGCTAGTCTTACACTGTCATTTTGACTTACATTGGTACTTTTGTTGTTTAATTTTGAAATCTTACTCTTTGCTTGACCCAATTTTAACATTTTTAATAACTAAAATACATTTTCTGCAATCTAGAAAGATACCATCATATAAAGAAATTTATGAGTCATTAGGCTTGTGTGCTGGTTGTCAGACGACAATATCTTCTGATATACAACTACTAAATCAACAGAGGATATAAATTTAAACCACTTTTCAATGAGTGGAAAAATAAGCTACAAGATTAACAGCACATCCAAACATATACCAGCATAAAATTGCAAACATCTGGAACAAATCAGTCTTCAAGTACAAGCAGTGAAAACAATCAAGTAGGGAAAAAAATACTATTTCCCTTAAAGCATTACTTAACACTGGCAATACAAGCAATTCCACTTACAGTTCAGAAAGCATTTCAAAAATATAATGTTTACAAGAACTCAAACTAACACCTGAAATCAGAGGGAGAAATGGCAAAGCAAGCTAAAACAAGATCTGCAACCTCTTAAGCAGCCCTGAACTTCTAAAACACAAAACTGAGACAATTATAGGTAATTGATCCTAAGGACAGAGTATCATATCAAGCATTAAACCTGGAAACAGAACAGATCTGTCAGATCAGCCCACCTCAACACAGACCAGTTCTTTATGACACAGCTTCTAAATTTTGGCAGTTATGTTTTAAGTCTAAAAAACTGAGTTTCTATCCAGAGGTAGATTCACACAAAAGTCTTACGAGTGCATGCCTAAAGCCCCAGGTCCTACCATTAGGGCATTACATCAGAATTTCAGTGTATGTTGAAAACAAACAAGAGAGAAACCTATAAAGCCTATAAGACAAATCTAAGAATAACCTGCACCATAGTACAGTGCTGCATCTAGAATTCACACCTCTGCAGAGCTCCTCACGATCACTCCCAGAAAGGCAGCGCATGAATGCAAAGAAGTGCGCCTGGCTTACCCCAGCAACTCAAGTGCCACAGGCTGTTGAAAAAGCAGCTAGAAACTCCCTGCTTTTGCCCCAGAAGAAACTTTTGTTGATATTCCCATATGTTTCTTGCTGCCAAGTGAGAAAATAGATTGGGTAGCTCCCTGTGAGGAAGAGAACCTCTCTGCTATGAAACCCATGACATCTGTAGAGCTGTGAGAGGGGCTCTAGACTACCATAATTCAAACCCTGTTTCTGCTAAGATCATAGACTAATTCAGGCTGGAAAGGACCTCAGGTCGTCATTACTGCCTCCCAGCTTTTAGAGGCCTTCAAACAAGAGAGAAGTTTTTGATCATAAGCAGGTGCTCAAGAAGAATCAAGGCCGATTGTTTCTAGTTTCCTACCTTAGTTTGTCTCCTACACCTTTTCTTCTGCAGGACTTCCCATGGAAAACATCATTTATGCCATTACCTGAGTCTTTCACATATAACTTAATAATCCATAATACACAGATATATTTGATAGAGAAATAATTGCCTCTAAAACACGAATTTCCTAAAAGGTTGATGAAAATAAACAGCAGAGTAGAAAAGAAAAACTCTAATAACCTTTCTGAGGAAAAAAGCTTGTCTCTTGTCTACTCCACACAGCCACCAAGATACAGTACTAAGTTGAGCAGTCATGCCCATAGTTGCTAGCCAGTAAGCATGCTGGCTGGTGCATGATAGCATAGATACTGCTGCTTATCCACATCTTCTGTCTTTTGGGTAAGCACTGGGTAATGGAAGGCAGACATCTCAAAAATTAGACTTCATTAATTCTGCTGCTCAAAGAGTTACTTGTTACTATGTAAGCATTTTGTGGTAGCTTGGAAGAGTTTTCCCAAAAGGGCTGTGTCAATGGATTAGTTTGTAATAAGTCATATTACATTATGCGTATGTCATACCAGTAGTTACAATCTTGTACTCGGGAGTAAGTTATTAATCATTGACCCAGCAAACACTTAAATACATTTATCATTACTGTCCTCAGTAATCTCTTAGACTTCAGCCAAGCTGACAGTGGACATCAACATTTTCAGGACAGGAGTCCTACAGAGCCTCAAGCCCAAATTGAGTGACCTGACACTGGATGCAGGAAGGGCAAAATAAAGGAGGGGACAGACACAACCTGAGGATTTAAGGTTAGATTCCAACACTCCTCCTCAGCTTCAGCTAGTTTTGGTCTTATTCCCCATGCTGGGTGCAGGTCTGGTTCAACCAAAAGAAAGCATTTGTATTAGGGGTGTTTTCTAAGCTGAAGTTTTTTGTAGCTGCTTATTTGCCTTCACCTATGTACCACCTATGGGTTTAGTTGAGATTTGTTCTATTAGGCTCTGTACACACCCATGAAAATAGTGTCCCTGAACTGAGTATCTTTTTCAGACCAAAGTTATCCTGTTGCTTCCCACAGCTCTGGCAAAGGAATTCAGGGACAGTATTTTCATGGGTTTGTACAGAGCCTAAGAGAATGAGTCTCAATAGGACCTACAGGTCCCTGCAACAAAGGGTGGAGGCTGCCCATGTTTGAAACCCATGTCTGTTACAGGACTCTCTCCTGAAAGATATAAAGAGATAAGAGTTAAATCCTGCTTAAGAACCCTACCCAAAGAGAGAGACCCTATTTCAATGGTTTTAAGACAGCGGTGGAAAAAAACATAAGGGGATGGGAGGTAATCCAATTTGATTGGACTCCTCCCTAACCCAAGAGGCAATATGGACTGAAATATTGCTACTAGCAGATAAGTTACCCTTGTAGATGACAACTGAGTTATATCAAACTGCTGAAAGCAGAAATAAGACTAGAGAGCCCACTAACCTGTTTGCTAGCTAAAAACTACTTTTGCAGAAACTGAAAACTAATAAAGACTTCAAGATAAATGCAACTCCTGCAGAAAAAACGCTAATTTAAGAGTGTCATCTAACTCTCAAAGAGAACAATAAACAATGAAGTAGAAATCATTATTCTGTATCCTAAGTACCTTTCAAGTTCTCCATGGATGTTAATTTGGCCACACAGCTACCAGTTACCACCCCAATGTCACAGCTGTAGCAGCAGAGACCACATCCAGGTGAAGAGACTTACCCAGAAGACAGCAAGTCAGTGAGTGAGTTCATCTGTAACCGTTAGTCTTCCTTAATATTAAGGGTAACTAGATTACCTGTGTGGACACTACTTTATACCACTGTCCTTGTTAAGAGGGGCATTTACAAACTTACTGTATTACAGTTCCACTCTTTCTAGAAAATAGGTAATTTTCCCAATTGCAGGGTGTTTTGACAGGCAGGCGAAAGGACTGTGAAACTTCTGCCTTTATGCAATCCTAAAGCAAGGCATTAACAAGCCAAGTAAAAAAAGTAAAAGGTGTACCGCAGCAACATCTGCCTCCCAGTGACCCCTGAAGAAGTGAGAAGGTGGGGAAGATGGAAAGGACAGAATGGCTGGAGGACAGCAAGCTGCCAGTTCCCTTTTCTTTCTTGAACACACCCCAAAGCACTCGCACCCTGCTCTTGCTGGCAGCAGCCAGGAGCCCAAAAGGATTCACTGGGTAAGCAGAAAGAGGGGTACAGAAGAGGAAGCACTAGAACACCCCCTTCCCCCCACCAACCCTATTTAGTTCAGGAACTGAACTAAGTTCAGGAACTCCTCAAATCAAACAGTGGGTAATTCCAGAGTGGCTGGCTACCAGCTTCCCTCGCCCATGACATGCTCTCCTTTGCTTCCACTCCTGCACTCATTTCAGCATATGGACAAAAGAGACAGGAAGAGATTTGACTTTAATTAAGGCCCAGGAGAGCTGCATCATGAAGAAGGTGCAAGAGCAATTCCAGGGAAAAGCAATATTTGTAAGTGGCTATGTTCAAATTAGCTAGGAGTCAGCCTGAGACTGTTAAAGGAGCTGTGCATTTGTTGAATGGATGGCCCCTCTCCTGTCTTCTAATACTCTTCAAAATACTGGTCTATGTCCAGTGGAAGAAAGAACACTCCTAACCAGCAATTGCCAAGTAGTTTTTCTACTACTTTATTCCAAGGACAGAAAAACAGTGTACTTTAGTGCAGGAGAGGGAACTGCAAAACTGATAACAGACTGGGATGGGAGGAATACTGAAAAATAGCAAAGTAATAAGAGAAAAATTCCTAGAGTGCAGGACAGCAAACTCCCAAAAATACTTTGGCAAGAAAGCCTCTCTGAAGCACAGAGGAGGAAAACTCATCAATAGTACAGCAACAGTGATGAGGGACAGCAATTACATATCCTGATCCAACAGACCACACTGACCTAAAAAACTTGGATCCTTCTACACTTCTTCCCTCTTTACATCCATGACAAATATACCAGCTGTGACTCTTCAGTTTACAGGATACGGATTAAAATTCCCAGAAACTTACAGCTGACTGTGCTACCCTAAAGCACAAAACAAAAACATCCCCCCAACAGCAAATCAAGCAAGAGTGTCACAGGAACTAGTACTATTTGCTATACAAATGCTTTTCTACTACAATGGCAAGCCATAAGACTTAAGCAATTGTGATCTTCTCTTAGGAGAAAAGACACCATTAGCTTGCATTGACTGACAAAGAATAGTTGACTAGAAGAAGCATTCCTAGTGACTCTCCATTCTCTCATCCCTAGGCTTTGGCCAGGCTCAAATCAGTAGGCAATAAGGAAAAACAATCACAGTACTTTCATCAACTTTACAGTGGGAGTGAGAAAAGCAAAGCAGCTAGCACCCCTGAAGAGTTATCACTCTGTATCTTTAACTTTTTAACAAGAGGGGACAGAGGAGGACACGTGCACTGTTACACTGTTAGAGGCTGGTTATTTAATGATTGTACAAAATGGTCTGCATTTAAGTAAGGGCTATGGGTCATTCTGTGTCATCTAAACTGACTGCAAAGCATTATATAGATCCTGCTCGGTATCTGCTGAGGGGAAGAGCTTTAGGTGTCTAACCCTGCTAGCAGGAATAAAAAGAACTCAAGGAATGGGGCTGGATTTAGGAAATTGAGATGTCTGTTGGCAAAACAAAAAGACCTTGCTAACTGAAGAAAGGGAGTTCATAGTGGGTACCTCAGGGGAGACCCAGTAATAAATGTATGCTCCTTTCTCCCACATAAACTTATACTGCTAGGGATATTATTTTTGTGACTAGCTAGAGGCAAAACTTTCTTTTCTTCCTGTCTCCTTCGTAAGGCAGGCTACAAAGTCAGCACCATTTATTTTTCTTTGCCCAGAGATTGGGTGATTTCTTGTGACAGAGCTAGTTTCTGGTCAAAGATCAGTGAACTCTTTAAGGCAGATTAATAAAAATCAAGCATGTCTCCTATCTTCTGGGGTCAATTAAAGACTTTCTCTGCTTCTATGAAGTATATGTGCCGAGTCCTTAATGAGGGCTTTGGACAAAGCGTTATCATAGAAGCCACTAGTGAGTCTGCAACCTAGTTCTGATCCTGTGGCAAGAAGTCTCAACGTCTGTTCCCCAAGATAACAATATCAAATTGTTATACGTTGTTAAGCATTTCTTCTCCCCTACCTCAGAAGCAGTAGTAAATAGAGTTCACTGACACTTAACTCCCTGCTTTATGCTAAAGAGCTCTATTGCAAAGGTGTTGTGTAAAGACAAAGCAAAAACGGATACTGTTCCAGAAACTGTCTTTCATACTTATGTTTATGCAAAGACAGATACAGACACGTGGAAAAGTTAAGAGACAGTGAGACAGTATCAGGACTCGAAACAACTATCCTATCCTGAGTCGTGTTTTTAGTGTTGTATTTTGCTGTGTTTTTCTTAATAGATCCACAAGTATAGATGAGTTTTAAACAAAATCAATGAAATGATTCTCTAAGTTCTCAAGGGAATTGCCTCCTTTGTGCAAGGGGCAGCACTAGTAACAGCACAATGATGCTTGTTTGAAAATTCAGCTAGTTAGAGATAAGAAAGGAGAGCTGACATCTTGACAGAGCAGATCAGGAGATTCAGTTGAGGGATTTACACGCATAAAAAAAGAAGGCACACAGTTTGAGTCTAACACAGCAAAGAGGAGTTGTGGAAGATATAACGAGAGCAGTGACATGACCGAAGCAATTGACTGAGGAAGTAATCCCCACAATATCATTCTGAGTAGAGACGAGCAAGGAAGATAGTCTATGACAGAGCCAATTAACAAACAGATGCTGCAGTTATCAAGAACAATTTGATTGAAGTCTCAGCTTTAGATATGCGATAAATAAAGCCAGAAGTTTAATACTGTGTAAAGAGAAACTGCATAATACAGCCTGAGAAAAAGGACCTAGAACGTGGTCTAAACTGCAAGTGATGCCAATTTGTAAAACACAGACAAGATTTGTTTTCTGATAGAAGTCAATACAGTCTTACGAGGGGCGACAAGTCCTGGAAGAAGGAAAGGAAAATTCGTGGCGTAAGTCAAGATGACGGGGGACTAACTCACAAGAGTCACAATGCATGAGGCTGTGTGGCGTGTGAGACAGCTGGGGTTGGACTCCATAAGGAACAACCTTTCTCTCTGGTTCTTCCACAGACTGGCAGTGCAAACTTGGATTTAGCCTTTAACGGCATGTTCTTAACATGAGATAACCAATCTCTTCTTGAGGTGCTCAGATATAGTGCTGTTATGATGAAAATCACAGAGAAGCCTGTATTTCACAGATATGAACTTAAGCTACCATTAGTTCTCTACAAACAACTGCTTCACAAGCAATGGTTTAAAATGGGAACTTTCCTGACTAAGTGGATTTGAAACAAGCACAAGAAGTCCTCAGCTTTCTGAGCTTATGGTATGCCTGCAAAAAGCTCCAAACTAGCTCTGAGCAGGCCAGCACATCTGTGCAACATGGCACAAAGACAATTATGCAGATCCCAGAATTATCATAGCTGTATCAGTGCAATGCTGAGCCCAAGCTGAGAATCTCCACCTCTCAGCTAAACTAATTTGCTCAGGCACAGCTCCTTATGGATTAATCTACATCGCTTCTGGATCTGGAACTAGCTCAGTCATTGCTTACACACTATAAATGTCCTTCAGTTTCAGAGCTACCACCTCCAAGAAGCCAAAAGGAACAATGAGATGAAACATAACCACTTGAGCTTAACAACTCCAAGTTCCAAAAAAAGCTAAAAAAGAAATCTCTTTGCCTCGTGTTCCCATCTCATTGAACTACTTTCAAGTTAGAGGTTTGTAAACACGTATGCATCAGTGAGTATCTCGATCCATCACGTTTGCTTAGCAGCGTAACTAGTTCTGCCTAATTTTGTAGGACTAGCATTTAATATTGCTATGGCAGAATCTACCACTGATAGCAAATCAGCAGTTTCCTCTCTTATTTCCTAACTAATGCAACAATCTTCAAGTTCCAAAGGTCAGAAAACAGATGGTTAAAGATAGCTGGACTCCATAATTCTGATAATTCCTTCTCCTGTCTGCTCAAGCTTAAAAAGCCACACACCCTCAAACCCTGAATCTCCACATTTCAAGTTATTACTGTTTTGGCATTTTTGGACAAAAAGTTGGTTTAAATAAAGAACATTCTAAGGATTTCTCCCCATGTATTCAGCAATGACCTTGCTAATGACAAGCACAAAAGAAAAGACTGAGGATCACTTTCCTATAGCTCAGTTGGCTGTTCAGTATTATCAAGAGCAAAAGATGCTACAGAAGATGTCTTCAGTGCTAGCTAGTCATCTGACAGCCCTCTCTAAATAAAGGTCCTCATGCTCGCTAGCAGAAACACCATTATAATAGCAAGCACTCTAAGTTCAGCTGCCAGAAAATATTTTAATTGAAAACTCTCAAACCGCTTTGAGACTGGCTGTGAGATGTCACGTAAGTATTCAGCTATGAGGAAGAAAAGATCACTCCAGATGGAAGAGCTCTGATTCAGTATCTTGATAGTGAAGCAAGATCATTTTTGGAGAACTTTTTCAACCCTGTTCTGATCAAATTGCTATGATCTGATAAAGGACCATTGCTGTCCCAATAAGGAAGTTGGCTTTATTGCCCATGACATTTAAATAGCAATGCACTTGCTTGGAAGTGGCAGCCAAAAGTCTGCCTCAATAAGGCTTCCAGATTCATGAGTATAAAGACAACTTAAACCAGTACAACCACACACAGCCACGGCTTGTGAGCAGCTTTCCAGGACAGCCCTGTTCTAAGGCATTTCAGAGCTTGCTCTAGTGGCCAGACAAAGATTATTGAAAAGTCTGCACCTTAAAGTAATAGTTGCACTACAAGGAAATGTGCATGTGCTTAGGAGAGGCATACAAACTTAGGACTGCCACTACACCTGAAACTCAATCACCCAGTTTACAGTCACCGGTGTCCTGCAAGTGTGTTTTCCTATGTCAATGCATCGTAAAGACTATCATCCTTTCCTCCCTTTCCCCTCCAAAGGTCACAAGAATTAGTCAATCAGTACACCTGAACTGACCAAAATGTGTCTCAAGTACCTTGCATCTACTCTATACAATAGTATAATTACAGTGTACATATATACTCTTCTATAGTATAGAATAGATACAAGATACCTAAGTCACATTTCCTTGCGGTGTATGGCAGATACATTGACTGTTACTATGATAGATACAAATAACTAATCTACCAACAATCAGAATATCATCACAACTCTTTTTACCACTGGTAGCATGAACAGGTTAAATTAGAGCAACCAGATATTGAGTCTTCAGGTGACTACCCATTTTCTTTCAGCGCCCCTAAATGAGGTTTAAACACAAAGGATGCAAACTGGAAGCCAGAAGATGAAGCTGCATTTTTAGTTGTGTAACTAACCTGCTCTGTGACTTTCAGATGTTGCTGTTTTTACATTTGTAAAGTGTTTTTTCATTGTAAAGTGCTTACGCTCACCAAATATAAGGGCTAACAGAAAAGTTAATTAACTGCATATATTGAATGCTAGACTTTCTAAGCTAATGCCTCCTGAGAGGCTGTTCCTAGTCAACTAGTATTTCTACCACTATTACCAGCTGGACTACTCCAAATTGATGGCCAATTTTGCCCTCTTTCAGCAGACAGCTAACATTTGTGACAAGCAATACAGCTTAACCATGGCGTCTGTAGGACTTGGATGGCACACTTCGGACCCTTATTTCTACTTTATCCTATTCCTAAAAATCAGACAGATTTACTGATGCTAAAGGAGGGTAGCAGGGGGCTGTAATCTTGCATTAGCACTGCTTGGTACAGTGCCTACTCCTAGTCATACGGTAGGAGATTGGCTGCCAGCACTCCCATTTGCAGGATATCTACTGCAATCCTCTCAGTTCAATTTTGTTCAGGAATGATCAGCATCCTGCAGAGAGAGCTCTTATCTTAGTTGTGTGTGTCTCAGTACAGAGTCAATTCTTCCACTAGCTTCACTTACCAAGCCTCTTAGAGGAGGCTCTTGCCACATGTAAGGTTTTAATGAACTTGACCTTTTGAGGAACTCATGAGCAAGGCCACTCCAAGGCACTGTGTCTTTTTGGCCCAAGATACTCACTCAGTGCCACTTAACTGGCTATCCTCATTTTGTTACCGTTGCTGCCAGTTATACTTCAAGTATTAATCATGCATCACAGCAACCTGTTAGGCTATGACAGAAACTAAAGAATCTCGCCCGTTCAAACAAACCACAGCAGTTATTACCTGAATCTCCTCAGTTTCATCCACCAAGAGGAAACTCACAACTTTCTCTGTCATCTTCCTTTTCTTGGTCTCCTCATCCATCCCCTCCTCCTCTTCCTGCTCTTGGGCTTTGCCAGCATGGTACACGGTGACAGGGTGCTTCCTTCTGTTCCCCCCAGCATGCGTTCTCTTCTGACATTCCACACAGAGGTTGATTTTGCACACCTGGCACCTCACTGCTGCTATCTGCCTTGAGCCTGTCATACTGGCGTGCATTATGTTCCCATTGGCACCTTTGCAGGAGTCACAGTACGGGACATGGCCGGGTCTTATACGGGTCCGTTCGTGGTTCCGTAACCTTTCCGGCTGATGCAGCTCTTCTTCACAACGCTGGCACTGTAGGCTCCTGCACTCGTCACACTCAAAGATTGCTTCATCTGTCCCACTGCAAACATAGCTTTCCTGGCACAGGAGTGTCGTGTTCTGTCCTTTCTCTGCAGTTTGTGTGTGGGCGCTCATCTTCAGATTTCTTTCAAGCAATGTTTTTCCCTCCTGTTTCTGTTTTGAACAATTATATGTTTAAGAGTCAGTTGCAAATTTAGTATTTTTCTCTGGGGAAAGAAACACAACAGGAATTCTGTCTGCACTTCATTTTAAATAATTAATAGACGTTTCTGTAATATTCATACACTGACCTGCCTCCCAGGAAGAGTCTTGTTAAGCGCAAAGGTTTCTTTCTCCAAAATAAACAGTGTGGCTGGTTTCATGTATCGTTATACCCAAATGCCGGTATACATTCTTTCTCTGCTTAGCTGTATAACACATTTTCAGCCATGAGAAAAAAAACCCAGCCTGGTGTACTTCAGCAGATAGGGCAAGTACTTCCCTGAAGCAGAGAACGAAGGGAGACAGTGACACAGAGACAAAAAAGGTTTAGAAATGCACAAGTCCATAGAGATGTACACACACATGCAGAGGACTGTGTCAATACTAGAAAATTCTCTGCTTTCCCTCCCCAGCTAAGCTCCTCCTTCAGAGTTCACAGTATTTATTTGTGGGAATTTCCTGATGTGCTTCACCAGATAAACAAAAATCCGCTCTCTTTGTGCGCTCCTTCTAGTACGGCTGGATAACGCTCGCCGCCGCGGCCAGGCTGACAGACGACGGATTTTCTCCCCCTCCGACCCAAGTTGCCGAAGCCGGCTCCCGAAGCCAGCGCCCGCTAAGGGCGGGCTGCGCACCGGGCCGCCTTTGTCTCGACCCGCTGCCTCCCGGCCGCGCGGGGCCCCGGCCCTGCCTCCCCGCACCGGCCCTCGGCCGCCTCCCTTCCCTCCCTCCCTCCCTCCCTCCCAGCCCGCACAGAGCCGCCCTCGCTCCGGGCTCAGCCTCGGCGCCCCCTTCTCTCCCCGGCCGGCTTCCAGACCCGGCGGGGAGCGGCCGCCGGCGGCGGGCGCCGGGCAGCCCGGCGGGAGCGCTGCCCCGCGGCGGGCGGCACTTGTGGCTCGGCCGCCCCTGGGCCGGGCGGGGGCGGCGGGCGGCCCCCCGCGAGCCGGCCGTAGTTACGTAACGCCGGTGCCTCGCTCCCGCGCCCCGCACCTACCTGGGGCTGCGCCCAGCGCCGCGCCGCCGCCGCCTCACTCTAAGCAGCGGCCGGGGAGGAAGGGGGAAGCCCCCGGCTTCCTCCCGCCGAGCGGCGGCAGCGGGCGGGGAACAAAGGCGGCGCGGCACCGGGCGCCGCAAGCCGCGCTATTGTTTACAAGCCGTCGGCCACCTTTCTTCCCCTTCCTCCCGCCGGCACCCGGTGACTAAGGAGTCGGGTCCCGGCCGCGGCTTCCTCCTCCTCCTCCTCCCCGTCCCCTCCGCGCCCGGGGGGGTGTCCCGGTTCTCCTCCCCCAGGGGCCGGGGCAGCGACCCGACCATGCAGGCGAGGCGCCCGGGAGGGCTGGGCAGGGCAGGGCAGGGCAGGGCAGGACCCGCGCCCCCGCCGCCCTCCGCCCGCTCCCCTCGTTGTCAGCCGGGATCAGCTGATCGCGGGGAACTCCAGGGTTATTTTCTCACCGCGGAGACGGGAAGGCGGCGGGCGGGGCGGCGCTGGCACGCCGGGAGCTGTAGTCCGGCGGCCCGGCGCTGCCTCACGGAGAGCCGCCGGCAGACTGCACGGGCCCGCGGGGCCCGCCGCGGCGCCTGCCGGGAGGTGTAGTTCCCGGGCCGCCGGAGGGGGCGGGGAGGGGCGGCGAGGCCCGACGGGTTGTTCCCGGGGCGGGGCAGGGAGGTCAGCGGGGCAGAGGTGGCGGCGGGTGACGGCGGGGGGGGGGCTGAGGGCGCCGCGCGTCCGGGGGCGGTGGGAGGGCGGGGCGGGGCGGGGGGGCCGCTGCCCCGGCGGCCGTGCCTGAGGCGGCGCTGCCGCCGCCCGCCCCCGAGGGCCTCCGCGGGGAGGCGCGGTGCTCCTGGCCCTGTCGCCGCACCCAGGGGCTTTCTTTTCCCTTGGGTTTATTTTTGTCCCCTGCCCCGCGGCTGGCGGGCTCTCGGTGGCGCCGCCAGGCCCTGCCGGGCTCTGCTGAGGGCGGGCGGGCAGACCTGTGGGCCACCCTGCGCCGGAGGAGTGGGAATAGCTCCCAGCAGGTGTTTGAGGGATGAAATTCGTAGCAAAGCTCTTCCCTTCCATCTTCTGGAGAGCGGCCAAGCGGCCGCTCCCAGGCCTCCGGGTCTGGCAAATAAGTGGATCGTGGTGTTTGCCTGACAGAGAGCTAGGTGCCCAGCGCACTTGTGCCACGCGTGCATTTAAACAAAGTCTTGACAAGGAGTGCCACCAGTCGCTATAATTATCGCCCTTTTTTCTTTTTCGTGACGGTAGCTACAGCCAATGGGTGAACTGCCACCATTTCACAGAATCACAGAATCAATTAAGGTTGGAAAAGACCTGTAAGATCATCAAGTCCAACTATAAACCCAACACCACCATGCCCACTGAACTATGTCCTGCAATGCCTCGTCCATATGTTCCTTGAACACCTCCACTGAGGGTGACCCCACCACCTCCCTGGGCAGCTTATTCCAGTGTCTCACCACTCTCTCAGTAAAGAAATTTTTCCTAATATCCAGCCTAAACCTCCCCTGGTGCAACTTGAGGCCATTTCCTCTTGTTCTGTCACTTGTCACTTGGGAGAAGAGACCAACACCCACCTCTCTACCACCCCCTTTCAGGTAATTGTAGAGAGCGATGAGGTCTCCCCTCAGCCTCCTCTTCTCCAGACTGAACAACCCCAGTTCCCTCAGCCGCTTCTCGTAAGACTTGTGCTCCAGACCCCTCACCAGCTTCGTCGCCCTTCTCTGGACACGCTCCAGCACCTCAATGGCCTTCTGGTAGTGAGGGGCCCAAAACTGAACACAGTATTCGAGGTGCGGCCTCACCAGCACCGAGTACAGGGGCACGATCACCTCCCTACTCCTGCTGGCCACACCATTTCTGATACAGGTCAGGATGCCGTTGGCCTTCTTGGCCACCTAGGCACACTGCTGGCTCATATTCAGCTGGCTGCCAACAAACACCCCCAGGTCCTTTTCTGCGGGGCAGCTTTCCAGCCACTCGTCCCCAAGCCTGTAGCGTTGCATGGAGTTGTTGTGGCCAAAGTGAAGGACCCAGCACTTGGCCTTGTTGAACCTCGTAAAATTGGCCTCAGCCCATCGATCCAGCCTGTCCAGATCCCTCTGCAGAGCCTTCCTACCCTCCAGCAGATCAACACTCCCGCCCAACTTGGTGTCATCTGAGAGTGCACTCAATCCCCTCATCCAGATCATCGATAAATACATTAAACAAGACCTTCCCCAGTACTGAGCCCCGGGGAACTCCGCTTGTGACCGGCCACCAACTGGATTTCACTCCATTCACCACAAGTCTCTGGGCTTGGCCATCCAGACAGTTTTTTACCCAGTGACGAGTGCACCTGTCTAAGCCACGAGTCGCCAGTTTCTCCAGGAGAATACTGTGGGAGACAGTGTCGAAGGCTTTACCAAAGTCCAGGTAGACAACATCCACAGCCTTCCCCTCATCCACTTGGTGGGTCACCTGGTCATAGAAGGAGATCAGGTTGGTCAAGCAGGACCTGCCCTTCATGAACCCGTGCTGGCTGGGCCTGATCCCTTGGTTGTCCTGCACATGCCCCGTGACCGCCCTCAACATGAACCTCTCCATAATCTTCCCCGGCACCGAGGTCAGGCTGACAGGCCTGTAGTTCCCTGGATCCTCCTTCTGGCCCTTCCTGTAGATGGGTGTCACGTTGGCAAGCCTCCAGTCGTCCAGGACCTCCCCTGTTAACCAGGACTGTTGATAAATGATGGAGAGTGGCTTGGCAAGCTCCTCCACCAGCTCCCTCAGTACTCTTGGGTAGATGCCATCAGACCCCATAGACTTGTGAGTGTCCAGGTGGCATAGCAGGTTGTTAACCGCTTCCTCCTGGACCATGGAGAGTTTATTTTGCTCTCCATCCCTGTCTTCTAGCTCAGGGGACTGAATACACTGAGGATACCTGGTCTGGCTATTAAAGACTGAAGCAAAGAAGGCATTAAGTACCTCAGCCTTTTCCTCATCCTTGGTGACAATGTTCCCCCCTGCATCCAATAAAGGATGGAGATTCTCCTTGTCTCTCTTTTTGTTGTTAATACATTTGTAAAAACATTTATTTAGCTGAAAGAGACTACAGATCTGAAATAGAGGTACACGGCTGCCAAGAAAAGGCAGGTTCATGGTCAGAAACTGGAGCTGTGGAAACGAGTGGTGGATGCAGACAGAGATGGTCAAAGAAGCCCCACAGTGAGGAAGCAACCTCAGCCAGCAATGCCTCCAGTAAGCTTTTGGCTCATGGAACTGGCTGGAAAGGGCAGAATGCCACAAGAAAAGGACAAGTTATTTTTCAGTGGCTGTACATGTATATGAAAATACATGATTTAGATAATATGCAAAAATATTTTTGTTGTAGCATAGCCAGTGCACAAGCAATTTCTCTTCTAAAGCAACCAGAGTTTTTGGCTGGATGCTTGGCTCAAACGCTAACGTTTACCTCATTGGAGGAAGGAAATATGCTGTTTCACTTCAGCGGGCTTTACATGTTGATAACCATAGGAGGGCAGCTATAAAGTGCCCTGTTGTTTGGTCCCCTGGTTTGGTTGTATACAAATAATTCCGAGAGGGAGCCAAATTACATAACTGGGTATTCATGTAGACGGCAGTGATTGCGAGTTTACCTTTTGCAAGTGAAGTATCGTCATTTCACAACACTGAGTCAGCAGGTGCAATTACCATGAAAATGAGGCATCAGTGAAGTTCCTAACACTAGGAGTGACCAAGGCCTTGTCAGAATTCAAGTGTGTTGCTGAAGTACTTTTGTTCTACTAGATTCTACTATATATGTTTGTGTAACTAAGCATATACATGGTTTATCTATTTCTCTTCTATGCAGTTTAGTGATGATGAATGACTGAAGATTGGCACAGTAACTGTCTTCCCTGTTCTCTTTCATACTATTAAGATAATGTATTTTTACTCAGTGTTTTGCAGAAAAGATTAATCAGAAAGATTAACTAAATAGACTGTATCTACAAGAATAAACTTTTGCTGAACCGAATGTCTTCAGAGTGAAAAAATCCTGGATAGTGTATATATTTAACACATACAAGGTAGAAACTTTTAAATCTCACAGGGCTATTCATGGGGAGCCAAGGAATCAGATCAATGAGAGTTTGGCATCTAAGGGATCTTCCTCTAAGTGGCTGCATTTAGACTGGTAATGTGATAGAGGGAGCGATTAAAGGGTATGAGGAAGAGGAGACAAAATGTAATTATTTGTTTTGTGGTTAAAAAAAGTACACTTGAAGGCTACTTTTATTTAAAATATTACAAAATGTACAAAGTTGCACTAGTTATTACTTTCTGCATAAAGCCTAAACTTTCATCCCCCCGTTTCTTACTTCTCTTAGAAAAAGTGCAGCAGTGCTCCTCCTGGAATAGGAAGTGTAGATTTAATTTCTCCTTTAAATGCCCTGCTTATAACCATAAATTTGTTTTTGTTATATGTCAAAAATAAATTCCAGCTGCTCCTTGTAAACAAGTTTTACTGATTTCCATGGGAGTAACAAGCATACCCTGAAGAGACAGAAACCTGCATTGGATAGAGCAGATAGGCAGTGAGGATCCAGGATCCCAGTGATTATTCACAGTTTTATAAAGACTGTACTCCTTCACCGCTGCAGTAGATCCTTTTTACCCAGTGATACTGGAGCTGTGGACTAGATCTCTGTTCCACCCGTAAAACTTTTAAAATGTTGCATAGTCTAGAACCAATCTGACCCCGGTACCCTGAGATGCTGCCTAGCATGTTTGGAATGTTTTTTGGAATGCAAACCAATCTGCAGACATAAAAAGCACTTCTTTTAATTTTAAAAGCCATCTACTGCACTCTTCTTGATTGGCTTGAGCATGAAACTCTGAAGTGAATAAAGTGAACTGTGATCAGTATATGGAAAGTGGGATCACAGTTTCACAACTGAAGGTTAAAAAGATAACATAGATTTAGGGGTAAGTAATTCTAAAATTCAATAGCAGAAAGAGTTGAGATGTGGAAGTAGCTATTTATACTGGGTGCTTCTGATGCTATTCTTCCTTGATTGGGAAGGATGCTGGAGGCTAAAGTTCATGATTTGTACAAGAGCCAAGGACAGTAAATGCGAAATGGTCTATTTATTTGGCTAAACAAAATAGATGAACATCTAAATCAGGCAAGCCTTTGCAATGTTTCCTGTAAATAAAAGGGCTTGCTACAGCAGTGTGAGTGAGTTTGAATTTCACATTCCTTTTTCAAGCAGATAATAGTTTCAATCTGAGACAGCAGCATAGAAACAGGAAACTCAGAAGATTCTTTTTATGCCCTTTCTCTTTTCCTTGTTTTTTTCTGCAAGCTGCAAAATTAGTACCATTTTCACCTACCTAGGTATGTTTATAAATTATTTGAAATATTAACAGTAGTCAGTATTGCAGTTACTAATTGGTATTAGTTGAAGTGAGATATGCAGGCTGCATGGAATGAGTTGTAATTAATAGAAAGCAAAAATGCTGTTTCTGAAAGAGGAAAGAATAGCATTCAATCTTGAGGTATTTCCTAAATCTGAAAGAGGAAAGAATAGCATTCAATCTTGAGGTATTTCCTAAATCTGCTGCTGCTAAAATATTTACCCTTGCACATCATCTTGTAAAGCAAGGTGAAGAACAGGACCTTAGCTTTAGCTCAGCTGTTAACTGTTCAGTAGCACGTATGACATCAGTCAGGCAGATTTAATCTGCTTTGTACTGAAGAAGTCAACAATGTCTGCTTCAAATGTTTTTCATGCCATTACAGGTGGAGGGGATTGTTTGTCATTAGACTCTAGTCTTTTGAGCACTTTTCCTTAAACAGTATATATAAACAGTGGAAAATGTAATATAGAGATAGTAAGACTTTTTTTCCATAGCTGATCCAAAATGTTCTAAACAGCTTTTTGCATATATGCTCATGTTGTGGTCTACCTCATAATCACCTGCAAGACTACCTTCCTTCCATTCACAGTCACTTCCTCTTTCCATTTGCAATTGCTTGCCATCATTGTGGTAACTACAGCAATTACTGTCTCGTATGTAATGTTGGGGGGAATTGCACATTTTAAGTTGTCTTTTGATGTAGTCTAAATGCTGGAAGTAGGTCAGAGAAACTACCAGTTGTAGACCATGACTAGGCCAAACTGCTTTATAGCACAGCGACATCTTTTTGCTGAGCATATGGCTGCCTAAGATACTGGGGTTTGCTCTTTTTGCTCTGTAAATCCTTAGTTTTTTCAGCAGAGCTACAGCCTTCCACGAAAGCCAGCTGTATCCTGGGCTGCATCAAAAGCAGCGTGGCCAGCAGGTCGAGGGAGGTGATTCTGCCCCCCTACTCCGCTCTGGTGAGACCCTACCTGTAGTACTGCATCCAGCTCTGGAGCCCTCAGCGCAGGAAAGACATGGACCTGTTGGAGCGGGTCCAGAGGAGGGCCACAAAAACGATCAGAGGGATGGAACACCTCTCCTGTGAGGACAGGCTGGGAGAGTTGGGGTTGTTCAGCCTGGAGAAGAGAAGGCTCCGGGGAGACCTTCTTGCAGCCTTCCAGTACTTAAGGGGGGCTTATAAGATGGGGACAAAATTTTTAGCAGGGCCTGTTGCGATAGGACAAGGGGTAATGGTTTTAAACAAGAAGAGGGTATATTTAGACTAGCTATAAGGATGAAATTTTTTACAATGAGGGTGATGAAACATCGGCACAGGTTTCCCAGGGAGGTGGTAGGTGCCCCATCCCTGGAAACTTTCAAGGTCAGGTTGGACGGGGCTCTGAGCAACCTGATCTAGTTGCAGATGCCTCTGCTCATTGCAGGGGGTTGGACTAGATGACCTTTAAAGGCCCCTTCCAACCCAGGCTATTCTGCGATTCTCTATCCTTACATCTCCTGACTGTAAAGCTGCTTTTTGTTTTAGCTTTCCAGGCCCTTCGCATTTGCTAAGCACAGCTAAAACATGCGTTCCCTCGTTATTAATAGCCTGTCAAAAGCAACAGGCGTATTTCCCAGGCGGCTGTGCCTGCAGGTATAGCCTGCACCTACGACTGTCACAGCCGGGTCCCGGCTAAGCCCGGCCCCAGAGCGCGGCACTGGGGAATGGCACCCTGCACTAACCGAGGGGGCGCGGGCAGGTGCGGGGCGCACGCCAGCAGCCAGGAGAGGAGCCGGTGCTATCCCGCAGCGGGAGGCTTTCCCGGGCCTTCGACCACCCGCGCCGCAGCCGCCCGGAGCTCCGAGCGACGGTATTTGACCTCAAGATGGCGAAGCTCCGGGCTGGGTCAAGGCGCTGCATCGCCTGCCCCCAGCAAAGATGGCGGCAGCCCGGGCGGCTTTTTCCTCTCTCCGCCCTTCTAGCCGCTGCCCCTCTATGGTTGGGCGCGTTATTGTCTGGGTGCGGAGCGGGAGGGCGCTCTGGCACGGCCACCTCTATGGTCTCGCGGCGCGGTGCAGGTTGGGCCGCTGACGGAAGGGGCGGGTCACATGACCCCGCGCAGCGCGGCGGCGGCGGCTCGGCGCGGTGTGTTCGCGGCCTAGTGGCGCCCCGGGGCCTCCCAGCCGGGCCTCAGGCGGCCGAGCGGCGTGCCCCTACACCATCCCCGACCCGCGCGGCTTGGAGGGGCCGCGGCGGCCCTCCGGACGCGGCTCTTGCTCCGCAGCGAAGGGGTGAGAAGCGAGGGGCTGCGGGGGGGTGAGAGGGGGAGGGAAGGCGGCGGCGGCGCTTCAGCCCCCTGCTGAGAGGAGGCGCGGCCGGGCCGAGGCCGCTCTGCCGCGCCCCCGCACCCTGCGCCGCGGCAGGCGCTCGCGGCCTCTCGCCGGCTGCGGCCCGCGCCTCGGCGGGGAGGCAGCGTGGGCCTAGTGGCGGGGTGGAACGGGAGAGCGGCCTCGGGGAGGCGCTCGCGGGAGAGTGGCGGCGGGCCGCGGGGGCCTTTCGCTTCCTCTCCCGCCCAGGAGGCGTGGGAGTCCCTTCCGCCTCCCGGAGGCGCGGCGGGGAGCCGGCCCCGGCGGGCGGGGCGGCGAGCGGCGCCGCGGAAGGCGAGAGGAGCCCATCTCACGCTCGGTGTGAGGCCCTGCGCCTCTCGGGTGGGAGCGCACGAGCCCGTGGCGGAGCGTTTGCCGGCGCCCGAAACTGCTCCCCCAGCCTGGGCCGGGCCGCCTCTGACTGCCGGTGGGATTTTACTTTTCGATGTCGGGGGAACGGGTCATGCGGGGAAGCGTTTTTCGATGGCATCGCGGCAGGGAAGTTAATGTCCGTAGTGCGGACTGGGGTAGTCATCTTAAAACACGTGTTAGCAACTTGTGCATAAAAGAATCAAAGTGATTCATCCGTGTCAGTAGCAGCTGTGATGTGTACATTGACATGTTTTTCTCATGATGTCTTTTTCCATTATAGAAAAAGACCTTTGTCTGCCTGAAGGAAAAGAGGGTGGTTTTTAAATACAGCAAACATCCTGAGCACAACTAGCTTTTTTTTTTTTGTAGTAGGTCTTACCTGGGCTTACAGGAAGTGAAATCTTAAAAGTAGTATAGTTCTCAGTCTGTTCAGATTAAAATGCATGCACACAGATTTTAGATAATTTTTTGTGGGGCATGAAAGCATTGCTTCAGGTACTGCATCAGCATTTGTGGAAGATGGTCCAGAACAAACTCGAAGAAAGAACAGGATGGTTTCTTACTTTCCCTGTAAAGGGATGGCATTGTACATAATGCTTCACGTTTCTCTGTGTCTGTCTCTCAAGTGCCCATTCACATTAATGTTGTAATGCCACAGCTGTGTTTGTGTTTTGGGAAGAGTTAATAGCAAAGTTAGAGTGGAGAGTTGCTTAGTTGACTGACTGGGGCTTTATATGGGTGCAGAGGCACAGAATTAGGAAATAAGTCAAAGATCTTGAAGTTCTGGTGACATGCTTAATGGAGCCCTAGTTAAAGGGCTTTCGGACTGAGGCTTTGGTTTGGATAAGCATGCTGGTTTTTGTGTTGCTTCATAATAATAGTTTGGGATGCAGTTTATTTCATGGTAGTTAATGAACACTTTCTAGATGACCTCTGAAAAACAGGCTTGAGCAAATACTAGTTTTATTTGTTCAGAAATAAATATACCTAGAAAATCTGTAATCTGTGTTATCTCTCCCCGTGTCTGTTGTGTTTGACATTGATGCCTTGCCTAGCTTGCAGGTGATTTTGGAGGAGGCTGTAGGGCTCTATGAGAAAGTGGACATTTTTACTGAGCGAATGAGTTGACTCGAAATAAAAGATTTTTCTTTTAGGGAGTTTTTTTGTCAGAAACAATAATATAAACAGCATCTCCAATGGGTGACAAACTATGGGGTTAGTTGTTGTTATAATAGAACAGCTTAAAAATCCATACATCATGTACAGACTGATGTAAAACCCTATGTGATAGTACCGACTTTAATAGGTTGGTTTACCGCATATGTTTTCTCCCATTGTTTCTGAAAATGCTTTTGTTGCTCAGCTGCACCCATTGTATGACACAAAACGTATAAAATACTTCGACATAAATGAGAGGAAATTATTATTCATTATCTGTTGCTGCCTAGGTATTGACATTAGAATCAAATGCCAAAACATTGTACGATTCTTAATAGGAATTACTCTAATTCTTCAAAAGCATTAGAAACACTTTTATTTGTGAAAGCTTTTTTTATAGGGCCATTTCAGTGAGACATAATAACATGGATGTACAAATCAGATGTTTTGGTATAACATCTCTTTAACCAGTGTGTTACTAAATAGCATAGTGTTACACACTTAACCATAGGTGTGGATTTTGTCAGGCACTCTTCTGATAATCTGCATATTAAGATTATAATCAAAGCTGAATTGTAGCTAATTAAAAAAAAAAAAATCCAAACAAGTTTTGTGCTTACTGCTCCCTTATTTGAGAGACTAGCTTGCACAGCTATTTTGTGCAACTTATTCTAGACTAAGTGTACAGGTTTTTTTGTGGTGCAGAATTGTATTGGGAAAATGTTGAAGAAAAGTTAAAATCGGACAAAATGAAATCAAGCTAGATCAGCCATACTGTCACTGCTGTTATGACACTACATGTATGTATTCTTAAAACACATTAAGTTTGTTTATGCATTAAGACTTCAGGATTTTTACAGTTAATTTTTACTTTGTTTAGTATAACAGCAGCTCATCAGTAAGTATTGTAACTGTTTCATGGGGAGCTTAACTGTTTTGAAAATGGGTAAAATGTTTTGCAGGTTGTTAAATAAAAGTTGTGATGCATAAAGACAGAGATTCTAAGGAGATTAATCCTGTGACACTGGTAGAATTATGATGCTGCCGTGAGTAGGTGATATAATTGTCAGTTTAAAATACATTACTTACCAGTGATTTTTAATAAACTTACATTCTGTTTATGACCTATCTCTTCACCCCTTTATTATAAAAATGGAGTAAATAATTTTAAAAAAGCTTTAAAGAATACTATGATTTTAAAAAAGATTACATTAACAGTGCAGCCAGACCAGTACAGTCTTCTCATATCGTCAGTCTCCTCTTATTGGGACTTTTGGGAGTCAGAGATAATAAAGAAGCATGGGGCAGCAATGTGTGAATGACAGTGACCTTTGTTTCATACTAATTCTGAGTTCTGGGGGGTCTCAAACACTTGAGTCCAGCATGCCCTCAGGCCAGCCCTGTCCACTTGTTTAGTTATGTGCTACTCATGGACAGAGCTCGGGCCCAGCAGGCATAGCACCGAGTCAGAATTAACAAGTCTCAGTGGATTTTACCAAACCTTACAGCCATATGGGTATTCCTGTACTCTCTTCAAGTTTCAGAAGATTGGTGCAGCTGGTTCTGCGTGGTGTTTGATTCCACCAGGACTTATTAACTCAGAAGAGCAGTGTGTGAAAGCAGCTGAACTCCTTCTAGGCCAAAGTTGAACCTGGAATATTCTAGCTGTGTTTGTGTAGCAGTTGCTTTAGTGAATAGCTTGGGCTGGATTTGAGCTGGGTCTGCTTAGAGTAAGCTTAGATGTTTTGCCATCCATGACATCATTAATCTGCATCTTACAAAAATTGCCTAAGGGTAATAAAGTGTGCACCTACATTACTGTGTTAACTTGGATCAGCAGTGTGCTTTTGAAGGAAGTCTCGCAGTCGTCCTCCCTGGGGAAACGTTTTTTCACATTGGTTTGCACTATTCCAGTGGATGAACTGGATTCCTTTTGGATTAAAATACATTGAAAAATGCAGTCTTACCTGCAAATATGCATTCATTCCAGTGGGGTGGACCTCCCCAAAATGTATAGTGTGGACATTATGGTCTCGGCTCCATCTGTTTTGTTTAACTGACCCGCTCCTGTTGTACTGTCCTGCATGCTGGCATGGACATAGCCTAAATTGTCTACACTTTGAGTCAGACCTGACACACATCCATCATTTTGGGGGCTGAAGATGTCATTATTTCAGTATTTCGAATGGTGTCAGGCCAGATGCTCACTGCTTTTCTTACCCCGTATCTTTGTGACCACTGTAACAGTCACACAAGTCACTGAAAGAGCTGCTAGTTAAAATGCAGTTATCAAGAATGCTGCTTACATCCAACTTCCCTTGAGGTAATACTTTCATAAGTCAACTGAGGTTTTAAAAATATTTCAGGACTGTTTAGTTCCTTACTTACACATTTGAATATATTGGGGAAATTTGAAGTTCACCATATGCAATACTGAAACCACAGTAATATATCAGACACTGATCACTGAACTGTACTGGCAGGGTAGTAGGACAGTCTGCAGAGAAGATCAAGATACTGTTCCTGAGATTTCTACAGCTGTGTTCTACCTAGACCCCGCTTAGCATCTCTTAACTTTCCATACCTAACCCTTGGTTTGTAGTTGCTTATAAATTGGATGTCAGAGGCCCCTCTGACTGTTGGAAGAGTATGTAAGTTTCTTGTGTGTTCTCTAGCTGCTGACAGAAAAAATGTGCTACGCAGTTCCCTTCATTGTAGCATCTTGGCTGCTGCAAGGAACTGGATGCATCTTCCTCTCTTGTCTAGATCTCTCACTTTTCCTGTGAGCCATCTCAATCTTGGTATCTGTTGATCCTCACGGTTTTCATAATGGAAACAGAATTAAACTGTTTTTTCTGCCAGGTTCACATTGGTAGTTACATATGGTAGTGAGAAAGAGACCCAGGCTTTCTTTAATTCTAGTGTTGCTCTTCAGTGTCACAGACAGCAGAGGTGCTAGGATTGGTCCGTGCAAGAATTAAGTCAGTAACAGGGCAGCTTTATGGCTGCTGTGGAAATAAGTGTACAAATATGGAAAAAGTAAGAACAGAGTGCTTCAAGTAAAATGGATTGTTGTGGCCCTACAGATAACAATGTGTTTCACATCCATCTGACTAGAAGATTGAAAGACTAAATTTGATCCGTTCTTACTAACTGCCTTGTTCCTTTTATGCAGTAACAATTACTTCATTGATTGCTAAATCTGTGGGGTTTCAGTTTAAATTTAAAAAAAACCCCAAATCTGCCTGTGTGCATATGTAACATCCATTGAGTATGGTATGTTTCGGCATCTTTTAATTAAAAGAACTGTTTCACCTCTTAGTCCCTAGGCTTTTTTTTTAGCTTCTTCAAAATGGTGTCTCAGATAAAGTGCTTATCAGAGTGAGGGGAAGGGACTGTACCTACAGGCAGCCTGGAAAATTACTTCCCCAATTTTTTTTTTTTTTGTTTAACGGACCACTCCTTAATGTCTTAGGTTACCTCAGGTGGTGTAACTCTATTGCAGCCTGATTAGAACCATCTCAGACCCAATAGCTTATTGCTTTACCATCCTGCACCTAAACAGCTTTTAATTGTGTCCAGTTGTCCATCAGCTTGCAATATAGGGGGTCAGCAGAACTGCTACCTTGGGCTTTTGGAGGGCTGACTTTAGCCTGTTTAGGAGCCTGGTTGACAGAATCCTTTGGGAGGCAGTCCTGAAAGGCAAAGGAGTACAGGAAGGCTGGATATTCTTCAAGAAAGAAGTCTTAAAGGCGCAGGAACAGGCCATCCTCATGTGCTGGAAGATGAGCCGGCGGGGAAGAAGACCGGCCTAGCTGAACAGAGAGCTTTGGCTGGAACTCAGGGGAAAAAAAAGAAGGAGAGTTTATGACCTCTGGAAGAAGGGGCAGACCACTCAGGAAGACTACAAGGATGTTGTGAGGATTTGCAGGGAGAAAATTGGAAGGGCTAAAGCCCAGCTAGAACTTAACCTGGCCTCTGCGTAAAAGGCAATAAAAAATGTTTCTGTAAATACATTAACAACAAAAGGAGTGCTAATGAGAATCTCCATTCTTTACTGGATGCCGGGGAAAACATAGTGACAAAGGATGAGGAAAAGGCTGAGGTACTTAATGCTTTCTTCACTTTAGTCTTTAATAGTAAGACCAGTTGTCCTCTGGGTACCCAGCCCCCTGAGCTGGTAGATAGGGACAAGGAGCAGAATGAAGCCCCCACAATCCAAGGGGAGATGGTTAGTGACCTGCTACAGCACTTAGACACCCACAAGTCTATGGGACTGTATGGGATCCACCTAAGGGTACTGAGGGAGCTGGCAGAAGTGCTCACCAAGCCACTTTCCATCATCTACCACAGTCCTGGCTAACAGGGGAGGTCCCAGTTGACTGGAGGTTAGCAAATGTGACACCCATCTACAAGAAGGGCCAGAAGGAGGATCCGGGGAACTATGGGCCTGTCAGCCTGACCTCAGTGCCGGGGAAGATTATGGAGCAGATCATCTTGAGTGCCATCACATGGCATGTACAGAACAACCAGGTGGTCAGGCCCAGTCAGCACGGGTTTATGAAAGGCAGGTCAAGCTTGATCAACCTGATCTGCTTCTATGACAAGGTGACCTGCTTAGTGGACAAGGGAAAAGCTGTGGATGTTGCCTACCTAGACTTTAGTAAAGCCTTTGACACTGTTTCCCACAGCATTCTCCTGGAGAGAATGGCTGCTCATGGCTTGGATGGGCGCACTCTTCACTGGGTGAAAACTGGCTGGATGGCCGGGCCAGAGGGTTGTGGTGTATGGAGTTAAATCCAGTTGGTGGCCGGTCACAAGCGGAGTCCCCCAGGGCTCAGTTTTGGGACCGGTCTTGTTTAATATATTTATCGATGATCTGGATGAGGGGATTGAGTGCACCCTCAGATGACACCAAGTTGGGCGGGAGTGTTGATCTGCTGGAGGGTGGGAAGGCTCTGCAGAGGGATCTGGACAGGCTGGATCGATGGGCCCAGGGCAATTTCACAAGGTTCAACAAGGCCAATGCCGGGTCCTGCACTTGGGTCACAACAACCCCATGCAATGCTACAGGCTTGGGGATGAGTGGCTGGAAAGCTGCCTGGCAGAAAAGGACCTGGGGGTGTTGATTGACAGCCGGCTGAATATGAGCCAGCAGTGTGCCCAGGTGGCCAAGAAGGCCAACAGCATCCTGGCCTGTATCAGAAACAGTGTGGCCAGCAGGAGTAGGGAGGTGATCGTGCCCCTGTACTCGGCGCTGGTGAGGCCGCACCTCGAATACTGTGTTCAGTTTTGGGCCCCTCACTACCAGAAGGCCATTGAGGTGCTGGAGCGTGTCCAGAGAAGGGCGACGAAGCTGGTGAGGGGTCTGGAGCACAAGTCTTATGAGAAGCAGTTGAGAGAACTGGGGTTGTTTAGCCTGGAGAAAAAAAGAGACTGAGGGGAGACCTTACCGCTCTCTGCAACGACCTGAAAGGGGGTTGCAGAGAGGTGGGTGTTGGTCTCTTCTCCCAGGTGACTAGTGACAGAACAAGAGGAAATGGCCTCAAGTTGCACCAGGGGAGGTTTAGGCTGGATATTGGGAAAAATTTCTTCACTGAAAGGCTTGTCAGACATTGGAACAGGCTGCCCAGGGAGGTGATTGAGTCACCATCCCTGGAGTTATTTAAAAGACGTGGATGAGGCGCTTAGGGACATGGTTTAGTGGTGGACTTGGCAGTGTTAGGTTTATGGATGGACTTGATGATCTTAAAGATATTTTCCAACCTATATGATTCTATGATAGATAAGGACTGAGAGCCTTAAAAATCTTAATTTTCTGCCTTTCCTGGGACCCTTGGCTGTTTTTTTGGTGAAAAAGTTTCCAATAGTGATATCAAGGTGGATAAGGGAGTTCTGTTCCCTTCCATACCATCCAAGTTTCAGACTCTAGAGGAATGTCAGCTGATGTACATGTAGTCTGAAGAGACAATAAACAACGTTCTTGCAAGTAAAATGTTTTGGCAGTATGCCTTTGCTGCTTTTCTTTGCCCATTCATTTTTAAAAATTCAAGAATGACAGAAAGGAAGTGTGTTCTTAGGCATATGGATTCTAAGGTGGGGGAAGTTTTATGTTTATTATATTGTATAAAATAATCTTTATTGAACTGCTGGAGGATCGCTTGCATTTGCTGTCTTGTTTCTTCTACCATCTTAGACCTTGTGTCACAGGAGCATTTGTTTTCTCTTGGTGAGATGTTGATGAATGCCCTTTGGGGCCAATTAATGAATGCCATCATCACAAACCTCTTGTATTTGATGTAGTTGTAAATGTGTCTTTGGGTGAATTATGCTATAGGGTCATATGTGTGTTCTTATACCAGAATAAGTAAGTTCTGATGTTCAAAGTTATTTACCAAATACGTTTGGGTTTCCCTTTCATCCTCTCCAGTCCACTCTATACATTTATCTCTCATAGTTGTTACCAGACTCTGGGAATAAAGTTTTGCTACATGATTCTCTTATTACAGTTTTTAGCTCTTTCAAATGTATCTACTATTATGGTAGCGTACTGATGCTAGCTCTTACTTCTAATATTTAAGGCTGTCATTAACTACTCATTCTTGTACATGTATGGAAGGCACATCTATCTCCAGCAAAGCTGATTTCCTGTTTTTTGTGTGTTCAGTGCCAGGAAGCTGAGTAAAGCATCTTATAATCTACAGGTCTATTGTACGTATCATAATTTTGCTTATCATAACACTTTTTCTCAAGGCTGCCTGCTTCTGTTTTGACTTGTGGTTGCCTGTTTGGAAAACAGTTGCAGTGAAGATATGATACTGTAAGTTGTAAAGCAATCTGCACAGTCCATTGAAAAATGTAAACGGTTGCACAGACTGCTAACTGGACTGTTGTCGCTTGTGATACGGTGTCTTTGTCATTCGTATCCATGCAATCCAGTGTGTCTGAAGTTCCTCTAGTGCTTCCTCACTGCAGTGTGAATGTACCTATATGCTCAGCAGTAATATTGGTGACCAGTTATGTTTTTTTAGAACTGAGGGACAACCTTTTTTGAAGACGTGACCATGTAAGGTTGCTAAGATAATATTGGAAGAAAGAATACATGCCTTGTTAACCGTGTTAAGAGTAATCTTGATTTTTTTATTACTGGGTGGTGTCTTACAGGGTCAGTAATACACACATAATAATAACCATCTGAATAGCAAATGATGTTAAAACAATCTTTACTCTCCATGGTAGCATATTGACTCTCAGCTCATGGGCTATTGTCCAGTTGCGATCTAAAAGATGTCTGAATTGGGAAGTTAAAAATAGATCAGTGAACCCTCTTCCAAGCTTTTAACTGTCTCTGTGCTGGAATTTGGGCATCGCCCAACATTTTCTTAAAAACAATTCCTGTGAATGCTGAGCATCAGGATGTCCTAGTTCTTTCTCTTGTCTTGTTCCACAGTTGTGTTGTGTGTGATAATTTCTTGTACAAGAGAACTACTTGCCTTACTGAAAATGTAGTACAAGATTACTTCTGTTTTCAGGTACTGCAAAAGATAGCTTTATTTTAAAGAAACTGTACAAACTGTTAAATGCTGTTTATTTCACCCCCCTTGTAAACCAGTGGTATGAGAAGTCAGATATAGTTTTGTTTTTCACTTCATTCTGAAATACTTTCCTAGAACTGCTGGTTTTCATTGTGAAAGAAGACTTCTACTACATTTGTAACTCAATGAATAGCTGGGGAAAAGGAGTTAAAAATAGTTTCAGTTTGTAGTTGAATGTCCATATGAAGATTTAAAATCATTATGGACACTTATCATTTGCATTGCTTTTGTAATTCATGTTTGGGAACTGACTAGTACAAGTTTCCTTTTCTATCTTTTTGACAGATTGTGACTGGAAGAATGTCTTTTCCACCTCATTTGAATCGCCCTCCTATGGGAATCCCAACGCTTCCCCCTGGGATCCCACCTCCACAATTTCCTGGCTTTCCTCCACCTGTACCTCCTGGTAAGTTATGTTAGTATATTGAAGTGTTGCAGAAATAAATTTCCTTTTAGTATTCTGAATTGTATTATTTACAAAACTTACTGGCTCTTAATGTATTTCAATAACTCTGATTCATGTGCATTGCAATTGAGTTTCTACTTTACCCACAGATCATGTCATGTGAGCAAGCTTCTTTCGATCTACCAAAAGCTGCTCATTTCTGATCAGAAATCGAATGGTTAGAGACTTTGTCTTGGATGTTTTTTCAAGACTGAAGCTAGGTGGTGGATTTTGTTAATGTTAAGTATTCTAAGAGCCACTGTTTTGACAGTAGGCTATGATTTTCAATTCCTTTCAAATAAGCCATTGTAATAGCCTTTGGAAACATTTGGGTTCACTGAGTACAAGTGGTGTGAAAATACAGGAGTAACTTTCAGAGAAGGTCCAACTTCTTGCATTGTTTTTCTCCACTTCTTTATAAGTCCCACTTTCTTTTATTCTGCTGCTTACATACTTTCCTCCACGCATCTTGCAGACTTACTGTTACGTTCCTCATTCCTTCTAATCTTCCCAAAATTAATCCTATCTTTTTTAATTCGTTCATCTGTAAAATCAGCCTCTGTTTTTTGCGTTGGGACTTTAATTTGTTGGTCCAGAACCACCACCTTTCTGTACATTGCCAGGATAGATAACAGTGACTGGAGGCAGGAGACCACAGAGTGAGTGGAGAGAGGAATACATCAGAGAATTACCCCTTTAAAATTCATCACAAGGGCTGCAGAAAATAACTCCTGTCTGTATGGTTAAGCTGCGTTGTGCACAAGTGTTTTGTAGACAATAAAGGCATTCAAAAACCAGATGGCTGAACTGGGAATGGTTTGTACACATCCATTCATAGGCTAATCCTTACTTGCATTATTTTCTCTAAACTTTCCTGAGATCCATGAGATGTTATCTGTTTTCTGCTAAAGGCAGAGCTCTTGATTAGGTAGCATTCTGCCATCAAAAATTTCAGGTTAAATTTTGAAACCATACCTCTTACATTTACCAGCTCCAGTTTATATATACTAGTGTGAAAAACCAGATACCTTTAAAAATAACTTTCTGAAGAACATTTTAAAATGCCTGATGAAAGTTTCTACTCTGAACATTTGCTTCTTAACATGCATGACAAAGATCTTTTTGTTCTCTTGCTGTGTTTGACTTTATATATAAAATAGCCTTGTTTCAGTATTAGTAACCCAAGCAATATGTAGAGTGGAGGAGCCTGGTATTAGGCAAAAATTAATTTTTTTTCTGCACACTAGAAACATGATGTGCTTACCTGTGCAGATAACATATTTCGACATACAGAGGATATGGATCTCTCATTTCTTAGCACAAGTGTATCAATAGAGTTGAAAATGTTGAAAATGCTGAAAATGCCATAGTGACTTTATGAAAGTCTACTCTGAAGTTATTCCATATGTAAGATCACAATTTTAGTGGCTTGTAATACTACCTTTAGCTAGCTGTTGGGCCAAAATTTAATGTTCTAGTTATCTTACTCAGCCTATAATTTCTTGAAAAGCTTCAGCTAGAGTGGTTTGCTTGTGTAAGGGTGAAGTTAGGAAAAGTGTTCTGCTTTGCTTGAAAATACAGCTGTTAAATCAGAAGTTCTAGCATTTCCATCTCTAAGTGTAGAAGTTTTGATAAGGAGGTGATTCTGATAACTCTTGTAATCTCTGAAGATTATCATATACCATTAAGATGTAAAAAATGACAGTTCCTATGTAAGAAATGCTATAGTGGGTCAGACCAGCAGTCCATATAGCCTGCTGCATTGTCTGGGCAGTGGGAATAAAAGATGGTATTTAGGGTGAGCGTGTACTCCTATCTGTTTTCCAAGTCTGTTCCCTCATACAACTGTAGTGTTAGGGATGTTAGAGTATGATCTTTCATTTTTCCTTTATCTTTTTCTGGACCTGTCATTCATGAACATTTTGATATTTTTTGAACCTGCTGATACAGCATCTTCACTGTTGCCTCTTGCACCAAATTTGAGAAGTTCATTAGTCGCCTCTTGCACCAAACTTAAGAAGTTCATTGACCACTGTGTGAAGTGCTACATTCTTATGTCTGTGTTTAAACTGACTGCCTACTCAGTGTCCCCGTCCTGCCCCAGTTCTGATGTAGGAGTTGGGCGAGTTAAGTTTTGTGGTTTTGTACACCTCAGTTGTGATCCATGCCTTGCAAACCTCCACACTTGAAGAGTCTCAGAGTGTAGGGTCTTTTCTAGTAAAGCAGCTGCTTCAACATTCGTCATGTAGTTGCTCTTCTCCAAGGCCGTGTGTTGTTCTTGGCTTGCAGAGACCAGGTCTGTAGGCGGTAGACAGGGTATAGGGGCACCAGGTTTTTGTATAGCAGCTAAATGATGCCTGTGGTCTTGATCAACAGCATGTTTGCTCATGATGCCCAACATTTTAGTGGATTTTTTTGCTTCTGCTGAGCATTGGGCTGATAGTTTCAGAGAACTGTCAGTGATAACGTAAGTATCTTTACTGTGTTGTAACTTTAAAATCCAAGTTCAGTATCATGATAATTATAATAGTTATAGGGCTGCACAACCAGAGTCTTGTTTTGGAGTAGTTCCTTCAGTCTGTGAGATGCCATGGTGCATTAAAACTGAGAGCATGTGAGAGCAATACATCTTTTGATTCTCTGAATGGTTTGGAGGGATAGGAGGTAGTATGACTTGAATATGAAGGGACTGAGGAAGAGGACTGAGTGATTCAGAAAATACATGATGGAGTCAAAGCAAAACCAGAGTGGATGAGGAGAAAGCTGGAGAGGGTGGCTGAGGAGAAGTGTTGTTTCAGGATTAAGCACTGGAGAAGGTGGGGGACCAAGTTGAGGAACAGTAGGTTGCAGAAGCTTGGTTAGGATTTTATGAATACAGCAGTAAGAGAAGTGGAGAAAGGAAGGATCAAAAGGGAAGGATTGAGAGTGAAAGACAAAGTATTTTGTAGAACGAAAAAAGAGATCTAGGATCTCTAGAGGGTATTTATCTGAAGAACATGAGATTGACTTAATTGTTCTTGAGTCTCAGTGTCTTCACCGGCCAGCAAGTAGCTTTGAAATCCATTTACTTAATATATTTAACCTTTTCTAGCAGCTGGAATGGAAAGATAAACAACCTTTATGATCAGATATTGGCTCACATGATAGTACTTAAAGCTGCCAGTGAATTTGGTAGTGGGAAAGGGGGTATTGCATGGTTTCACCTGATTAAATATTGTTTTAAATTAAGTTTTAGAGACTGCTAAGTCAAGTATTCAGCAGATAGAGAGCTTCTGGATTGAAGTTTTCTATGCTGCCTTTACTAAGTTATTCCATAAATAGCATGAAGTCTGGTGGCATTCTCTCTAGGACCTCATCCCTAAGCTGTGTGCAGAATCGATTGTGCTATGCAAATTCAGCAAGTCAGGAATGAGATTATCATCTGTAGGACTTCAGCTGCTTTTGCTCTCTATTTATGGAATTCCCTGCCTCATTCATCACATGGCTATCTTCTAGAACAATACTGTGGTCTGAACGTGCTTTGGAAATAGATTTGTTTGTGGTGAACAAAGTTGAAATGGTAATATGGTGATCAGGATGAAAATGATATGCTAGTGTACTCAGGCTATGCTTGAACGCTCTAAGAAATTACTGGTAATCAGTACTGTGAAATTCTTATTTGATCAAAATTGCTGTCTGGTTTGGAAATCATATCTGTGATCAGTTCATTTGTATTCATCAGTAACTTCAACAGGGCGGATTAATATTAATGTCTTGTCTTTCTCAGGGACCCCTATGATTCCTGTACCAATGGGCATTATGGCTCCTGCTCCAACTGTAAGTATTACAGTGGGAATGAGATGATAGCAAAATAAAATGGAGAGTAAAACTTAGTAGATGTCAACAATATTTTTGTTTTGCTGTATTCCATCAGAATTCATACTATGAAAGGAAATGCCTCACTTTAAATGAAACTATTATGCTAATTTCTGACTTAAACAAAGTTTGAAGTAATGTCTGGAGCTGCTAGCTGCAAAGGTGAAGCAATTACTGTTCTTGCAAGAAGATGTACTTCTGTCAAATAAAATGGTTTAGGCTTTGCCTTTGGGTCATGCATGGTCTTCCTATGCAGTACAGTTAGATCAGTTAGATTCTAGGTCTCCTGCTTTTGAGTTTGTTGGCCTAACAGAGTGCTCTGGAGGCATCACCTCTCCAGGTTTATAAGACCATCATGTAGCACTGCTGAATTGGCCAGAAAGATGTGCATTGACAAGCTTACAAACAAGCTCTCTTTCCCCGTGTTGTAGGGGAAGGAATAATTGCATGTAATCTGCATCTATGGAAGAGCATATGAGAGAAAGGTCTCTTTGTCTTACTAATTTCTAGTTGGAAGGAAGGTTTATGATTTGCGGGGCAGAAAAAAGCGCTCTTTAAAATACAAAGGTTACTTCTTGGCTTCAAGGTGAATTACCATTTCTACGATTTTGCATAATTGAAATCTCCCCAAAATACTGAATTTTTTGATAGCTTTTATTATCTGTTACAGGAGGATATGTTAATGGGAACCGATGTATTTAAGACAAAGATACTGGAACAAATGCATTGTTCAGTTTTCTGATTAAAACTTTTTTTATTGTGACACTTCTAGAAGGGTGTTTTGAGAAGAGGGACGTAGTGCATATGTACCGTTAAATCTTAGGTGGAAGAAAAGAGGTGCAGCAAAATGGAACAGATGATTGTGCCTATCTCTGTATGGTTTATTTTACAAATGCTTTCTCCTTAACCCAAAGAGGCTTTGGGTTGTGTATTGATTAAATAAAGCAATAGTGTTTATTCACTCTGTGAAAGCTTTAAGACCTGTCATGTGTTTATTGAAGCCTTTTGAGTCAGAGTTACTTTTCTATTTGCAGCTTGCTTTTTAAACTGTTAGGTAAGGTACTTCAACTTCCAGTGACTCAAATGTTGCAAATTAGTTATTTGTAGAAGAAATAATACCTAATGTTACTGTATGCTCACCTTGAGACCTTCCAGTAGCCATGTTCAGGTACACCTTTTTTTTCCTGTCTGTCTTTGCCAGAAAATGTCAGTCTTTTTTGTGTTGTATAAAGTATTAAAGCCTGAACCACTTATTGATGTCTCACTCTGTAAGCCTAACTAAGGTTCTTATGAAAATTTAATTTTGAAATATATGTGCATCCCCAACTTTTTCGTGTTACGGATTTAAATTAAAAAAAAAACTAAGAGCCAACACTTTATTTTACACCCTCTCCTCCTCTTTCTAGGTATTAGTTCCTACCACAGTGTCTATGGTTGGAAAACATTTGGGAGCTAGAAAAGAACATCCTGGCTTGAAGAACAAAGAAAACGATGAAAACAGCGGTCCAACTACCACCGTTTTTGTAGGCAACATTTCTGAGAAGGCCTCGGACATGCTCATACGGCAGCTTCTAGCTGTAAGTACAGTGGACTGCTTGTTAAATTTCATCCCTGGCTGATGAATAAAGTAATGACGCATAAGCAGTGGATTGAAACTAAAAGCAGAGTTAGTCCCACTCACCGGAATAGCAGTCAATTACGCTTGAGTTTAAAGTCGGTAAGTGAAGAGTACAGCTTTTTTAAGCTGTAGATGTCAGTGAACATAGACGTATTTTATTTTTAGTAGTGTTTACCCTTTTTACATGTTATCTTTTGCAAAAAGTGGTTAAGTTTTATTAATGTTTTGAAGATAAACAGTAATAATTAATAATATTTATCTTTAATGCAGAAATGTGGCTTGGTTTTGAGTTGGAAGAGAGTACAAGGAGCATCTGGAAAACTTCAAGGTAATTGTTCATACTTTTCAAAATCTCTCATCAGATTCTAGCAGCTTCTCAAATGTCTAAAACATTGCTGCTATTAATACTTTCAGATTTTATGATATTGTATATGATACTTAACTGCTAAATACTTCTTAATAAAGGGCTAGTATTTTCTGTCCTTGGAATCAAGACAGAATGAGAAAAATAAAATTGAGAAAGCTTAGATGGGAAAATGTCTTGGGGGCCTAATTCTGTTCAACTTTCTGTTCTGAGACTGAATCAGGAATTTATAGATCATCCCTGAGAGAGATTTATCAGTTTGGACTTAGCCTCCAAAGGAGCATATTTGCAACACTGTTAGTAGTCTCTTCCATTACTGTGTATTATCCTTCTCTGTTAAGGAGGTTTTCCTGATGTAAAATTTATCTTCCTTCATTATTGTCAAAGTGAGCTGATTTATTTGTTTTAGTGACCTTTCTCCAGTGGATACAGGAAACAATTTTGGTTACTATTTTTTGCTGTTACTGTTTTCATATCTTCTCTAGGTTGTTTTTTTTTCTTTTTTAAGATGTAATTCAGTTTCTTGAGCTTTCTTCTATATCATACTTTGTTTATTTTGCTCTCAGAAGGTGTTTTTCTCATTTACAACTTTTTGTAACTGTTGCAAAGAACCGAGTTTGAAATACTCCTCCCTCTAGGTTAACAATGTGCTGTTGATTGATGTCCTTCAGACAATTGCAAATCCACCTAAGACATGTCTTCATATAGACTGCATTTCTTAGTTAAGACAGGCATGTCAAAAGCTTTACGAACACAATCATAGAATAGTTTGGGTTGGAAGGGACCTTTAAAGGTCATCTAGTCCAACCCCGTACAAGCAGAGACAACTTAAACTAGATCAGGTTGCTCAGAGCCCTGTCCAGCCTGGCCTTGAACGTTTCCAGGGATGGGGCATCTACAATGTATGTATTGCTTTCACCTTATTCACTGGGCTGTTAGTTATACCAAAGACTAATGCAGTGAATGATCTTTCTGACTTTTTGTGATGTGTACTCCTGTTTTTTTAAAAAAGTGCCTATGTTCCAAGTTCATGGATTCAAAACACTGCTTTTACACAAAGTAAATTACCTGAAGAGCTTTAACACTTTTACTTTTCATGTCAATCATCCATTTCAGCCTTTGGATTTTGTGAGTACAAAGAACCAGAATCCACGCTACGAGCACTGAGACTACTCCATGACCTCCAGATTGGAGAGAAGAAGCTGCTAGTCAAAGTTGATGCAAAGACAAAGGCTCAGCTAGATGAATGGAAAGCAAAGAAAAAGGCTTCTAATGGGGTACGTATATAATGTGTGACTTGTGTTATTTTGGCAGGAGGGCAATGTAACGTACTTGCTAGATCGGATTGTGAGTGTGTCTCTTCAGTTTCTATTCTTGTCTCAGCCCTTAATTCATTTCAGGATTTTGCCAGAATCACATTAATGAGTCTGGAGATATGTTGAAAGGCAGTGAAGTGTAAGCTCTTAACTCATCACCATTCAAATTTATCTGTAAGCTACAAATGAATCTCTGGAATTAATTCTGTAATTCGTTCTAAATTGTATTAATATGTGCTATACCTTTATGATTCTGTTACCTCATTTTTGTTTAGAAACTCTTGAAAGTATATAAACTCTACAAGTAACTGTTACTCTGTCAGAGTCTGTAAATTAGCTGTTTGACGAGAACTGGAGTTTCTTTCCCCTCCACTGATGATCATCTAGAACAAATTAATGACAAGGAAAGTAGTAGATCATTCAGTAGATGATGCAGTTATCAGGCAGTGGGCAGCTTACAGGCCTTTCGTAGATGGGGAAATGGTTTTGTATCATTCCTTTCTAGAGCTAAGGATCTGTTCTGGAATAATTGCAGATATTTGACATATTGAATTCTTGTGAGATACAAAATACTTAACTGACAAATTTGCGCTAAAATGAATTTTATCTATTTCTTTGCTCAAATAACTTATTTCACATCACAATCAAGTTATTTGGCTTGGTCTAACTATTTCAAAGTTCTGCATATGCCTTAAGACAGTACTTAAAACAATTATTTTCTGTAAAATGAAAGAAGAGGCTTTTGTTCAGA
Organism: Gavia stellata; assembly: GCF_030936135.1. NCBI lineage: Eukaryota > Metazoa > Chordata > Aves > Gaviiformes > Gaviidae > Gavia > Gavia stellata. Next base: position 41,028,651 of record NC_082600.1, read on the forward strand.
AAACTAAAAATACTAATCACGCTAGCACATTTTAAAATTCCAATTTGGAATTTTTCTTAAAGGTATGCAAAATACAGTGGGAACACAAGTACTTTTATTTCATTTTATTTAACCAGAACTAGAGGCATGATGATGACTTGAAGTACTTGACACATTTTTGACTGTGTACCCAGTGTATGGGATTAAAAGCAATGGCTCAGTAAAGCAGAGTGCTAACTTCATGGGTTTTGAGTGGTGTAGTGTACTAGCTGTTAACCTAGGTAAGGGTTTGATTTGACTGCTCCTTCCATTCCATACTTCCTTGTTTCCTGTTGGCATCACCTGTAATACCGTGCTTCACAGCTGATATTATAAACAAGCTTAAAGTATCAGTGGAGTTCTTGTACATCTTTCTGGATTTTGTTTTCTGTGAGCTCCTGTGGGTTACAATCAGTCCTGGGGGATTGATTATAATAAAGCAGAGGGTATTGTTTGTGGCTTTGGTGAAGACAACAGTATGCACCGATTCTGTTGAACTGTAGAGTGAGAGTAGCTCCAAATGTGGTTGGTTTGTTTGTTTGTTTGTGGTGGTGCAAAGAAAAGCTGTGAATTGCCGAGGAATATTGTTGAAGCGTATTGTAATCATATTGCTTGCGATTCCTTTCATACCATCATTGGTGTGTTGGTGCCACTCAGATCCAAAAGTTGCAACTTTTTAATCTTTTTTATTAAGAAATCAAACATGTACACTACAACACAATTTCTTATAGAGACACACCAAGCAAACCTTTATCTAATTAGCTCCTCTCCCTGACCACTTCTTCTCCCTGGACCTCTTCAACTCCACTCCCTGTCACTGCCTTCTAGCTCTGTTCAGCCTGCTCCTCCTTGGCCTGGCAGCCTCTTCAGCTCCAACTGAATCCTCCCTTCCCCCTCATTCTTAGCTGCTGCTCCATCAGACCCTTCCCTCCCCCTAACTCCACCCACCACCTATTGCTTGACGGGATACCCAGCTGGATTCTCAGGTGAGATTCCATTTTCTTAAAAGATTCAGGGGATCAAGAAGTGGGCTACCTTGCTCAGTATGCAGATCATTGTTCTACGCTTTCATGTAATGTTTAGTGAAATGCACTTTGTGTGTGTTCCCTTTCCTACCTACAAGGTAGAAAGGGCAAAAAGCTGAGGAACTACAAAGTAATTGATAAACAATAATAAGAAAATGTTTGTTGTGCAAGGGATGTTTTCCCTAACAGTGTTTCTTTAATATAGTTCTCCCATTATAAGTTGCAGCTTTAAAGTTATAGGTAGACATTTGTATTGCATGGCACTTAAGTAGAAGGCTTTGAGGAGCTGCTGTTGAAATGACTTGAAGTTCTAGAGGATACAAGACAGAAACGTTTGACCAAGAGCTAGACTATAGTGATTGCCTTTCTGTGAGCGTGCGTGCGCTTTCTCTTTTCCTGTCTACCACCTTAATCACCATTTATCTGTTCTATTTTATTATGTAATCCTACACTTGCTCTCTGCAGCCATTCCACATGTAAAACTATGTGGTCCTGATGGTATTGCCAGTGTGAAAATATCTGACTGCAATTGATAACCACTTGTAGGTGGTTTGGGGTTTGTGGTTTTTTGTTGTTGTTTGGGGTTTTTTGGGTGTTTTTTTGGTAAATGCTGTAGGGGCACGAATGTGATGATCAAAGGTGAACTTCTGAAATAAAACTCATATTATTCTCAATTTGTTGATTCCTGTTACTTTGCAATTTTTCCTCAGAACTCCAGACCAGAGACGACAAATGATGATGATGAAGCACTGGATGAGGAAACGAAGAGAAGAGATCAGATAATTAAAGGGGCCATTGAAGTCTTAATACGAGAATATTCCAGCGAGCTCAATGCCCCCTCCCAGGAATCTGACTCTCATCCCAGGAAGAAGAAAAAGGAAAAGAAGGAGGACGTATGTGTTTTGATTTTGGACAAAACAGATTTTTCTTCAACTCACCTTTATATAATGGCCAAACCTTGTGCAAATACTTTAAACCTAAGCTTCTGATGAGAAAACAAATCAACAAGCATTGATGTCAGCAGCAGTTTCATTTTTTTAAGCTGAAAGCTAGTCAGTTATAGACACCATTCCTTCAGGATGGTTTAGGCATCTAAGCACCTAGACTTCTTGGAACAACATGTTTGAATCTGGGCAGGATTGAACCGACCTTTCATCCCTCTGAAGGTGGAAATACTGAGTTTAGTGCAGTTTAATCTGTATGTGCATGTAGGATTTTTCAGATGAGAACTTAAAAAACAACTGTAAGAGTTCCTGCATACTGTCTATTTCCATTGAAAGATGCCAGGGCGCTTTTGTAATGGCAGGAATTTGCTCTGGTAGTTTTTGACAAAATTCTTCTGCTCTCTGCTTATAGTATGCATTCTTGTAGTGCGCCTTGATCCAACTGGTTGCAGCTGTCTCCAGAAGTGGAAGCGCTTCGTTAATTGTATATATGTACACCTCACAAACCTTGGAGGGTTCCTTCAGGGATGAAAGGCATATTGTAATCTTCCTGCCTTACAAAATCACTTTTACATGCACGTCTCAATTTTGGCTGGATTTGATCAGCTGGTTTTCATATATTGTGTAATACAAAAAAATCCTGTTAAGCAGGAATGAATGTTCTGGTTTAGACCTGCTTCTGTGGATGACCTTTTTATGGATTAAAACGAACTGGAGAAAGGGGAATAAGAATGAGCAAACTCAGACTTAGCTTTTCCAGCCGAGTTTCTAACCATGGGAGAATGGGCTTTCACACCTGCCATTTTGCACCTAATATGAAAGAGATTGGAAAAATGTTTGACCAAGATTTTTACCCACTTAAGTCTTCTGCAAAGTACCTATTCCAAGGCAATAATGCAGTTTCAAATGCTTATGGAGTATTAAGTGTGGTGCAAGAGGCAACACCTCCCTCAGGGAGCGAGTATACCTTCCCCACAACGTTGTTGGCCATGGCTGACCTGAGGTATAAGAGTGCTGAGCTGAGAATTTGTTTTTCTTTCCTCTCCCTCCCTTTGGGAGAAGATGCTTTCTTGGATGAGAATTTACAAATGAGTCACTGTCTAATGCTATCAGCTGTATTTTTTTGTTACAAGCATTGTTACAATGTGTATTGTCCTGTGGGTACATATATATATATATATGTATATATATGGCCATGAATAATGCCAGGTAGTTAAACATTGTAAGAGACCATTGCAGTCTTGGAAGTGCTGGGTGCTGAGTATGTCCCTGGGACAGAGGGATATTCTGCTAGCTCTATATGATGTAGAATTTGACCAATCTGAGCTAGTCAAGTAGATCAATAAGCTCTTTTTAAATACATAGCACTTGTGGGTTGAAATTACATCCCATCATCCCTCCCATACTGGGAAGGAGGAAAAGAAACTTGGAAGTTGCCATCTTTGGCCTGTGTGGATAGAGGTGGGAGTGAAGAGATGATCCTAGCTCCTTGCTGCTCTCTTGCCCTTAAAGGAGAGGGGAGAGAAGGACTGTGGAGGGTGGGGGGAAAGGGAAGATGGATGCAGATATATGGGGGGGGGTGGGGGGTGGGCAGGCGGGGAAACTCTCCAGTTTTGGGGCTGTTGTCCCCTGAAGGGCTTGGTGTGAAGAAAACTCCCGCTGGTGTTAGCAGCAGAGTCTGTTGTTAGTTCTTCTGGATGAAGGCATGACTGATGTGGGGGAGTTGAAAATGTGTGTGGGGAACTGAGAGTGAGTGGAATCTGGTTTTCAATTTCAAGCACGGGGGAACCTCGCTAATTCGCACTAACTATTAGTTAGTAGGTGCAATCTACCAAATTTTGCGAATTAGCGAGTAAATAAAATCAAGACATACCCACCGCAAATATACTGATCTCTTATATTGACAAGTGTAGCTTAGACTTGTTTATGATGCTACCATAGCGTACTAATATCCTGTAGTATACTCGTAATGCAGTGAAGTCTTACTACTATGAGACCTCACTATGTATTTTAAGTAGTTCAGAGAAGGGAGAATTAGCGAGGTTCTTCTGTAATTTTGTTGAATCAAAGAAATGAGATCACAGCAATACAATATTGCTTTATAGTACAAACATACAAAACATTGTTTTTCAGAGTAGTGTGCAATCTATTTTTAAAAAAAAAAATCTCCGTGGATTTTTCCGCAGATTTTCCGCAGATTTCCAGTGGCCCCACTGATACCTTATCCACTCATCACCAAGGTTCGTTTACATTGTAGGCTTTGACAATGACTATGTTTACTGCTAGTTGCCAGATTTGTGACTCTTGTCCATCTGATTTTTTTTTTTTTCACTCATTAACATCAGACTGTCAGGTTTGGTACTGCAGAAGGACTTTATTTATCTCTTGCAAGACTGGTTGAAAACTTCTAACCTTCAGCTTTTCTCTTGTTCTCCTGTGTCTGTACAGATGGCTCTTAATGCTTTTCCTCCTGTCCCCCTTGTTTTTTAGGAGGATATAAATGCTATAGAAATGGAGGAAGACAAAAGAGACCTGATATCAAGAGAGATCAGTAAATTCAGAGACACACACAAGGTAGTATTCTTGTTTTTGCACTTGATACAAATTAGGCTTTTTCAAAATCCAAAAAACCGCTATTAAAAATCTAGCATTACATTGCAATATCACTTAAAATGATGTTTATATTAGGTTTAATATACATGTAGTTCTTTACAAGTCAAAAAAAAAAGACAACTACCACGTTAAAGTGGCCCTTGACATCTTTATGCTAAGACTTTGATTGCTACTGAGTATTTTGCAGTCTTCTCACTTTAACATGAATAAAGGCAACTTAAGTTTCTACACATACATTAAGTCAAGATATTTATAACTAAAGGCTAAACGGGGCTGCAGTATAAGACGTACACTTGAGTGTGTTTCTGTAGGTAGATTTGTATGAAGAGTTGAAACTTGAATTAAATTTAAGTCTTTTATTTTAATAGTTCTAAGTTAAGAGTGGGGGAAGATTAAAACTAGGTCAGTGGTTACCAGACTTACCAAACTTTAGATGCATGGAAGAACTGTAAATTCCCATAAAGCTAATCTATTCATTGACCCCCACCATTATGATAGAGATCATATGGTGACTAATGCAAGATGAAACTCACAGCTTGGAAAGTAACATGGAATAGGATGTAAGTATGAGCTTCTGTTTTTTATTATACTTATGGATGCCCCCTCAGAAAAATATGCAAAGGGGTAACTGGCTTGGAAATGTTTGTGCACATCAAGTCCCACCTCAGGGTTCCCACTTACAGAAGTTTCCACTAATGCTAGTGCATCTGTGAATGTTTCTGCTTTGGAAGATTATACTTGCGGATAGTAAAGCACAACTATGCATGTCATGTTCTTATTTTAATGTTTAGCTTAAAGTTGGTATTATTTTTTCCCCAACAAGACTGGAATGGTCCTTGGTCTAGGGAAGTATCAGCAGGCTCCTCTTTTGAGCACACGCTTTTATTTCAAAATACCCCCAAATCAACGTTAAAGAAAATGTTGAAGGTGCAGCAAGGTGAAGTATGCCCATGTTATTCAGCTTTACCACATGCAGTCACTGGGGATGGTACCATGTTTTCACGCAACTCTATCAATGTAAACACAAGTGCCTACACATTGTTGTATATACACTTACTCAGTTTTTCTCTTGGCTGAAGTTGTTGGAGGTAAAAACCTGGGGAAAAATTCTAGAAGAAATCATCTGGAGAAGCTCAGCAATTGAATGTGAAACTGGTCAGTGGTGAAACTTCAGTAGAATTGTGTTCAATTCCGAGCCCCAAGTTGTCACTGGTACTAAGATGCAAACAAGTAATAAATTAAAAAAAAACAACAACAAAACAAACAAAAAACATGCTTCATTGTTTCAGAAGCTGTTGGGCATTTTACTGCCTTTAATCTGTATTATTGGGGGGGCTATTTTGGGTTTCTTAACATTAAAAATCAACTGAAAGTAGTCATTGTGTATATTGGATATGTTTAAAAGGGGCTGTTGAATCTTTAGCAGCTGGCTAGTGAGCACAGTGAACCTTTGCATGTTTTTGGTATGAGTTTATAAAACAATAATCACAGACTGTCAGGGTATCAGCATTGCAGGGGGCGTCCATTTACAGCACGGACGAGTCTGAAGAGAGCTCAAGGTAAGATTTATAATTCTTCTACCTGTTCATTTCTGTTCATTACTTCAATTTATCTGATACTGTTCCCATCCCATTACCCTTTCAGATTCTCTTATTTAGGCTGATAGAAGTTGATGAGGTCAGAATTTGATTACAAAATAGACCAATTTATTTTCTCAATTGGATTTTAAGAAAGCGGACCTACAAAACGGATTTTAATACACCAAGACTTGTGTATGTGTGTATATTTACACTTAATGTGAATATATTTTTTTAAAAAAACTAAAAAAAGAAACCCACTCTCTTGAGAAGTCTCACCACAAAGTTTTTGAGAGTGGCAAAAAAGCAGGAGTTCAACCAAAGAAATTTCTATTGGAACATCTAAGATAACCTGTAAGTATCAACCACTCCAGTATGTAAACTTTTCTTTAAAAGTATATGAAATTTGAGGTAAGTTGGATTTTTAAAAGTTGACAACCTAGTTTAACATCTGACCGTACTGAGGTTTAACACTGTAAAGCTCCTGTAAAATACAGTCCTCTAGAAATTGGTTTTCAGCCCAGTGTATATTGTAGAATCTAAGTTTTGTTTTTTCATATCAGTTTTCTACCAATTCCTACCATATTTAGTCCCTTTTTTTCCTTTTGTGATTTCAATGTATCCAACATTGGTTTGCCTGTATTGTGCTATCAATGCAGCATAGTTTCACTGGATACATTAATCACTAGTGAATTAGCTTTATTTCTGTAATCCTTTGTCGGTTCTCTGGTCCCTGTGCCTGTGGCAGAAGAACACTTATCAGGTAAGATTGCTTTTTAAAGTTGTCTTAAATGCTTTGTTTAAAAGAAAAGAAAAAAAAAAAACCAAACCAGAGAAAATGCTGTTTCATTGTTCCAGTTTTTAATTTCATTTCAGTGATGGTAAACGTGGAGCCAAAGGGGAAAAACCTGTTTATTCTGCTTTTTGTTCAAAAAAGTGGTATTCTGGCATCCATCAGGTTGAAATTTGGTATATTTGGTTGTTATTTGGTGTATTTGTGAACCGTGTACTTGCTCTTCCTCCCAGAAACATAGCTTATAGGCAAGGTTAATCCAGTGTTGGCGGTCCATGTCCTAGCACAGCATCTGTAAGTTAACACATAACAATTGCTTCCAAGGATGGATTTATCTATCATTCTGTTGATGTATTTTCTATTGTCTTATAGGAATTCTGGTCATAGGAACTGTTTCTAATTGAAAAAAAGTGGCAATTTTGTACAATTTTTAGTAAAACTGTAGCAGGTAACCCTTTAGTTTCTGTGTTTCAAAAGAGCTATTTCCAACCTTTTTTTAACTCTCTCCATCTTGCAGTGGTGGAAGTTAAGGATTCCATTCTGCAGAGTCCAGTTCTTACCAATGAACTGTTAGAACTTTTTTAGGGAGGGAAAAGGGGAAAGGTTGCAGCTCTCTTCACTGTTTAACCACATGCACCATGTGTAAGTGGATACATTTCTTTACCCAAGTTTTCATGTAGGACGGTTTTGGTCTGCCAAGACTTTTTGGGAAACAACTCACTGTCCCAGTAAGCATTCCACTGAAATATATTTTCCCAGTTGAACAGAATTAATTGTATCAGCTAGAAGTTCACTTTGCTTGTCCCCAAGTGGCTTGTAGGGCCAGTGGAATTTGTGGCCCACCTGAATCATGACTGGCAGTGCACTGTGTATGTGCAGTTTGGTCATCTTATAATACGAGGCCAGCCCTACTCTGCTAAGGTTGGAGATTGCTGGTCTGTGTAGATCTATGCTTTTGCACGAAACTTAGTCTTGTGATTGCTGCATTTTGATTTCATACTTATGAGTTCAAAAAAATACCCACCAAACCCTATTTAATATTTTTAAATTAGTGGCGGTTTTGGTATTTCCATTACCAGCCTTGTGTGTTGCGCCGGGAATATCCAGTTCCTGTAACTACAAAATTAACTATGAAAGTTCTCTTGTTGGTTTTTAGAAACTGGAGGAGGAAAAAGGCAAAAAGGAGAAAGAAAGACAGGAAATTGAAAAAGAACGCAGAGAAAGAGAAAGGGAACGGGAGCGTGAACGAGAAAGGAGGGAACGTGAAAGAGAGAGGGAGCGTGAACGAGAGAAGGAGAAGGAACGGGAGCGTGAACGAGAACGAGATAGGGATCGTGACCGAACTAAGGACCGGGACAGAGACCGCGAACGAGACAGAGATCGTGACAGAGATCGTGAAAGGAGTTCAGATCGCAACAAGGATCGGAGCAGATCAAGGTAAATGCACTTGAGCTGCTATTTCAGTTTTTCCTAGTTCCGTTTACTAAGTGCATATAGTTCAGCAGATCAGCTGCCATTCAAAAGAGAATGGTTCTTTTGGAAGATCAGAGTAAAAACAGGAAATCAAAATTTTAGAAAATGTCGTATTTACACAAATTGGAAGAATACTTGATTCCTTCCTCAGCACAGGAATATAAGGACTGCAATATGCACTCAGCAACCACCCAACCATGACTTAAGTATACTGGTTTTATCTCAAATCTCTCTTATTTTTACATAGGTATCTTTATTCCTACTTGAGGTTCTGTTATGTCTGTGGTATCTTTTAGCTTAAGTGGGTTTTACCTTTTCCTTTGTTACAGGGTTTTTTTTGTTTGTGAGTGTGGTTTTTTGTTTTTTAATAAAAGCAAGGGGATTCCTCTTTCAGTCTTAAACTGTGACTAATCGTGTCAGGCTCTAGATGCTGCTTTTTCCCTCTTCACCATAGAAAAAATAGCTGTTTACAATTCAAATCATCTTGTCGGTAGGGTTCAAGGTGACTGTAAGCCATGTAAACATGAAGGATTTATTAAGCATACCCTTTGTGGGGTTTTTAGCTGTCGCTTATTTATGGAGAGCTACTAACACAGTCTGATAAGAATTGCCATGTGCTCACGCTTAGTTTCTGTAAATACCACTATTAAATGGTTAGTGCTCAAACAACTACTTTTAGGTAAAGGGGTTTTTGAATATATTAGAAATACTGATTTATGCCCATTGCTGTATCCGCTAATCATCTTGTACAATTGCAGAAGAATAACAACTTGCAAGATGCTATAAATAGTGCATTATGCATTTGAAGTTAAATTATTTGATTGAGTGGAGAGGAAGGCTCTGTACTTAACTTTGGACTTTTTCCTTCCTTCAGAGAAAAAAGCAGAGACAGGGAGAGAGAACGAGAGCGGGAACGGGAGAGAGAACGAGAGCGGGAACGGGAGAGAGAACGAGAGCGGGAACGGGAGAGAGAACGAGAGCGGGAACGGGAACGAGAGAAGGATAAGAAGAGAGACCGGGAAGAAGATGAAGAAGATGCCTACGAACGCCGAAAACTAGAGAGGAAACTGCGGGAAAAAGAAGCTGCATATCAAGAGGTAGGTTGGGATTTTTCAGGTTCCTTAAGGAAAAAATTGTTTCTGAGGGATTATAATAAGTCTTCTACTATAAACTACATCATTCATTCTCCCTCTCCTTGTCCAAAATACATTTTTATCCTTTGACTACATGAATTGGGGCAGAATATGTAAGTCACTGTCAGAACAACTTTGGACTTTCTATTCCAGTGTTTAAATTATAAATAAATAATTTGCTTAATTTTAATGCAGTTGGTTTTAAACAATAATCCAAACTAACTTCAAAGTAGTACCACTGTTCTTAACATTGTTGAGATTGGAGCGTGTGGTTTTTTTCCTTCTGTTGTAGCGTCTTAAAAACTGGGAAATCAGAGAACGGAAGAAGAGTCGAGAATATGAAAAAGAGGCTGAAAGGGAAGAAGAAAGAAGAAGGGAAATGGTAAGGCTTATAGTTTTACTTGTAATTTTTCCCCCTTGTTCTTTGTTTCCCATTTAGAATAGAACACTCTACAGGTATCTTTATGGATAGTGATAGAGCTCTCATTTTGTATAAGCACCATGTATGTTTTTATAAAAAAGAGTTAATAGACTTGAAACAGAAAATGTCTAATAAGTGGGAGTACTGTTGAGAGTCTGGAAAACAAAGCCTAGTGGCTTGGTCTTGTGAAGGCAGAAGAATGAGAAGTAGACAGCTGCAAAATACTGTAGTTTAGTAATCATGCAATATTACATCTGTAGCCTGTATTTCTGTCAGATTTGTAGCAAAACATATTATATGTTCGATGTCATGCAGGTGGAACTAGACCAGTCTTTTTACTTCCAACCTGCTCATGTGCCTGAACCTTCTAGATTATATAATATTATATATTATATGTAAGCACTTTGTAAATTTCTGTCTTCAGTTCATTAGTTGTGAAATTATCACAGTTATAAATGTAATGCTTGGAATTTTTGTCTGAAAAGACACCTTTGGAAGATAGATACTTCTGTAATCTCATAGTTTTGTGCTAAAGTGCAAAGAAGTTGTTTTAAATTATTTCACTTCATAATTCTCTAAGAGAAGGAGAGAAGATATGAGAGTTCTAAGTAAGAGACGGATTGGGAATTGCTTCAAAGCAAAATATGCAGGGACACGGGAAAGAAAAAAAACTAAATAGAAAATTAGAAAATAAATTGTTTTTCGTGGAATCTGACACCACCCCCACCCCCCCACCCCCCCAAATGCTTCAGAGGGGGAAAAGAATGTTTGAGTGACTCAAGGATATTTTCTGTTCATGATTCTCCTGGATGCTGGCTGTGGATGGCAGTTGTAGAGAGCAGTGCTGAATTTTGTGCTGAATTTACAACCATAATCATAATTTGTTTCTTGAAGTCATGAGCATAGAAATATCTTACTGTTGGTTTAAAGATATTGCTTAGATACAGGTTGGAATGTCCTAATTTATATTCTCCTCAAAGAAATGCTTTATTTTTTTTCTTTTTTTTTTTCCATTTTATCGGGGGGGAAAAAGTATCTCCTCTGTATCCCCCTCACCCCCTTCAGTTTTTAGGACTGTGGTTTGGATTAGTAACACAGGAGGAGAGTGCTTATCCTAGAAGTATCCATTAGATTTGTTTCTGTGCATAAGTAAATATTTTTAAAAAAGCACAGCTCTTGAAACAAAACAATACTGATAAAATACAGCTGCCCTGTTAAAGTATCTAATACCTGACATATGGATTTGAAGAACAGGAACTCTGATCCTCCTCTTTTGTGAGGTTAAAAAAGAAAAAGGGGGGAAGGTATATCTAAAAACCCTTGGAAATGCTAGTAACAGAACAGTAGTCTTCAAATCAGAGACATGATCCCAGTGGACCTAATGGATGTGCTATCTGCTACTGACCATGTGATAGCAAGTTGACAGACCCCTGGAAGAAGCAATTCCAAAATCTTTCCATTTTCTGTCTGGAAAACTCCTTATTTTTAGTTTGAAGTGTATTAGATACTAAGTTAACTTACTAATAATATTACTAAATTTTAAACTGTTGGCAAGAAAACCAGAAATAATTTTATATAACGTTACTTATGTTCCAATTTCTTGCAGGCAAAAGAAGCCAAACGGTTAAAAGAATTCTTAGAAGATTATGATGATGACAGAGATGATCCAAAATACTACAGGTATGTCTTTGTATTGATTCCTAACAATGAAATCTTCATTGTTCATTTTAACACAATTGTGGGATTTGTTGGAAGAGGCTTATGGAGTCTATATTTGAGTGATTATGTGGTGATGTAAAGGTCATATAATTAAATTATTTCAGTGTCACTTGGTAAGTGCCAGAGGGAAAAGGGAAACTCCTTACTGCTGCTTGTTAATGCTTGGGAGTAGCTGCTCCTTCCTATCACTTGTGGGTGAGGCGAAGAAGAAGCCAGTGTAATGCCAAAATAAGGTGGTGGGGGCAGAGAGAAGGGATCAAGCATGCCTCTAAAAAAATTGTAAATTGTACAAAGAACAGGCTCGTTAACTCTGCAAAGGATAGGGAAGATCCTTCAGCATGGGACTAACTAAAATTTGTATCAAACTACGTCAGTAGAACTGTTTCTTGTCAAGTAAAGACTTATAAAAGAATTTGATTCTTTTTCTAAGAAGATTGGCAGTCACATTCTGTGCATCTGTAATGTGATGGGGTAAATTCTGTAAAGTAATGTAGGGAACTGGTATCTTAGATTTCTCTGTTACAAAAATAGAGGACACCAGATGCTCTTATGAATCTCACTTTCATTTAGTGGAAGATACGTCTGTATCAGATATTTCTTACATTGTGGTACAAGGTTCTCACTGGAATGTTCTTTGACGTATAAAATCCATATCTTTTGTAGGGGTAGCGCTCTTCAGAAGAGGCTACGAGACAGGGAGAAAGAGATGGAAGCAGATGAACGGGATAGAAAAAGAGAAAAGGAAGAATTAGAAGAAATTAGGCAGCGCCTTCTGGCAGAAGGACACCCAGATCCAGATGCAGAACTCCAGAGGGTAAGTAGCCATTGGTCTCATGGGGGAAAAAAAGAGCCCTTGGTATTCTGGTGGTATTGAGCAGTATTGTGTAAGAGATATGATAGTTAATATTTGCGCTGTTCACGTTTTCTTAAAAAGAGGTCCAGGTAAGCAGTAAGAACACTGGAAACAAAAACCACTTTCCAGATCTATGTTTGGATGGAGTTCAAAAACAAATTTGGATTAATAAGTATTTCTGATTATAATGGCAGTAGTTGCATGTGTTTGTTCTTGACTAACAGAGGCTTCTTTAGGAAATGGAGGATGTTCAGATTCTTTTCAAACAGTGCTGTTTTTGAGAGCTTGTTTTTTGCTAATTGTCTGTTTCATTGTAGATGGAGCAGGAGGCTGAGCGGCGTAGGCAGCCGCAAATAAAACAAGAGCCAGAGTCTGAGGAGGAAGAGGAAGAAAAGGCAGAAAAAGAGGAAAAAAGAGAAGAGCCAGAGGAAGAGGAGGAGGAGCCTGAACAAAAGCCCTGCCTTAAACCAACTTTACGACCCATCAGTTCTGCCCCATCTGTTTCTTCTGCTAGTGGAAATGCAACCCCTAACACGCCTGGTGATGAATCTCCCTGTGGCATTATTATCCCTCATGAAAATTCACCTGATCAGCAGCAGCCGGAGGAGCATCGGCCCAAAATAGGACTTAGCCTCAAATTGGGCAAGTTTACATTTTATTTTAATGTTCTATATGGGATCAGAATGAAAAAAATGCCAAGCTGAGTAGCCACACAGTTTTCCAAATACGTTGTATGTTTTGACATACTTACATCAAGTTGTTACCCAGATACTGTGCTTGATTTCTCCTATCCAGAAGATACCTTTTATAGATCTCTCTTCTTCCAAAATCTGGAGGGAGGAAAAGGGAGGGAGGTTTTGGCATCCTTAAGGCTTACATTTTTTAGGAATACTCTGAGCTGGGATTAGTTATTTCCACATGCTTTTTCACCTTAATAGATCTCTAAATATCTCTTCTAGAACTCATTGCTACTTTTCATTGATGTAAGTATATGTTAGATTTAAGCCCTAGGTACTACTTACGTTTATTCACGAAGTCTCCTCTTCTAAAAGAAGAAAACTGAAAATTAGATTGTTTTTTCGTCCTTTTAGAGTAGCACAATGAATTGATGACAATTGTGAAAGGAACATGAGTGTAGAGTTCCTTAGTACTTTAGCAATTTCCTGGTGTTTCTAAAAAAAAATTATTCTAAGCAGCAGAACTAAGGAAGGTTTGTGTATTTATTATTTATTATTTCAATTAAATTATACTGGGGTTGCAGTTTGAGCTCACACTGTCTTAGATCTTGAATGAAGAGAGACTGTACAGTATTAGGCTGATTTAATGCTTTTCCTGCAGCTAGAGTCATTGTAACCTTTCACTTCTGTGCTCTGCCTCAGCTAACATTTGAACTCATGCTATAGCCATCCTTCAGTGAGGGTGCTAATTGGTTTCAGGGCAGAGAATGAAGACCCTGTTTTTCAGAAATCTCGAACAAACTCAGTTTGAGATCTTCACCTCTTCTGCCATTTTTATAACAGAGTTTGAGAGATTAAAACCCTGATGTTAGGAATTCAGACATTTATATAAAATATAAACCGATATTCCTCAAGAAATGTGTGAAGAGCAAACTAGCTTCAGTTGCAGTTTATGAATATGTTACTCTGTCTTTTGGGTGGCAGGAGCCTGCAATAGTCCTAATCAGCCCAATGCTGTAAAAAGGAAGAAGCTTGCTGTGGATAGTGTTTTCAATAAATTTGATGATGAAGACAGTGATGATGTGCCCCGGAAACGGAAACTTGTCCCCCTGGATTATGGAGAAGAAGATAAAAGCAATCTCAAAGGCAGTGTCAATACAGAAGAAAAACGTAAACATATTAAGAGTCTCATTGAGAAGATTCCCACAGCAAAACCAGAGCTCTTTGCTTATCCTCTTGACTGGTCAATTGTGGATTCAGTAAGTTGATTTCTTTTAATCATTCCAAAAAAGTATAACTTTTTCCCAACAAACCTTAGAATTGAATAGAAAAAACAATGTTCCTGGAACCCCAGTGGATTGGAGCATCATCATGAAATGGAATCAAACTGGAGTACTGTATTTCTTGTCCGTATATAATACTTATTCTGAAGTATGCCTGCTTCTTTTTATTGTCTCCTGAATTGTTGCTACAAATTGTCTAGCAGTTTTAAGGAAGAGGGGAAAAAAGGTCCTGTAAAAACATGTTTGAATGGCTGTCAGAGATATTTGCAGATGCCAGATCGCTAAAGGTTATCTCAATTGATAGCAACATGTATCTTTTGCTGAATAGTTGTTTGGGTCTTCTAGCTGCCGATCTGGTAATACTGTTTCAAGACAGTAAAATTATGGGTTTTGTTTCTCTTTTCCAGACACTAATGGAACGTCGAATTAGACCGTGGATCAACAAGAAAATAATAGAATATATTGGTGAAGAAGAAGCAACGCTAGTTGACTTTGTTTGTTCTAAGGTTAATATCTTCCATTTCCTTTGTGAAGTCTTGGTTTTGCTCCTTATATAAGCTGCAGAAATGACTGCAGTATTTGTATTTGAAGGCAGTCTGTTCTTAGCTTTTCTGTAATCTATGATATTGGTCAGCAGAGGCGGTTGGTGTATTTGGAATCAATATGTACCCTAATGTTTTACAAGTTACTTCCTTTAAAGCTTATGCGCAGTATGTACATGCTAGATGCTCTTTGTTGTCTGTTAGATAAACATATGAAACTGGATTGAAGAAATGAGCAGTTAACAAGAGCAGCTGTTTTAACTGATAGTTCTGTCACTAGATTTCAGAGTTAATATCTCATTGGCCATTAACATTTTTAACTTAAAACAGGATTTGTGTGAATTCAGGGGAAAAAACCCAATAGCTTGATTTTACATACATTTTTAGATTAACTAGATCAACTTCTTAAAGCTTTGTAGATGCTGTGTTTGCTTTAGTAGTAAGCAAATACTAAGGTTATAGAGTTAGCATTAGAAGTCATTCTGCTATAGCTTTTAGCCATTGCATGACTTGTTTAAACTAAACTCTGCGTAGCTTCTTCCATCAAATTACAAACTAAATTCTAATAACTTGCCTTTTAAAATCTGTCACGACAACTGTATGGCTTTTCATCAATAGAGAATTTCAAAAACTCTTTTCAGCTTTCATGGTACTCGCATTCATAATGGCTTGTCTGGGTTTATCTTTTAGGGCTACTATATGAGCAGCAAAGCAAGTGATAGTTTTGTGGCGCAGGTGGTTAGTAGAAAGTGAAAAGCAGAAGTTGAATATTTGCCAAGCTTAAATTACATATATATAAAATAAATGTCATTTTCTGGTACCAGAAGACAACTTACTTGGTTCTGAAAAAAAATATTTTGAAATGCTTAACAGGCAGATGAAAAAATTCAGTTATGAAGAGTGATACAGGGAGAATTTTGCCTTTGTCTTCCATTAGGAATTCATTGTTGAAGGAAGGGGAGCTTATTCCTTAAATTAGGAGAGCTTAATTGGAGATGCAAGAATAGCCAGCAAATACAGGACCTGTTGAATCTCTGGAGCTTCCTGGAACTCGTTCCTCAGTAACTAGCCATAAACTCTCACTCACTATGATGGAATCTGATGTAGTTTAATACTACTTCTTGCCCTGGCTAATACTGGAAACTAATTAACTGGAAATACTTTTTGCATGTGCAAAGCTTTCAAAATCCCTGAGAAGTAACTGTTTTTTGTCCAAAGATGTTTATATGGTTTACTCAGAGTTTTCAGTTTAAAAACATTTGTTTCTTTCAGGTTATGGCTCACAGCTCACCACAGAGCATACTGGATGATGTTGCCATGGTAAGCAGAAATGTGTAACTGATACACCTTCTACATTATACTGAAGCTAATAGTGAAGTGTGCAAAATAGTTGGAGTCCATAACAGAAATATTTGGCATTCATAGAATGTGGGTAGAAAACATGCATTAAATATGAAGGCTGTTTTTGATTAAACAGACCATGCTAGCACAGGCATGATTTTGCAGTTGCAGCATCTAGGTAGAAATTACTGATCCCTGTTCAGAATTTCTCAGTATTCAGAAATGTGGAACAAAGATTCTGTCCCTAATGGTAGAGGTAAAAATCAACAGTAATAGAAGTGTATCAGAAATACAAACTTCTTATTTCTTCTCATTCTTGTAACTAGATTTTTATAATTAGGGGTTTAGTAGGTCTATTCCTAATTAATGAGCAAAAGGTGTTCTTTTCTCTACAAGAGTAAAAGCTCTTTTTAGCCTGATGTTGGAAGAGAGAAACTTCATGAAATAATGCTACTGTTACGCCATGATTTCATACACTGACAGGTGACTAAAAACTCATTGTTCACTCTTCCAATAAGGAAACTCGGAGGCAAAGTCGGTAGGAGCTGGATTCATAGTGGAAGTTAGTAGGTTCTTGGTGTGACTAGTAGGTGACCTGGGGAACTTCCTGAGAGATGTTGTGCATGCTAAAAATTTGCATGGATTCAAGAAAAGCCTGGATAATAAGTTCAAGGAAGAGAAATCCATCAAGGGAATGATTAATAAATACCCAAGGAAGTTCCAAGCTGAAAATAAGCAGAGACGAGGAGAGAATTAAGGGAAAGTACCACATGTGTGTGTTCTGTTCTTACATTCCTCCCAAGCCTGCCATTTTTCTGCCTCTTCCCAAGCCACTTTTGGAGACTAGGATACTGGTACTTTTACCTCTCAGTGCTGAACAGCTGTATAATTATAACAAGTATATAATTAGAGCCTAGTCAAGTCAGGTGATAAATGCAGGGCAGACAAATTCTCTGAAGTTTTATCCAGTGCCTTACTCAAAGGCTTAACTTGGATTACACTACCTTCACTTTGTAGTTCTGATGTGGCTAGAATTAGTCTTTGTAACTGGAATGCCTAACCTAAAAAATAATCTATAAACTGTGTATTTCCTACAGGTACTAGATGAAGAAGCTGAAGTTTTCATAGTCAAAATGTGGAGGTTGTTGATATACGAGACAGAAGCGAAGAAGATTGGTCTAGTGAAATAAAGCACTCTCCTTGCTTCTAGGGTTCCATTTCAATTTTGGGCTTTTTTTTCCCCATCATTCAAAGACTTTGAATTTTCTCTGTTCTCAGAGACTTGAGACCTGTATTTTTTTATGTAGAAAATGTGAATTTTTTTGTCCTCTGCTCTGAGGCCCCCTTTACCCTTCTCAGTTAGTTATCTGAATCCTGCATTGGTTCTCTTTATAATTCACAAGGTACAATTTACCGGTATGTTTTACAAGCTGCAGCTACTGTACATGCTCTCTAGTAATTTTGTTATGTTACTCTGATTCTTGTAAATATTAAGGAAAAAAAAAAAGCCCCTGTTTTGCAAAACATTTGCACTTAAAATGGAACTATATCAGTTACAGATGAAGACAAATGATTTTACTGCAAATTTATTAGTGTTTTTTTTTTTGCATACTTCCCCTCCTTTTATTTAAGGAATGATCAGAATACAATTTAAAGTGGCTTGAGCTGCTTTCACAGAACAGCTTTGTGTGTTCATTTGGTCCCCTCATCTGACTCTGGAAAAGGAGATCCCTCAGACTTTTCATTCTGATGCGAACCAGCAGTAGTCTTGGTACTTTGTTGCCCATTTAGAAGTACTAATGAAGCTGGGAACTTAATCTCCTGCAGATGCTGTGCTTCTTTCCTAGAAAGTGCAAATTGCAGGAAGTTTTTTATTCTTTGCTTAGTTAAAACAAGAGCAGGACCTCAATTCAATAAGTGCTATTTAATGATTTTTTTTTTTTAAACCTAGGATATCTTCTGCTCAATTTCATTTTAGCCCTTCCCTATTATCCCTTCGGTCTCCAAAATAATCAGATGGATTTTTTTTAAAAGAAATTATTTTTAAAAACATTTTTTTAGTATTTAGAATAAAAATACCTGTTTGGATGTAACTGACCATAGCAGTTGACAAAAATGAAACCACAAGTTTTCAAACAAAGCCTAAGTCTTGTTTTTATCCATACTGTTCAACTAGACCCAACTTTTTTTTTTCCTACTGTAAGCAGTCTGTTGTCCACAAAAAGAGGGTGATACTTTCCTGCCTTGTTTGTATGGGTTTTTATAAATAGGCTGATATGGTATAAATGATGAGATGTACTGTAAACTGCATTTTTTATCTCATACCTGGGTAAGAAGACAAATCGATAATGTGCTACAAGCTGTTTTGATTGCAGGAGGACTGTGTTCCAGGGAGCAAACTGTCTCAAACATTTTTAATTTTTAAACACAATTCTTAATAGCAAACAAATTAAGTAAAGGTGTTCCAGTATCTCTATATTGTATTTAACTGAAGGATGCAGGTTGACCTGTTCAGAAAACATAACTATGACCTTGAGTTACTAGTTCTTTGTATCTGGAGAGGACACTTGAAAACACTGTTCTTAACAAACGGGATCGTGTAAAGGTTCCGCCATGTAAATATTTCAGATATTAAAAATGTATATATTTGATTTAAGGGCTGACATTCTTTTGGAGTCTTGCGCAGCGTGCAATTATATTTAACATTGCTTTCTGAACCAACAAGTGTTCACAAATTAGGGGTGGATTTTTTAAAACTACCTCCTGCTTTGTCATCTGACTAGAAGCCTGCAAACGCAGATGTCATCCCACTATGTTCTTTCTCATCCCTGTAATAGTACACACCACAAAATGTTCTTTTTTAACATGAAGTGTAATGCTTAGATGTTACTTCTATGTTGTGCTTGAGTTTGTATGAGAATATTTTACATACTTATATACTGCGACCTTCCTCTTTTTTTTTCTGCAACTTGATGTTACCCTAAGAAATTACTTTTCCATTCTCCCCATACGGTTTTGCATCAGCATTTACCAAAAATTCTCCAAATTCTAAATAAATTCAAAACTCGCTCTGTTTGTAGCAAATACACAGAAGAGGGAGGGTGAACTTCATATGAGTGCTTTTTGTCCTGCTAATACGGCATTCTCTCTCTCTCTTGTTAGAAGTAGTTAAATAAGCCAAATGCAACAAATGCATTGTAATGCCACTGTGTGACAGATTGCCTAACATCCTTGTTGAGATTCTTAAGTGAAAGCTCAAGTTGTGAAACTTCAGCTTATTTTCTTCTGCCCTGAACTAAAGCTATATATTCATTTATTATATTATTTACGCATTGGTCGTAAGCTTGTACTCTTCCTTTCCTAAGGAGACTGAAGGCATCTGGGTGAGGAAGATATCTAAAATTTAAGCTGGAGTGTTAAGTAGCCAGGTAAATAAGTATTTAGAAGCAGTTGTGACATATTAAAAAAATCAATTTTATGGAAGTTGAGGTTTTCTTCAGTAGTGGAAGGAGGAACAAATGTTCACTTACAGCATCTCTGGCTTGGCTTACGCAAGTACTTCAACAAATTTTCCTCTTTCAGAATGCAAAATGTTGCTTTATAAGCCACTTCTAGTGTATATCTGTTACTCAAAGTAGTGTTATTACTTCTCAGTGATAATGATATATTTTGTGTCTGTGATGCTGGAGGTACAACACAAATTACGTACTGCTGAGAGGTTCTTAATATAGAAAGTAACTCCTTCGTTAACTGTTTTTCTTTCAAGACACAGTAACAGAATTATTT
Organism: Gavia stellata; assembly: GCF_030936135.1. Classification (NCBI taxonomy): domain Eukaryota; kingdom Metazoa; phylum Chordata; class Aves; order Gaviiformes; family Gaviidae; genus Gavia; species Gavia stellata. The sequence continues at coordinate 41,048,849 of NC_082600.1, forward strand.
CAAGGTAAGCTTGGAAAATTTGGGGTAGAAAAAGCCTTTTCTTGCCAATATTGCAACACTTTACTGTCTGAATATGTGATTTAATATACACTGTGTGTGTTATGTTAGTGAATGCATAGATGAAGAGTGTACTGAGAATGAGATCCATTAGCAAAGTATGGACGTTGCCACTGGGTGTTCAGTGCAGCATGCCATAGTGTGATCTGTTCTGTGGTGGCAAGGTACTTCAGAAGTTGCATGTAGTGCATAGAGGGAAAAAATTATCAATATTTATACAACAGAACTGGATATATGAGTCGTTGATCTGGACTTTACTGTGGAACGAGGCTTTACACCTTAACTTAAGTCATGCCCTTAGTCTCCTGATAATCATTCTGCATAACTGCCGTTCAGTGTTACTTCGAATATGTGAGTACAAAATATAAAGTATCACTGTTTTCATCAGTATGTACTGAAAAGAAATGGGAAACCATAAACAAGCAAGATCCATTACCAAGAATGATGTATTTTTATTTTACCGTTAATTTGGTAAGAGACTTTTTTTGTTCTTAGAATATTTAAGCTGTCAACATACTGATCTGATCTTTCTAATTTTGGGTATTTCCTTCCTCCTTTTTAAACAGGAGCCTGCACTAAAAATAACCATCTAGCTAGATGATCGTGACTCTAAATGTGGGCAGGGGGAAGGCCCCGAACAGTAAGTTTAGTTTCTTACTGAATTCCTATTTCTTACTACTAATGCTTTCCTATTACTGAGAGGGAAGCATTAGACCTTTCATGCTTATACTAAATGGAGTTTCTAGATAGCTGCTTGCAGTACTGTTTAGAAAGTGGATACACTTCAAACTGGAAGCTGCTTACTTTTATATTACAATAGGGTCACACTTTTTCATATTCTATACATTTTCCTGTGTAGGAACATAGGATGTCATACATGCAGGCTTACAAATTAATACACAGCCATGCAGTGTGAGCAGTGTAAGGTATTGTTAATACACATTTCATCATAGATCAAACTGGTATCAATAATATAAATAGAGAACAGTCTGGTACAGCTGTATGTCCATGCTTGGTCATTTTGGGTTTTCTTTTTTTTCCCCCTCTTAAAATAACATAGTTTTATTTGGTTAATAGTTAGGTATCACTTTCAGTCTAAACCCAACTTTTTTTAAATGCACTTCATGTGCATATGACCTACTGAAACTCTATATTTGTGTCAAAATGCTTATGTAAAACCTAACTTATATGTGCCACTTCATTTTCCCATAGATCTTCCTGTAGTGTAGTTGAATAGTGAAATACAACATCTGTTTTAAACATGCAGAATTACATGGTCCCGCAGAGATTTTACTTTTTTTATATTTAGAATGATTACATGTATCATGGATAGCAAGGTAAGTCTCAAGTTTGAAATTGCCTTTCCTTCCACAAAGGAGTCACAGCTCTACGAAGAGGCTTCTTGAAAAGATGCCACATCGCTTTAGATTAAGAGATTAAGTTTTAATACTGTGTGTATTTTGAAATGCAAAGATGTCTTCAAGTTATTTTCATAATGCTTTTTGTGGGACCATTTTAAAACGGGATTACTAGCTTATATATGACTCGAAATCAAAAGAACCGCCAAGTGTGTTTTCTCCTAACAGCCCTCTCCTGACCGGGCAGGAGATGGTACCAAGTAACACAGGAGCAGCTCCATTCCCCTGGCAGGACTACTCTTGGCTGAAGTGGCAGAGAGTGCTCACTCGCTAATATCCCACCAGCCTGCTCCTCCTCTGTCACTTTTTTCAGTCACCATCCCCTTGTCTGGATTTCACACTTCGGCTTAACCTCCAGCTTTCAGCTGCTTCTTTCAGAAGCGCTGCTTCGTGCCTCCTGCGTGGCGGGGGGGGCTGTGCCGGCCGGATGTACCTCCCTGGACCGAGGCCCTCCTCAGCCGCCCTGCGGGAGGTTTGGTCTGGTGGCCCGAGGGCGGCAGCGGGCCTGGCGGGTTGCCCGGCTCCCCCGGGCTGGCGGCGCCGCTCCTCAGCGGCTCCCGGCCGCCGCCGTCGGAAGTGAGGTCGCGGCGGAGGGCGGGGCTCGGGCCGGAAGCGAGCGGGGCCGGGCTGCGGGGCGGCGAGGAGCCGGTGGCGGAGCCCGCGGGAGGCGCGCTGTGCAGGTCGGTCTGTCAGCGGCCGCGCAGGGGGGGGGCCCGGGCAGCCCCGGACACGCCACCGCCGATCTCGGGGCGAGCGTCGTCCGGCGGGCCGGGCCGGGCAGCGTGTGTGGCGCGGGGCGGCGGCGGAGCGGGTGCGCTGCGCTAGCCGGAGCCGGGCCGGGGGCGGCTCGCAGGCCGGGCGGCGGCGGGCCGCCAGGAGCGGGCCGGGCCGGCGGCTTTGAGGGCGGCCGGGTCCGGTGTTTGTGCGAACCCTGCGCCACACGCCCGCGGGCTGGGGCCGGGGCGGGGTCCCTGGCCGCTCCCCCAGCAGGGCGGAGCGGAGCTCGGGTGGGCGGGGTGGACACGAGTGGGGCTGTGGTCGCTCAGGATGCACCGGGTCCGGGGAGCTGGTGATGGCGGGCGGGGGCCCGACCCTCACCCCTGCCCCTCACCCCCGCCCCTCACCCTCACCCCCGCGGGGGGCCTCCTCGCCTTGGCGGCCTTTCTGGGAGCCGGCGGCGGAGCCACTCGCCTCGCCGGGGACCCCGTGCCGGCTGGCCTGCGGCTGAGGGAGGGGGGGCCCTGGCAGCGGCGAGGCTGCTGCGGCCCGGGGCAGGGCTGAGGGCGGGCTCCGCGGGGCGTCTGGTGTCCCCCCAGGAAAGCAGTGGCTGCTGCTTGGTGCTTATTTGATAGAGAGAGAACCGGGCCGCACCGCGTTGCCTTGGCTGATCCATACTTGCTTTTCTCTTTCTTCTAAGGAGAGGAAACATTACAGAGCTTCCGTGCGTGTTACCTCTACTTGCTAGGCTAACTGCAAATGCATGGGAACCGCGGTTCTAGCTCCTGTTGTTCTTACTAAGGAAAGCCAAAGCGAGAAAGGAAGAACTTTTTTAGACAGGCTATTTTAATATTAACGGCTTCATTAGAAAAAATGTTTTGTCCTTCTTCAAGTAAAACATGTAAAAATTTGTGCCCGTTTATGCACGGTTCATTTCTAGATTTCATGCATTCACAGCTAAATTTTGAGCTTGGGAATGTGCATTTCTTTAAAAATGGAGAATAAAGTTGTTTGGTAAGATGTCCTGAATCCATTTTCTGAGCTCTCGAGTTTTCAGAAGGGATTGTTTTAACAAACCATAAGTTTTGAGGCCTGTTAGACACTCTCATTCAAGCTTTGGTGCAACTCTTCTGTCAGTTACTCTTCCCTGTCTTCAGTTTCTCTCTGCTTCTCAGTAGCTGGTTTTCTGTTTGGTGAGTTTGTGGTGGTTTGCTTTACCGGTCTTTAAATAGGATTTTGTGGGTTGGTGTTTTGGTTTGTATGGTTTTTTTTTTTTTCTTCCTGTAATTTAATAAGAATTTTCACATGCTGCTATGTGAAGAATCTCATTCTGATGTTCCACATTTGGATAAAAATAGTCAACTTTTTCCTCTGTGGTGGCCCCATCACTGAGAATTTTTACCAATAGCAGCCTTAAAACAACATTGTTTATATTCTGTAGCCCAACCAAAGAATTAGCGCAAAAACTTTAAAAGTAAAAGCAACGTAATGCCTATTTATTTTCATCTAAATTTACATTTCATTACATTTTAAATTAGATGCACTTTATTTTTAATTACAGACGCGGAAGAGAGCCATTCCAGTGAATACTACATTGTCTGTCTTTTTCCAAACAGTTTTCATGCTCCCACTAGACTTGTTAAATGGGTGTTGCTTCCTAATGGCTCTTTAGTGTAAGCTACATGCCTGCTGAAGTTAGTAAGCACTATGCACTAGTCTTGTAAGATATGTATTTATTTGTAAGTAGAGAAACAGCTTCTGCATCTTAGTATATATGAAAATAGGCTTAACTCCCTGTTTAAGTAAGATGCTGTCTTCCAGCACTTGTGACTTGCTGCTGCCAAAAGTGAGAGGCCTTGCTTTGTGATGTCCTCCCTTGTATGAGTTTTTCAAGATCCCTCCATACATTAGTTGAGTATATTAAAACAGCAGAAAAATATTCCTGTTTTCTTTTCCTGCATCTATTTTCTTTCATTTTAGTGAGTAAAATCTATTGTAAAGAGGACTGATGAGTGCTGGAGTTGGCACAAGGTAGGAGCAGGAACCTCTTGGGATGGAAGTGGGGACTGGCACTCCACCCTTCAGGCAGTGGTTTATTCACTTCCCTATGTTTTGTGTAACCAACCCAGTGATTTATCTAGGCCTACTCATTGTTTCTTAAAATTACATTCTTTCTGAAACTTACGTTGTTATGTCACCCTTCTTCCTCTTTCCCCTATATAGTTTTATCCTCCTTTGTTATGGAGCATGTGGTTTATTCATGTTTGCATAGGAAAATGTTAATATATGACTTTTTTATGGAAGAATGTATAAAGCTGTTACAAGCATATGGCATGCTTATGTACATTTAGCTGATATATAAAACCTACCACTAGGAGAAATGAATGTTTTGTGTAGCTCTAGGTCACAGTTAGGGTATTAAAGATATATCCAGATTTTAAATGATTAAGTGTAACTCAGTTATCCTTGCTTGAAGATTCCCCTTGAGCTTATCAGCAATCCAAAACTGAACAACTTGGAGGAATTGTACTCTGCTGAGGTACAAACATACAAGTTGTGCTCTGAGCAAGTGTGCAGTGCTTCTCATTTATCGCACAAGAAGAAATGGAGAACTGTTTTGAATGATTAGTTTGTTGCTGGCTTACTTCCGTGGCTGATGAACTAATTTGATAACGCCTAGATGCTTTTATTTTTATGCTGGAAAATCCCTATTATGATCTCTTAGTAAAGATGTGATACAGTTTGTGTCATGGTGTAGATGGAAAATGGTTATCTTTGGTCTGTGTGAAATCTAAAAATTGGGGTCGGGAGGGGATGGAGAATTTGGTCATATAAGAACAAAGGCTTTTTACACATCTCTTTCCTTTCAGCATCTCAAGATCTGTTTTGTGTAGAAATAAGCGATTTCCAGAGGACAGCCCCAATGACAGAACTGTCTGCGCATTTACCCCAGTTTCAGCATGGGCAGCTGACAGAAAACTTCCCCGATAACCACCTCAGCAACACCGTATGTAACAAACAATTTTATTACCTCGTAGCAGTTAAATAAGGATGAATAATGAGTGTGGATGAAAATACAGTTCAGAACTCTAGAAATCTGTTGGGAGTAGTTTTCTCTGTCTGGACCGTTGTGGCGATAAGCAGTGCCGAAAGAAATATTCTGTAAAATATCTGATGTTCTAAACTCATTTTTATATACAGATAAGGCTTCTTCCAGTTTAAAGTGGTGTTGGAGTGACCAAGCCCTCAAGAAAAATAAGAAAATGTGGTGTGATGCTTTGTTGTCAAACATTGACCTTTAGAGGATTTAGTGAGCTCTTCTTGATCTGACCTGGCTGTGGTCTGCTTGATTCACAGGTTTCTCAGTCACAGAGTTAATTTTAGTCTAGGTAGAGCTTGAAGCCTAGGTTTTGTTGTCGCTATTGCTGGAGGACTACTCCTATGCAGAAAGAGCAGCACTGTCTTACTTGTGAACAATTGTCAAGGTGCTGTCCGAGTTCTTGAGGTTTTGGGTGGAGGGCAAACTCAAACCATAAAGTTTTATATGATTGCTGTGAAAGACCTACGCTCATAATTGTTGCTAAAACTGTACTCATTGTACTGCATGTGTTTTGGTAAAACCAAGTTGAGATGATGTACTTGGGTGTGGTGCTCAGGCTCTTGGATTTGTCATGCTCGGTTCTTTGTTCCTGCTATAGCTCTTGAATATCAGGTTTTCTTGTGATGCAGAAGTGCCTCTTGTGAGGCTGGGCCACTTGTAGCCATGTTTATGGCAGTGATTCAAGAGAATATTTTGATCCCTGCTCTAAGTCTTCTATAAAATCCAGCAGCTTAAGTAGAATTTTGAAAAATCCTTGTCTTTATCTCAGATCAGCATCCTGCTATATCAGTAAAAATACAAAAAATTTGAAAATTTTTTTTTTCAATTAAGAAGTCGGGCTGACTTAAGACCTTACTGATTATAGAAACTGTTAATAAAAATAGAAAAGTGGAAACTTTCCTCCTGCATCCTTTGTGCTTTTACTTCAGAGGGGATGAAAAAGGTTTTCATCTTGGACAGGTGAGAGTTTAACTTTTATTGAACACTACTGCCAGATTAAAAAGGCAGAGCTGAGCGATAAGCTGTGGGCTCACCACCCTCACAGATAACTTGATGATGCTCTTTCCCAGCAATGGGGGACGGATGGTTGTATTTATTTCTCACTGACAGACTGTACTGATGAATAGCTACTACTTGTGCTTTTTCTTTCCATGTTTAAGTGTAACTCTAGGTATAGTTTCAGTACTTAGTTGTAATGATTTTTCTCCCCTACACACATCCGCTTTGTTTTTGTACATACGTACAAAAATCCTTTCCTGCTTAAGTATATGTAGCTTTTGTGGCTAACAGTCAGCATGTGAAATCACTAAGTACTATAATTGCCATCTCTTCTTCCAGTCACCCACCAAGAATTCAGCCCAGTCTTCAATATCTGTCACAGAATAATGACCTTTAAACATAAATGGTGTATGTGAGAACTAATGAAGTCTGTGCCCACTGTCAGGCAAGGGGGTCTGCTCCTGATGTATAAATCTGGATTTAATAAATAGAAACTTTTTATCAAATATGCTAGGGTTTTATATCTTGGTTCAGGGACATTGCTCTGGGTTTGCTATTAACTATTTTCCTGATAGGAAAAACTATCATTTGCTTTTGATATTGTTTATTCACCTGAAAGCGCGTAGTTCGTAACTTACGTTTGCTTACGGTGTTACAACAGGTGTTACTGACTTTTTAGCTTCAGAATTTTCACTTTTAACTATGTCTGAGGAAAGTGAAGAGTCTGTTCCTTTGCTTCCACTTCAGCAAGAGTCCATGACCTCTGCTCTGTTTAATACTGATCAGGTAGGATATGAGTGCACTTTGTTCTTTTAAGCAGCGGGGCACGCGCATGTCACATTTAGCTACACTGTAGTAGCCTGAAAGAACAACAACTTTCTAGTTTTAACAGCGAATGAGAGAATAACTCTTGTAACTTTTTTGATGCTGATCTGGTTTTTATGTGCTGTGTTTTAATATGTAAAAGCATTTTGTGATTGTCTTTGTTCCTAACTAGTGCAGGGAATAAAATGGCACATGTTGGTCTAATTTCTTCAGTTTTTCTCTTTATGTTTGATTTTGCAGTTTTTTGTAGTGGTGTACTAGTTAATCAGGCTTTTCCTTTGGCTGTTTTTGTGTTTGCTTTGCAAAGCTTTAGATTTTTATTTTACTTTTTGTATTTCTGCGCCTAGGGTAGGGGTAGGCGCTCCCTCATGCAGGACTGCTATTACAGCAGAGAAAGAGCAATGTATTCTGCAAGTGTGTAGAAACCTAAATACTATATGTGCTTCACTTGTGAAGTGTTCCAAGCCTCTGATCATCTTCAGTGTAGTGCTACTTACGATCATCTTAGGCAGCTTATTTAGGCAGGTAAGCTTATTGTTGTCTTATTGTAGACTGAGACAAATGGAGTATTTTCACTATCAAAGTGAAAAATGTTACATTTGAGCTATAATCTGTACAGAAGGAGGTTCAGTTGCAGCCAGCATTTGAGAACAGTTAAACATAATCTCTTTATTTGCATTCTTCTGTATTCCTGTTTCTATCTGACTTTCAGTATATGTGAGGACTTTACGCAAAAGGCCAAGTGATTTATAATTAATCTTTCATTTAGTAAGAAATAATATTGAACCCAAAATCTCTCTTAGGACATACTTTAATGATACTAAATTCAAATTAAGGTTAAAACCTTAATTCTAGAAATCTGGTTGCCTGCTGGTTTTAATTGCTTAATTAAGACAATTTTAGATTCTTTTTTTTCTCACCTTATATTTAGTTTTCTTTTTGAAAAACAAAGCAGAATATCTTAGAGGACAGTTCTTGCAACCCTGCTGAACTTGATCCTGAGGATACCACAAAAAAGGACTAAATAGGCAAAGCATTTGATGTGTATTGTTACTTTGTAATGTTTTGTAAAAGCGAATGAGTTGGGGAAGTTGTAAAGCTTCAACCAAGGTTTTAGCAGTGTCGTGTTTGCAGTTCAAAGTCCAGGGACTTGTACTCCTTAATCACTTAAGTGCTGTTGAAAACACTACTCTGAGTTCCTCAGTGTGTACTTAACATCTTGTCTTTCTGAGGGTGGGGCTGGCAAAATTCTGTATAAAGAATCTCCAAAATTACTGTTGATTTATTAAAAAACTGCAGTGAGTTGATGAGATACAAGTCAGCAGCTATGTTTGGAAATGCTATCAAGAACAGGTAATGAGAGCTTAACATTGCATGTTTAAGGAAAAAATTACTTGCATAAGAGTACTTAAGCAGAAATATATCAGGTTATTTTCAATGCCCTATCTTACGTCTAGAGCAATTTTACTAAAACTGAGTGATACTTTCAAGGTATTGCAAATGGTGTCTTCCTTCCATTTATTGTACATTTTAATCTAAAGCTGCTTTAGTGCACTTACTCAAACGGAAGTGTTTGTAAATGAAGTAATTCTGAAGAAATTGGATTCATTTTGTAAGGAATCAAAAATCTTTGCTATATCTTTTATGTTAAACCTCTTGAGTGGAGGGAGTGGGAACAGTACAGCATTGACTTTGGACATGATAATACAGTAAAAAAAAAAAAGAGTCGACTGCATAAACTGTTGCATTTGAGGGCTTGTTTAGAGTTACTGGTTTTGTTTCTTTGTAGTCCAGAACAGATGAAACATAGCTCATTCTGCTGTTGTGTTCTCTGTATATGCACACAACATAAAAGGCTGAATGTCCCCTGCTGACAGGGCTTCTTGGAGAGGGGGCAAAAGGTTTGTGACAACAGGAGGAGTGCAGGCCTCATCATTTACATGTAGATGGTGTTCCCAGTTTGTGTTTTTGCTTGTGGTTAATCTTAATTTCATTGAAAGTTTACCTCTGTCCTTGTGTTTGAATTACACCCTTGATGTTTCATATATCGGGAAGGCTAGGAGGCTGTTTCATATTTGTTGACAAGGATGGTGGAATTTCTTCAATGTCAGTGAAAGGATGTGGCAGTAGTGTCCTTTGGAAAGGAGAGAAAGAATCTGCACACATAGCTCATCATGCTAAAACTTTGGGATCAGATCTCAGTATAAAGACTGAGAATTACCTGAGTTTGATCACTGTTTCTGTGTCATTCTCACTAAAAATGTGGCAACACAATACCTCATGAAGCTCTATTTTAATATATATTCTAGTTAGTGTACTGTAGTGGGAGTAACATGATAAGGAAAGTAGAAATTTTCCTGGGACTTTCTTGGAGTTAGGTTCATAAATGTCTGTTTGGCCTTATTTCTAGGAACGGATATAGTTAATTCTTGTCAAGCTGTGAGTAATCTACCATCATGCACCCTTGTGTCAACTGTAGTTTGGACCAAGGGAAAAAGCTGTCTTTCTTTATTCAGCTTTTTAAATTCTGTTTAAAGGAAAGGCAGCATAGGCTGTTAGATGCAACCAGCCCTACTTTCAGTGCTGCTGTTTTTAATATAAATGCTTCTAACATAATCCTGTGCTCCCATTCTTTTGATAACTATATGATGCAATTAATTACTACTGTTTAAGTCCTTTCTGTGGCAAGCGTTCTTGACAGTAAATATTACCTTACGTGTTTCCCCCTCAAGATCATCTTTAGCTTAGTGTACAAGAATATGATTGCGGATAGTTGCTGAGGAAACTTTTTTTTATGTATTGCAGAATGACAACAGTGAAAGACGTCGCCATGATAATAGCGAGCGCAGAAGAAATGACAATCCCGAATCTGAGACCAATGGGCAGCCACAAAACAACATTCAGCAAGTGGTGGAACAAGATGAAGAAGAAGATGAGGAGCTGACACTGAAATATGGAGCAAAACATGTGATTATGTTGTTTGTACCTGTCACACTTTGCATGGTGGTCGTTGTTGCAACCATCAAGTCTGTCAGCTTTTATACACGCAAGGATGGACAGCTGTATGTATCACTTTTTTCCCCCTATCTTTTCAATGGACTTGCTTAGATAATTTTCTTTAATCTCCATTTCTTCAGGAGTCTAACTCAAGCAGTGAACTCCCTCTTGTTTCCCTTTTCCCCTCCACCAGCCCAAAGATAGTTTTGTTTTATTCATTCCAGAAACCAGACTCTATATGTGATACTATTGGTGTTTGTTGTCTGTCTGGTTACCAGTTGGGATAGTATCTTGGTTGTTACTGCTTGATTCAAATCCTAGTCCTCATTTTAATACTTCGTCATGCCCTGTGGTATTTATAAAATAAACTCAATCCTGAGCCAAAGCCATTTCAGTTGTACTCTGCTAGAATACAAAGATTTTGGAAAAGAAAAAAACCTACTAATTTAAATGAAATAACATATATGCCAAGTTCTGGTTTGCCTATGCTGTTTAATAAAGAAATTGAAATGCAAGAGGAAGACAGCTTTTTGAAGTTCACTTCTGTTGCAGTTACAGAAACTTTCCTGGCAGGTTTCCTGTATAGAATTTTCTTTTTTTTCAAAATATTAATGTTGGGGAAAAAAAGCAATTCCAGTGAAAGCTGATTTGAGAGAAAGGAGACAAAGGAAGACCACTGAGCCTGTCAGAACCTGTGGCAAATCAGTCTAAAAGTTCCACTGTGAAAACATTTAGACAAAATGATTCAAAGTGTGTTTGGCTTTGGAATGTTTGTATAATATAAGCATGTCATAAAATGTTTCAATAAAACACAAAAATGTTTCAATTTACAGTGTTTTCTCCCCCCTTCCCCATAATGAAGTGTTTTTTCCCCAGGTTGTTGTATTTCTTTAAGAAAAAGAGAGTTGAACCCGTACATTGTTTTCTTGAAATCACTGGGGAACCTTTCATTGTAAATCCACTAGATGGTGTGCTTATACAGGTCTAGCTGCAGTAATAGTCTAATGATTCATAGCATGTGAGTAATTCTATAAAACAATGTGGTGTTTTGGTTTTTGTTTGTTTTACAAAGTAGAAAATAGTAGTAATCTAAGAATGTAGGAAAGGCAAGTCTTCTAAGGAAAAAAAAATTATTTTTTTTTTTAGTTAAAGTTTGCTTAATATGATACTATGCTGCCTCTCAAATTTTGCTGAAGTAGAAAATAGCTGTTGCTTTTACAGCTCTGAATTGAAAGATTACTGCAATTTCATTTGATTTTGGCCTCACGTATCGGAAACATCTGTGCGTTCAATGGCATTTCAGTTGACTCTGTTGTTGTTGTAGCATCTACACTCCTTTCACAGAAGAGACAGAGACAGTAGGACAGAGAGCCCTGAATTCAATTCTCAACGCCGCTATCATGATCAGCGTTATCATTGTCATGACCATACTCCTGGTTGTGCTTTATAAATACAGGTGCTACAAGGTGAGTATAAATATAACTGACTTGAGTAATTGCGCTAGTTTTATTTATTAGGCAGATTATCAAGAATGGAACAAAATGAAGGGTTATGAAGGATGAGTGAGCAAAAGTAGCAGAATTGGTGATTCAATTCACTGTTTCAATTTTGTGGCTTCTGTTCCTTTGACACAACGAGGGGGGCAAAGGCCCAGCGCTAACAGTGCTGGCTGTTTTGTCAGTTAGAGTTAGGGTGGCATTGCTTCCTATTCCTGTGAAATGTACCATGTACTGAAATCTTCCTGTCGTCAAGAACTACAAAGTACAGACCTGGTCCTACAATTTGAAAGCTATTCAGGATTTCAGGGGCTTTTCAAGGGCTCCCATCTCCCCACCTTCCCCTCAGTATAGAAGTCTCCCAACACTGTGAAGTGTGCATGGCTGTACATGCCAGGCAATATCCTTGTAGCAAACACAGACACTCTAAAGCTCTTTTGTGAAAGACTTCAATCTTATAATGATGTAATCTAGGCAAGTCCAGGCTTAGCATAAATAATTGCAATGTCACCTGTCTGGGAGGAGTTCTTCGTGAAAATTCCTGGTTTTCTTTTGGTCTTAAGGACCCATTTGACAAGGCTTGGCATAATAAAACTTCCCAGCGTGCAGCCAGAACCTTGAATCCATTTCATAGTTGTAAAACAGGCTGTGGGATCCATGCACTGGCGCAAAGCTTTGCTCCACTTTGTTTTGTTTTCAGGAGGGGAAGATGTTTTTGGTCTTCATGGCTGTGGGTGAAACCCCTTTACAAAGTATCTGTGGAGTGACTGGGGAAATGTTTTCTGCCTGAATCTGCACACAGCTTGCAGTAGTGATTTTTTTAAAGTATGGACCTTCTCTTCTGTCACAGTGTGGTGTTAAATTTGAACTGACAAAGTTTTCTTTTTAAACTGTCAATTCTGTTCATTCTAATGAAGTCAAGTAACTGATGTACTTCAGCTAGCTTCCTTGGCATCCAGTCAGTTCTCAAGTGCTGAAGGCATCGACTAGTTTTTACTAAGCTTTTCACATTTCTGGCTTCCCTCTTGACCTTACAAAGCACTCCTTACAAAAATAATTGTTGTACTAGAAAATTAGAATGATTAGATAACAGAAATGTCCTGTAGTTATATTTTATGCTAATTAAAAGAAATAATTAACTTCTTATTTTTAGAATTGCTAACAGAGTGTTTCTGTGCTGCTATACCAGAATGCTGTAAAATGTAGTTACCTGTCCATTGAATTTTATTTTACATGTAGTTCTACATGTAGAATGTAGTCTAGATTATAGGGGATGGAACTTATAATGAAAGAATGTTAGGCCTCCAACTGGTAGTGATAATTTGCTTATCTTCACAAGATTTTTATCTGAAAACTCCTTTGAAGAAAGGAAATAGTATTTCAGCTTTACTGCTCTTAGTTCCCTATGTTTCTCCTGTACGTGGTAAGTTAAACATGGTCCTGATTCTAGCTCCTAAATCTAACCAGAAACAGCCTTTTCGAAGGTGATTCTAGCTTTTTTTTAACGTATTTTATTTTTTTCTGCATTCTTCATTGTTTTAGTCTGCCTAACCAAAATCTGGCTGCTGTAGCTCATTTTAATTCTGCATTCAAGTTGTAGCAGGCAAAGCCAGCTGTGTACCAGCAATCATTTAGTGTTGAAGCTGTTGTCAAATGAAGGATGAAAATTCTTTAATTAGATGGCAACAAACCTGTCGTGGTATGCTGCTAGGAAGACGCTGGTCAAAACTTACAAGAAATACTTTGGAAAAATCACTTTTGTGAAAAGAGGCCAGTGATCTGGAAAATGCTATAGCGAATGAGATATATACTGAGAATAAAACAAAGATCTGCGTGTAAAATGCCAATTTATGTCAACTCTTGAAACTACCTCCTTTAATGCTGTTGACAGTAGTTAATGCAAAGTGTGTGCAAACATTTGCTGGGCTATGGCCATGGTGTTTGACATTGTTAGCATTTTACTCCTTACTAGAATGAAACATTAGTATTCACATTATTTTCCTAAGTGGTGAGAAAGCTTAAGACCTTATATGCTACAAACAGAAAAACTACAGGTAGAACTCATGTTGTTATTAAAAGAAATGACACAGCTTTCTCTGCCATTTTCTTAACATGGTTTGAACTAGTTTTACAGAGAAATAAAATTACTCTGTTAGGTGACTACTTAGATATATAGGTAGCTTTACAAGTTGTTTGAAAGTTGGATTGTGTTTCAGGTACCTATCAGTCTTCAGCTTTAGTGTGGGGTTTTTTTCCCCCACTTGCTCTGAGTGGTGACAGTTTGATGGACCAAGGCAGATACTTCGACAGCTTTTCTGCAGCATCTTTACAGGCACCATGCTTATTACATGTGGGAAATTCTTAAGTCTTTTTGAGAATACACTAGCAAATATGGCAAGCCAATCTGTTAGATTAGCAAGTTAAATGACAGGTTTTATTAGGTTGAAGGTTAAATTTGAACCTGTCTTTAAAGAGGGACATTGTGAAGAAGGAGAATGAATGTTTCAAAAATTGCTGAGAATTTAAAAAATGCTTAATGAAAAATTTAGTATTAGACTAAATGTACTAAATTACTAACTGTGATAACTAGATTTTTAATTTTCTGGAAAGTCCTGGTTGCCTCACATAAACGTGATTCTTTTAGTCTGCATGCGTATGGGCTTGACTTTTAAATTCACTTTTACAAAATATTTTAAAAACTATAACATAAGATGCATTCTACTACACATCTTTCAGAAGAAGAGAAATAGATAACACAATTTCTAAATAGTTTCTGAATACTTTGATGTGGTGTACGTATATAGCTAATTTAACTAGTTAATTTTTCACTGGGCATGTTTATTCGAAGCAGGATTTCTTATGCAGCTTGAATTTCTAGATTATTGCTTCTGACTGGTTATCTACTTGCAACGTTGTGTCTGGTTTAATATATAAGATTCTGTGCTGGGAATTTGACAAATACACGTTTCATTCTCAGTGCGGAGATTACCAAAGTTACACAGCTCTTCAATCTTAATTTTTAATTTTGCACAGTAATATATGAGTGTTATGCACTTTTTGTCAGTGCAAAGTCTGAGTACCTGTCATTTCCAAGGTTAAATCTATGCGTGTCCCTGCTGAGTACAACCCTGAACTGTTTTTTGTTAAACTGTTGGACGTGTATATGTACTGTCATATCAAAATTCGGGATTATGTGTATAGAAGATTGATAGAGAATATTGAAATCCTTATGTAGTCATTCATTGATGACATGCTAATTCTGAATTCCAGCAGATAAGCACTGAAGGTTTTTTGATGTTCCAGCATTTAATTCTATAACTGTATTCTGAAAGTTATTTGGAATCGGAGCAGGCTTTTTAATTGTAGAAAAATGAATCATGTTTTCGATCTGTGTTAACACTGGATACATCTGCTACATTACAATGACACTGTTATCAAAATGGCCTAAAAATATCCAAACAGTAGTTTTCGTTGTATAGAACCTCTATTGAAAGACCACAAAGTACTTAAAATTCATAAGTGTAAATTAAAATACAATAATGTGCTAAATATGAATTTAGCAACAACCAAAGAAAAGAGAACTGAGTATCATTTTCTTGCTTTAATCAAATGTGAAAATAACTTTAAAAGCATTTTTAAGTAGATATTAACTTTAGAATATCAAATCTAAAAAACCCCACTGTATTGATATCTTTTTTCCCAGGTGATCCATGGCTGGCTGATCATTTCTTCTCTTTTGCTGCTTTTCTTTTTCTCATTCATCTACCTGGGGTAAGTGAACTAAAGCATTAATATGCTATTTTTTCTTGTATCACTTTGTATGTATTTATTTTAGAACTAGCCCTTGAATCTTAAACAAGAATGATAGTGAGTAAGCTATTGCAATAAAATTTTGGGGTTTCTATAGGTTCATAGAGTACACATAAGAGAGATATTTATGGGTTTACAGTACATCTGATATTGTGCAGGAGCTGTCCATCACACATGCATCACCAGAATAAGCTATCTTCCACAGGGTAGCTTATTCTGTTAGTATATCTTCTGATAACTTAATATTTCATAGACATATGACTCAAGGGCAATTGCTTACATCATGGCTTTGGTGGTGGGCTGTATATGCAAAGGCTGTTTGCATGGGAGTGGCTGAAAAGAATCTGCTCTCACCAAAATATATTCAGTGTTTTTCTTTTCAAATTCGGAAGCATGCCTTTATCCAGACATCAAGAAAAGTTGTACATAATAGTATTCTTTAAAACAAGCAACCTGACCAGGGTTTGTAACTAAAGATATGCCATGAAATTATTACTGTGTGTATATTTTTGTACCACTTGATGACAGATACACTTCTCTTTGAAGAAGCTTATTTAATTCTGTCTTTAGGGGGAGAAAATGGTGTTCTTTCAGTCACTAATTTTTGCCAAAAGTGATCTGTGATGCCTTTCTTGGTCAGTACATTCTCTAACCTTAATAATGACTTCTGAAATACAAGGCAATGTGTGCTGCTCAAGTGCAGTGCAGGCTGTGTGGAAACAAGTTGCCAGGTTCACTTCCTTTGGGTTTAGGTTGGAGCTGGCACTCTTCCATGAGCATGTGTAGAGGGAGTAGAGGGACTGAAGGCTTGCCTGACACTCTGCTTTCCTTCACATGTCCCTGCTGCCTCACAGCAATGCTGGCTTCCTTTTGCAGACGTCTGGTGTGTGAGGAGGGAGTTTGTAGACCAATTATATGTGATGGCAGTAAGGGGCATCCTGTTAACACTATACATCTCAACGGCCGTCACAACCATGTCTTCCCTGGGTTAGTGGAAATCACCTATGACTTGGTGAAAACATATTTGTGTATTAGTTATTGAGGGTCTTGGTTAGTTTATAGTATTTGGGGTGAGAGAGTGGCATGGTTCATCTAAAAAGAAAGCTTTTTACATTAGCATTTGTGACGAAGAATAAAATAGAATAACCATGTATATCTTACTTCAAAGTTAGCAATGTGTTTCCATTCCACAGGTGGCAGGTAAGTAGAAAGAGATCTGTTTGCATGCCTTTAAAGATCCATTATAATCTCACAAGTTCCTATGCTTCTGATTTTTAGAAAGCATGAGCATAATCAAAATGACTAGTTTTGCAGTAATGTCGTTTCCTGTCAATTTCTGCTTTGATTGAGAAGGAAATAGAACGTTAATGAAAATTTTCAGAAAGGTGAAAGAGTTGCTGTGAAGCAAACATGGAAAAATTATCCCCTTTGTGAAGAATAGTTAAGTACTAATTGCAGCTAGAATTTTATATTTGTGCCACTACACTGAATATGAAAAGTAAAAAAAAAAAAAAAAAAAATTTCTGAAGCTTCATCTGTAGCTTGTTTCCATTGTTTTAAGCAAATGCAGTCCATATTCTTTTCCATATGTTTTTTTTTTAGTGAGGTTTTTAAGACGTATAACGTTGCCATGGACTACATTACAGTGGCACTCATGATCTGGAACTTCGGTGTTGTGGGAATGATTTGTATTCATTGGAAGGGTCCACTTCGGCTCCAGCAGGCATATCTCATTATGATAAGCGCTCTCATGGCATTGGTGTTCATTAAGTACCTTCCTGAATGGACTGCGTGGCTTATCCTGGCTGTCATTTCAGTGTATGGTAAGGTCTGGGGCAAGGCATAGTAATAGATATTATGGTGGGAATTTCTTCTATTCCCTGACTTCTCAGCAGGGGGGTGCGGGGTGGGGTATCATCCAAAGCAGCGGTTAAGGTGATTACAGGCTTCAGAAATAAGATCATGATCTAAACTGAGATCAGTCCCCTGTAGCTAAGGGCTTTGTGTGACTGTGTGATGCCATCTTCCTTCATGTTTTCTGGACTTTCTAGATTCTTTGGGGAGGAGAATTGAAGTAATTCAAGAGAGGAGGAGATAAGAGACCTATGTTGCCATTTTGATCTCTTCTGTGAAGGTGTAGAGCTTTTGGTTTCTCATTTTCCCTAAGAATCTTTGGAAACTATTGTATGTTCAGAATTTAGGAGCTTGTTGTTGGGTGCAGTCCCATACAGGTATATAGATCTTCCCAACCTATGAATTGCTCAAATTTGCAGACATAGAAACAACATTCTGATCCATGCCTAATAATACAATGAGAAGGAAGCAAGGAAGGATTAACGGCAGTTTTCATTGCTCCAAGTAATTTTACATTTAGTAGGATATAGTTGTGAGATCTGTTTCCTTGATTTTTTTAAATAAAAAGAAAATTCATTTGAATTATCGCATATTACACGTTTTCAGAATGATGACTGAGGGATACCTAGATGTAGTTTCTTCATAAAGCTTTAGAGGGCACTGGACACTTTTAGTAAGAAGATCATTGTATATCCCGGATACTGATTTAGTTCCCAGGCAAGACTAAAATCTAGTTACTTGGACATAATTAAAACATTACAGCTAAGAGTATCTATGAAGATGTGCTCATAATTCAAATTTTTTTGGAAGCATGTAGGTGTGATGAATGTGGACTCTGAAAGTCACTGATAATGATAAAGACTGAGAATCTGTCCAGTTGTAGAAGTGCAGGGGTTCGTAAGATGTGATTAGATGTGGTAGGTCAGTGTACTCCTTAGGTGTCCTCTTCCTTCAGAGGGAGGAAAAAGTCCCTTGTGTGTACGCTCATGGATCTTAAGAAAACCTTCCCATCCACCCTTCCTATGACTGCAACAAATCTGAGTATTCCAGGCATTCAGCCTTCATTCAGTGATTACAAAACAAAATTACTCTTCAGATCATATTCCAAGACCATAACTTCCTTGTTTTGAGTAAAAGGGAGGTAAGTTTCAAAGCCTGTGACCCCATGCTTAAGAATTCTTTACGTGAGCGGAACCAGCAATGGTGCTAGGGCAGTTAGCTCAGGTGCAGGAGGACTGCTCAGTGCAACATACAGCTCCTGACAAGTAAGCTGCACCTTTCAAGTGTCAGATTTTTGTTTCAAATGAATTTCAAGACATACAGTGAGTAAACAACTGTGACAGATAGTAGCAAGGTTAATACGTAAATGTTACAGCTTTCTGTCCAAATATGCAAGACAAGGGAAAAGTAGCTGAGGCTGGTTGTGGAGTTACAAATTTCACTAACAAACCATCAACAGGTGAGAAAGCAAATGAAACATCTGATAGATCAGTTTTTCTTAATGCTGTGCTTTGATCTGTATGAGTAACTTGTACAGTCATCCTCTTTTGTAAATAAATGATTGCTTTTCAGTTAATTTTTACCTGTTCAGCCAGTTTTATATGCTGTCCCATGAACGAGAATTGAGGGAAGCAACAAAAAGCTGCTTTTCTTATGCTGAATATGCTTTGAACACCTCTCAAGTCTATGCAAACACAGCATTTTTCCACAATGCTTAATAAACCTGGGGTTTTTTCCTCTTCACATGCACATTCACTTTTCTCCCCTCTTTAAGTGAGAATAAATTGGCAGTCTTGCCTACTTCATAGAAGTTATGTAAGCCTCACTTACCTGTTGTCTTACTATTTGTTTTAGCATTAAACTTAGGTTAAGAAAAGCTTTGATAATAGAAAGCAAGCTTGGATATTTCTAAGATGTTAGTTGAATAGTGGCTTTCGTGTATCGACATACAGACACAGATACATTTGCAGTTGCATAGTATCTTAAGTGAGGAACATCACATTTTTTAAAAAATGTGTATACATATTACAGTCATATGTAAAATAGATTGTACAACTGAGAATATTAAAAAGTATTCCTGTAGAATACTGACTTGTGGCCAATGGCTCTCTCAGAAGTCTATGTTCAGGGTAGTATTTTATCTTATTACCAGTCTTAGCAAGTGTTATAGAAAAACCTTCTTAAAAGTATGTCTGCAGTGATGTAGCATCTGTTTGCTCTTCCTTCCAGATTTGGTTGCTGTCCTATGTCCTAAAGGTCCTCTTCGTATGCTAGTTGAAACAGCTCAAGAGAGAAATGAAACTCTCTTCCCAGCACTTATTTACTCCTGTAAGTATATTTCATTAAATACTTACAATCACCCGCTCAGCTGAAGTGATTTTTCTCACTTTTCTCTGTTTTAATGTGATGATTGTCAGCTGGAATTCATAGTCTGTTTACTTGGGTCTCAGTTTTCCTTTCACTGTTGACTCAAAAATGTGGAACGTCATCTGGCTAAGATCTTTCAAGATAAAAACCAGCATGTTTTGTTACAAAATATGAACAGGAAAAATGGTAATACACCTTGTTTTGGCCAAAGTAATATGTCGTTAGGCTATGAATCAAGCCTATGCGTGGGGAGTACTTGTTTTTAGAAAATATTTATTAGCTTTCGGTGCTTAAATAACCTGTGTGTTACTGCAAGGAAAGGGAGAAATTGCCAGGGAGAGGTTCGGTTACAGAACTGTTTTCTCCAGGGCTTGTCTTTTTTTGATGTTGTTTCTCCCTGCAGTTGTGAAAAATAACCTACTGAATGGAAATTGCTGTTATGATCTGTGTATCAATTAGTACATAATTCCACTGTTTCTGAAGTTCCATGTTACAAGTCATAATCATATAGATAAACAGTGAAATAGGTTAATCATAAATCATTATGCCTGTAAAGCAGGAAGTGTGTTGTAGGAGAAAGGGGAGGGGTTTCTTTATCTGTCACTCTTGCTGTGTTTTACTGATATAGCTGCCTGTTCTGTTTTGTGGGAGGAGAGGTTAACGCTGAGAAACCACAAACTTGAATTAAAATACACCATTTAAGTGTGACAGCATTTCATTACCTCCAGATTGGAGAATTCTTTGTGATGGTGGGGGCAGAGAACAATTAACTTTCGTGCAGATACTGCCTCTGAATTGGAGTTACCTCAGCACCAGTTTTAATAGACCATTTTACTTGCAGATGAAAGAACTGATTAATGGAAAAAGGTAAAGAAATTGTTGATTCAGATTTTCAGAGTGGGCCTCATATAAAGTAATTTCTCTGGCAACAGCTGTTGCAATTTTTTTTTTAGCATCTAGTAAGAATAAAAGTTTTATTCACCAAATTCTGTAAATGTGTGTTGTAACTGGTACTGGCTGTGTTCCAGATGTATGTTCTGTGCTGTAATGAGAGTAAAATTGCCTGTTGCAAAAGATAGTTGTATCAAAAAAAAAAAGTTGGCATCAGTCCATTCTTTTTCTATCTTAGAATTGCATACATCCGAGGATGTGATTAGCTATGCTGGGTTTTTTTATTTTTTAATAGCAACAATGATATGGCTAGTGAACATGGCTGAGGAAGATCCAGAAGCCCAACGGAAAGCTTCTAAAAACTCCACTTATGATAAAAAAGGTGAGTTTTTCTTTGACAAGCCTTTATAGTTGTCATTTGATTGGAATACATGTTTATGGAGAGCTGTTTTTTAGCTTTTTAAGTGTTCCTGCTGCTGTAGAAGAGTGAAAGCATGGAGGCCTTATTAGGAATGATGAATCTGTTAAGACTTCAAAAATTGCTCACTTATTGTACAGTTAATGTTCTTGCATTAATTTTTCTGGGATCCAGTAATGTTGGTGGTGAAATGGGTCTTAATAGACAACTAATGACTGAGCTCAGTTGCTTGTCAAATTGGGATGATATACTATAAAGCTAAGTAATTTATATTTGTATTAAACAGAAATGTGTCTCACCCTCTTGGCTATGCAGCTAGTGTTTAAAAACATGGGGTTTGTTTGTTTACATGTATTATTAAAGCAGAACAGAGTTTCTGAATTTAACATGCTTGAAGGGGTGTATGTATATGTAACTTACAGTAAAGTTTTCTATTTTACTGGAAAATTAAGGTGTCAATAGTGACTAAAGCAGCTAATAAAGTATTAGATGAGGAGTTTATTCCTTAATCTGTGATCTTTAAATTAGGTCACCACAGAACTTCCACTCTGTTATATCGAAGTACTCCTGAATACTAGGACTTGAGTGCAATATGTAGGTGCTATGACTTCAGAGTGCACATTGACTCCTGATTGTTTAAATAAGTATTAAAATCCTAAGTGAGAATGTCTTGTAATGGTGTGTGCTAATGTTAGATGTTGCTAAATACTATGGCATACCTCTTTTTTCCTCACTCTTCTATAATCTAACATGTGGAGAGATTGTCAAATTTTAGATGGCACGTTTTTGAAGTAGATCTTAAATGCCTTTCTTCCTTTGAGCTCCGGCAAACCAGACTCAGAATGAAGATGCTGAAGCAGATGATGGTGGCTTTAGTCAGGAATGGCAGCAACAAAGGGACAATAGGATAGGACCCATTGAATCAACGCCTGAATCACGTGCTGCTGTTCAGGCTCTACCCAGTAACTCTCAAACCAGTGAAGACCCCGAAGAACGTGAGTATGGAGTACTGTGTCTGAAAGACTTAGTAAATCTGAAGGTAGTTAGTCTTAGTCTTAGTCATCCTGACTGTGCAGATATATAGTATGCTGTGAGCTAATAGCAAGCTGAAGAGCTGCTCTTGCTCATGATCAGTACTGACATGCCCCATTAGAAATAGATGGAGTTGCTTTTCGGTAGCTTTTGGTTTTGCTGCACGAGTGAACAATATTGGCCAAACTGATCTTCAGTTTGATAAACAGACTCAAAACTTTAATAGCACAAGCTGCTTTCAGACCATTATACAGTCAGTTGCATTAGCTTCTGTCTTTTTCATGCAATGTTCTGCTGTGTATCACCTCTTTTGGATTTTAGGCCGTGTAAATGCAGTCGTTAACTTTTTTTGCCTCAAGATTAAACTACTGTAATCCACTCTGCATAAAGCAATGTTTAAAACCTAACTGGAGACTGAACTGAATGCAGAATGCCATGAGCTTGCTTATTTTTCTCCAGCATCTTGCTGAGGTGTAGAGTCTTTGGAGAGCACATAACATCAATACTCAGATATCTGTTTTAACAGACTTGAGATTTCCTGTTGGAGTTTAAGCTGGTATTAGATTTGCAAAGCTCTAAATAAATTAGGGTCTGCCTGTCTAATAAACTGCTCTCCCCATGTGATGCTGCCATATTTGGCAGGTGCAGCTGCTTCCTCTTATTCTCAGGTGCTCCTCTGTTTAAAAATACAGAGACTTCTACTTTAAGAACAATTTTAGAATTTACTTTGTGCCCAAAAATCCAAATTCAGAGTGTATTGCAAATCCATTTTCATTTCTAGAGCTTAGAAAAATAACATTAAGATGCAAAAATTTTAGAAATTGGGCTATTTTAGTTCGTTAACTGGTTAACTAAAACTCTTGTCTGGCCACACGAATAATTTTCTCCTTCCTGTATTCCTACAGCGAGTAGTAATGACAGATGTGCAGTGATCCAGTCAGACTTGTCAGTCAGCATTAGCTTGCTGGAAGTTTGGAGCAGCTTATTAGAAATTTGGAGAGTTCACTTGTGTGGAAAGAGTTATCTAGCAGTTGCCCTTGCTTACTGTTCTGTCATGCTGAAAGCAAGCATCCAAGTTTGGTTTCAGCAGTTAAAGGGTGTTTTAGTGCTTAAGTTTAGTGCTTTTCATGAATGCAGTGTTCTAGACCTTACATTGGAGGCCTGCTGAAAGAGAGTAAGGTTGCCTTTTTTCTTTTTTCTCCTTTTTCTCCTTTTTCTTCTTTTTTTGTTCTTTTCTTTTTTCCTTTCTTTTTTTTCCCCAATGATCAACCAGGCGTACACCTCTGTTTTGATGCTCTGAGTTCCTCTTAGAGCTCTAAAGTGAGTTTTGGGCTGGACTGTAATCAGGTGACAAAGTAAATGATACGCCAAATAAAAACAGCTGGTGACCTGATACTGGCCTCTCTGACAATATCTTGGACTAAAAGCTCAGAAAGTGAACTGGTATTCAGGAAATCTTTGTTATTTTGTTTGCAGAAATAATTGAGTATTATGCTCCCAGAGTTGTTGCTAAGGTGGTGATTACTATTTAAAAGAATAAGACGTTTACTCATGAGTTTTTCCTAAACCTCACATCTTGGACTAAATAGGTTGAGTTCCTGCCTCTGTGATATGCTCTGTAATTACACACAAGTGCTTTTTAGAACTACCTTAGTAAGAATTCTGTAGGAAAATTGGGAGGGCAGTGGAATATTTTGCTGGGTATAGGTTTCTAACTGGTAAATAAAACATCATCTGCAAGTGACTTGTTTTCCTTCTCCCTCGGCCAGCATAAAGGAATTGTACTTCAACATTCTGTTGAATATGACATGACATCCAAAAGTGGACAAGTCCCCCCCTCCCCCCCAATATAATTACAAATGTCTGAGTTAGTATATACTGCATTTGTATGTACAGGAGACTAGGAATATAGAAAAATTGTAATTATAGGATGAATTAATTGAGTGGGGTAATGTTCCTAAACTATGTTGTTTCACAAGAGTTTATCACCTGATTCAGGAATGGTATTAGTTTTGAAAACAAAATGTTCTTATTAGCAAGTCTTGTTGTTACTTAATGCAAATCTGTATTATTCTCTGACAATTACTGATATGTAATATTAGTAGACTGTCTGATACTTAATGCTGCCATATATTCACTTTTGCAGGAGGAGTAAAGCTGGGTTTAGGAGACTTCATTTTCTACAGTGTCCTTGTTGGCAAAGCCTCTGCAACAGCAAGCGGGGACTGGAATACAACTTTAGCGTGTTTTGTAGCCATATTAATTGTGAGTATAATGTAATATGATAATAGGGGTAGTTTCTATTGTTCATCAGGGACAAAGTCATAACTGCTACATTTTTTCTCTGGAATTTGTTTATTTGGTGGCCTGAATGAAAACTGATGAGAGCTTCAACTGTGATTTTCATTGGTTGTACATCCATTACTTATGCTGTTAGTTTAGGAATGCATTAGCTGTATCTTGTATTTCTGTGGGGTTAGTGTTTATATATAATCTTTTGCTTGTCAGAGTTCCCTAATTTCTCCCTATGTTTTTGTTTGGTTTTTTTTGTTTTGTTTTGTTCTTCCCCTCAGGGTCTGTGCCTTACACTTCTGCTTCTTGCCATCTTTAAGAAGGCCTTACCAGCGCTTCCAATCTCCATAACCTTTGGGCTAGTTTTTTACTTTGCTACAGACAACTTGGTGCAACCCTTTATGGACCAGCTAGCGTTCCATCAGTTTTATATCTAGCACACTTGATGCTGGTATTCTATGGATATTTGTAGCAAATCTGGGAGGAGAAAAAATATTTTTCCCTTAGTCCTCGAGTGAGACTGAAGTTTAACACTCAAGATTCCCAGCCTGAATCATTACAACTTCCTCCGACGTTTTTTTGGTTTTGTTTTGTTTTTTTCTGAGACAACTGCTGCATTGGGCACCATATGAATTTTCCTGTGTGAAAGTGGCTTCTTCCTGATGGCCGGTCTAAACCGGGTACTATTATATCAGAGGTAATCTGATATACATATCTCTGGTAAGGACCACCTGTGTGAAAATTGCTAATGCTTCCACCAGCAATGGGATCTTTTACCACAGGTCGATGATTTTCACAGCATTAAGGGTGCTCAGGACTTCCTTGAGGTTAACAGAGGAAGCTGACAAATCACATGGAACTTGTCCCTGTAACCGCTCGAAGAGAGAGAACCCAAGTCAGACTTCTTCAGCAGTGATTTTTTGACAGTGGAGTCCTGACTCTGCTTTGCGTAACGAGAAAGGACTTTGTAGCAATTCGACAAAGGGAGAAAGTACTGTCACTCTAAGAGTGCTCCACCACTTCATAGCCTCTGTGCCTGAGTGTGCTTGGTTTCGTAAATTTAAAAGCTTTTTGGTTTTTTTCCACACTGGAACTAGAGCCTCTTCTCAGTTGTAATACTTTGTATCCTCAAGCATGGAGTGCACCTTCTGTACACCTGCTCCAGTTTATGTAGCTACTTAGACTTGGACTGAATTATTTGGCATTAGTGGATCATAAGGTCCTAATTCGGATCTTAGATTCTAAAAGGTTAATAAACTACATGAAAAAGCAATTTCAGGACTTACTCTTTGTGCTCCTGCAAATCATTTTGCCAGAACACCATTTCAAACTGTGTGTTTGAGAACGGTCACTAACAGCACGGACTGCATTGTTGGTATATGTTCCTTTCATTGAAATTCTTATGAAATAAGTAGACATTTGCAACAATCCCAGATGGAGTTTAGCTTGCCAGGTCTAGAGGCCAAAGTGCTATTAGTAGCACTTTAATGCATCACTGAAATTTTTCTCTTAAAAAATGTTTTACAGTTCTGCTGACCTGAAGTATTGGTCACTCAACCATCTAACACCTCAGGTTGGGCAAGGATTTTTTTTTCATGCAGTATCTTTATTGGTGAGGATACTTAAGTTAGGTGAGCCATTACTTAATGTTACCAAGGAGCAAAATTTGTGGCCCTCTTCACTTTAATTATCTCTCCTGTGAGGAACAGAAGACTGGAGGAACAGAAGACAACTCAAAATCACTGAAAAGAAGATATAACATTTTGAACTTCTTACAAGAAGAAGAATTTATTCTAACCTTAAAACTGCTGAACTCTGTTTTCTTCTTCATTTGAAAGAACTCGTTTATGAATAATGGCTTGGAAATGAGACTTGTGTTGAGATGAAGTTGGTTTTGCTGTAGGCTCTTACTCTGTACAAGTAATTTTTTTTCTGACGGAGGCATAGGGAGTGGATACTATTGATGGGCATTCCATTTTACTTGCATCTTGATACTGGAGTCCTTGCCAAGTAGAACAACTGTCAAAATCCTGACGAAAACTCCTTTTACTCTTTTTCTGGGGCTTTGTTTCAGTGCCTATAGATTCAAAGGATTGAGACATCACAGGTGTTCACCAACCATTGCCCAAGTAAGGGAAGAAAGGCTGTGATGTATAAATCTGCTTTAAAACCAAGAAAGGCTTACTTTGATTGTCCTTGGAAATGTCTGTCTCTTTTCCAGTATGACTTGCTAACTGTAGTGTTAGCATTTACGTTTGCATAAAATATATTGTCTCGTCTCCTCTAAAGTATTTTTATTCATCTCATTTATGTGCTGACTCGTCGTGGATAGCATTAATAAAGTAACCATATCAAAATTGCTTACGCTGACTTTTCAAGTCAAACTTGCTTGTGTTTTCTAGCTTAAGTCACTGTTCCATATTTTGCTGCAATGAAGCCTGACTTAAAACAGGTTTTCTTTTTTTTTTAACAAGGCTTTGAGTTGTGTTTATACTATTGTAATTTGTCCCTTTCCTGAGCATTATATCTAAGAAAATTCCCTTGTGTGTTTTATTGGGCATCCTAACTATTGTTTCATTGTAAAGAACAAGTTTGCAAAGAGTTGGCGTCATTAGCATCTGTTTGCATATCTGAGCCAACTCTCAGTTAAGAGTTGTTACTTAAATACAGCAGTCATCTTTATTGGGTTTGGTTTTGGGTTTTTTTTGGCTTAAATATGCACCATGGGAGCACTAGCTCCATTAAAAGTTGCTTTAGAATCTGTAGAAATACACAAAAGCCTTTCCACATACTTGAATGGGTGTTAGATGTACAACCCAAGAAAGAGCGCAGAATCTTCAAACACTAAATTGCCAGTCTTCCGCTCTCCAGAGCTGCTTCTCGTATCCTGAATTTTTAATTAATGCGATAGTGTGGAGTTACAGTGGTGGAGACTATAAAATTTATGTTCACAGAAACTGTTCAAGTTTGTGTATTTGAATCTCAAATTAAATTCAAAAGGGAAATCTGCTTTTCAAGCCCAGGCCAATATGTGCTAAAGTACACTGCTTATTACCAAGTCTTACGTACGCCTTCAAAAACCAGGATGAAATTTTCTAGATTTGCCCTCTTACGACGAGTTATGGTAGCTTATGTTCCAAATGAGATCTTGCAACTAAAGATCATCGCAGTACTTGGGTCCATAAGGTTCAGTTGAGAATAGTTTTTGCTTGCATTTGGGTTATTACTACATAAGCATGAACATTGTGTCACTTTTCTCTCCTTTGTCTTAAAACACCAATCTAATTTGAGATCTTGAACCGTTTCAGCTTGGTTAGCTTGGTATAACTAAAAGACTTCTGGTATGTAGTATGCATTTTTGAGAGAGTTTTCAGTGTTATTAAATTAGTGTGATAGTGGCAGCACATTAGAATGTAGCTCTGAAAGAACTATTGTGTAACCCTAGTAGGTAGGTTCATCTCTTTTGTGCCCAAGCAGACTAATGGGTAACTTGGGTGACTGTTTCAGTAGTCATACTTAGAAACTGGGTATCATGATAGCTTTCTCTCCCCTTTCAGCTTACATCAATGATTAGTCTCCTTTCTTGGCTAAGCTTCAAATAAATAAATGAGAAAACATAATACTGAGTTACAGATTTGCCTAAAAACCAGCCACTTTCATTTCTCCTTTTTTTTGTATTGGGGGATGTAATCCAGAGCAAAAAGACTTACAGCAAAGGTGTATGAAGCTGTCGTATCTATATATGGCTATTATGGTGGCATCTGTGTGAGGTGAGTCTTGAAGGTACGCACTTGTTATTGCAACACATTCAGAATAATTCTGACTGGGCAGATGATGACTTCTTTGAGCCAAATAATCAAGGGCTGTGTTCCACTAAAAATGGCTGCTCTCAGTGTACAAAGCAGACCCTGACTATTTCAGGCATAGGAGACTGGTGCTTCTTGGATATATAGATACATATCTGTTCCTATAAAGATGTAGATATATATTATATGCACTCTGGGCCTGTAGGTGATAACTGTTCTGCCATTAGTGCAGTCAAGAATTAAATATGCAGGAGTACTTTTTGGGTGGATGGTACTGCATGAAGAAACTTCTCAAAATGCTTTATTTAAAAAAAATTGCTGTTGAAACAAATTTAGTAGACTGTGGAACATGTCTGCACTGTGATTGCATCTCAGTGGTAACTTGGTCATTGGGAACGCTGAAACAAGAATGAGAATGGAATTCTTCTACACTCAAAGCATTTGCTGTTTTCTTTTTTACAAACACTGGTTTGTACATAATCTGAATTGAATGTGAATGTTTTTTAAACACCTTTCCAGTTCTTGATAAGATACGTTTTTGATAGATTATTGCAAATTTTCCTGTATTTGTCTAATTATTAAAATAAAAATTGCATGGATCCTGACTTGACTTGCCTTTACTATATTATTTTAAAGCCATCACTTAAAGCTGTTGGAGGCCTGAACACTGTAGCTATTTTTAGGCAATGTTTAATGAGTAAGATTCCTGTCTTAAGACGCTTAAGTAGCTGCTTTATTTCCCAGAGGAATAGCTTCAAACTGATTTCTGTAGAAGTACTTTCTTCTAAAAGCTACTTTTTGTGTTCATTTAAAGAGTCGGTCAAAGCTTGTTGCAAAAGCACCTATGAGGTATAATTAAGGCATGAAAAAATGATGTGAGATTATACTCGGACACCAGCTGGCACAATGAAGATCCATGTCACCCAGGAAGAATACGTAGGATGCTCAGAAAGAAAACGCTTCGTGAACGGTAGTGTGTATTGTTATTATGTGTTGGTTTCATATCAATACAATTGAAAAAGTGCTTTTCCCTAGGAGCATTTTTTGTTGTTGTTTTGGAGAAGCATTCAATGCAAAGTTCAAATTTGTCTGAGTTGACTGACTGCTATTGAAGATGTTTCTTTGGGGGATTGGTTTATCTCTGCATGGAAGACCTAAAGAAAGGTCCATCCTGACAAGTAGAAAGTCAAGCACAGGTGCTAGGAGGCCGGCACGGATGAGCAAGGAGCTCCAAACTGAACTCAGACAGCAAGTGTAGAAGAGGTGGAAGCAGGGGCAGATGACCCAAAAGGAGCATAGAGTTGCTTTTTGGTCTTGCAGGGATAGGGTTAGGAAAGCCAAGGCCCCTCTGGAGTTGAATCTGGCAAGGGATGTGAAGGGCGAGAAGAAAGGTTTCTGCAACTATATAACAGCAAAAGGAAGACTAGGGCAAAAAGATGCCCCGCCTGCTGAATAGGGTGGGGGAGCTTGTGACAAATGGCATGGAGAAGGCTGAGGTACTTGATGTCTTTCTTGCCTCACTATTGGTAAGACTGGCCTTAAGGAATCCCATATGCCTGAGACGGAAGGGAAAGTCTGGAGCAATGTGGAAGTGGCCAGATTAGGGAGTATGTAAACAAATTGGATGTACTTAAGTCTATGAGGCCTGACAGGTTGCATCTGTGAGTGCGGAGGGAGCTGGCTGATGTCATTGCGAGGCCACTGTCAATTGTCTTTGAATGGTCACGGCAGTTGGGAGAGGTTCCTGAAGACTGGAAGAGAGCAAATTTCACTCCTATCCTCAAGCAGAGAAAGAACGAACTACTGGGAAGTTACAGGCTAGTCAGCCTCACGTCAGTCCCTAGGAACCTGACAGAGAAAACCATCCTGGAAAGCACTTCCAAACACATGAGGGAAAAGAGGATGATTGGGAATAGTTAACATGGCTTTACGAAGGGGAAATCATGCTTGACCAACCTCATTGCCTTCTACAATGAGGTGACCGGCTTGCTGGCTGAGGGGAAGGCAGCTGATGTTGTTTACTTAGACTTTTGTAAAGCTTTTGACACTGTCTCCCATAACATCATCATAGACAAGCAGATGAAGTATGGATTAGATAAGTGGATAGTGAAATGGACTGAAAACTGGCACAGTGCCCAGGCCCAGGGGGTTACGATCAGCACCACAAAATCCAGTTGGAGGCAAGTTGCTAGTGGTGTAGCCAAGGGCTCAATACTGGGGTCAATATTGTTCAGCATCTTCGTTAATGATCTGAATGACAGAATGGAGTGCACCCTCAGCAAGTTTGCCGATGATAAAAAATGGACGAGTGGCTGGTGGACCAGATGGCTATGCTGCCATTTAGAAGAATGTCAACAGGCTGGAGAACCAGGCAGAAAGGGAATCTCACGAACTTCAGCAAGGGAAATGCAAAGCCCTGCATCTGGGGAGGAGTAACCCCAGGTACCAGTACGTGCTGGGGTCTGACCAGCTGGAAAGCAGCTCTGCAGAGAAGGACCTTGGGGTCCTGGCAGACAGCAAGCTGACCATGAGCCAGCAATGCACCCTTACAACAAAGAAGGCCAGTAGCATCCTGGGCTGCATCGGGAGTGTTGCCAGCAGGTCGAGGGAGGTAATCCTTCCTCTCTCCTCAGCACTGGTCAGGCCACATCTGGAGTGCTGTGTCCAGTTCTGGGCTCCCCAGTACAAGGATGACTGGTCTTACTGGAGTGAGTCTGGTGCAGGGCCACAAAACTGTACCAGAATATGTGGATTTCTTAATTCCAATCTAGTTCTGAGGTGTGATATGATGAAATGTTTAGGAATAGAAATAGTTTTTGGGACTAGGAGCTAAAACCTCCTCTAAAAGTGAGACTTAGGTCCTAATTTGAGCTTCCATCTTAGTAGTATTTTATCTTACTGAGGTTAAATACTGAACTTGGAGATACGATTCTAATATTCTAATTCAATTACCCATATGTTTTCTTACTTCATCCCATTTTTAATGTAATCTTGTGGGGATCGGTACATAAGTTTCTTTTATTGACAGCATTCGCTCTCATGGAGAATTCAGCTTGGTCTGTAGCAGTCACTGCTAGGTGCTTTTAAATTACTGAGAAATGGCAATTAAAGGTATGTTTAAGACCAAATTCTGATCTGTAAATATCAGGAAATTGTGAACTCTATAGAGAAAAAACGATGCTTCACTGACAGGAGCTAACAGAACTGTTTTTTGGATAAGGAATCAGTCGCTTCCTGAGTTTTACAACCTGAATTTGGTTCTCTTCTTTTTAAAGCCCCTTTTGCTGCAGGAAGGTGATTTCAGCTTGGCATCAAGAGACACTGATGGATAGTACCAACGTAATTGGATTAGATTTGCTTTTTCTTTGTTTTGAAATATGCTTTTAATCTAAACTGACTGGAGTAATGAATAGACTTCTGTATTCATATTAATATTCTGATTTTAGTAGTTTTAGATAAGGATTACCTGCTCTGATTTGGGTAGTGCTGCTGTCAGAGTTAAGCATTGTACTTTTTACTGGTTTTATTGTACAAGTCAGCATGAATGTACTTGGAGAATGCTTCAGAGCACGGCTGGATGTTTATCAAATGCAGTAGCTGCATATCTGATTGAATCAATGGTTTATTTAGCCATCCTCAACAATAAAATCCTAAGCACTGATACAATAGCATACTCAAATGAAGAATGTCCTGCTACCATCTAGTTAGTGGCAGACTTGCGCCCTAGGCACAAACTTAATTGATACTGTTTGGTAATGAACTGTGTGACACATTCTGCTTCCAGTTGTTACCTGTGAGGAAGGAATTAATTCAGACTTAGATGCAACCGAATACCTGTGGGTGTCAAGGGGGAGATTTGTAAGAAGATCAAAAACGGCTGGTGTCTGGCAGCACAGAGCAGCTAGAAGGCTGGTTAGTCCCTGGTGTGCCCCGTTTCAGCAAGGGGGTTGATTACTGTCTGGGGGCAAGAAACAAGCACTGCCTTGGAGCAGAATTTAGCGAGCAGAGCCTGTCCTGGTGTCTGCAGCCAGCTCCCAGCAACAGTCACTTCTAAAGCTGTAATCACAGCCACATGGCATCACTGTGCCTTTTTTACTGCTTTCTATTCTTAGTGCTCGTAACAAGGGATTAAAGAGCACGATAAAAATACATGCTTAAAAAAAGCAGACTGTTATAAAATATGATTTCCCTTTGAAGGACTGTATTTAGTACATGATGAATCCTGTAGGGGAGGCATCTATGCATTTCCAGTCACTGCTAAGGTTTCAGAACTATTTTAAGAACAGCAGAACCTGACTGTTGTCATAGCAGCAGTAAACCTTTTAATCCCACTTCCTGTGGAGATGAAGCTGTTGTGTACTTAATCTGCTTAAAGATCGTCAAGGCTGTTTATGTGACAGGGAACTAGGGATACAGCACTGAGAAGATGCTACTTGTTGCCCCTAGAAAGTTTAGGGCTTTTATCCACTTTGATGGTGTTTGATTAGGATTTGTTGAGGGACAGATCTCACGACAAGCTAGTAGGACAGTCACCTGGGGAGCTAGTCTTCATTTAATCCACAATTTGTTGTCATAGTTAAATGAAACTGTTCCTAGGTAGTTCTGGGGAAGAGCTTGTCACTATCATGGACCTCCCATAGTTTAAAAGCATCCTTTTTGAGGAGTCCTTTCATCCTCAGCACTTGCATTCCTTAGCGTTGCTGAGGCTTCCCAAACAGCATTGGGTCATATTTATATATTGCTGTAAAGCCTGTAGTCCCTGAAAAGTTAACGCAATTAAAAATTCCTTGAAGTATTTGGATAATGCAGGGTGACTTATTCTTAAATGTACAATAGGTAGTCAAGAGAAAATTGACAGATTCTTCAACTGTTTTTTGGAGATCAATGTAGCTACCTAGGGAGAATTTTAAATGCCATGTCAAAATAATCATTGTAATAGAATTTGGCATCCTGAACCAAAAATGACGTGAATGTTTGTTCATGTGTATCTAGAACTAAGAGACCTTCCTTCTCACGAGATCAAATTTCTCAGTAATTACTGAGATCTGTGCCATTGCCAATTTATTTGGCGTAGTCTGGTTACAGTACTGGATTACATAACCTCGCGTCCTACAAATAAGCAATATGCATCTTTTGTTTGCACCAGTATTTTGATTCGTATGTACTGAATAATAACAACAGTTTGGGGATTTCTATTTGTTTGTTTTCCTGTAGGCTGCATCTTCTGGCTAGATAGACACTCAGTCTTTAGGAGAAATCACATGACAGAGTAAATAAAAGAATTTTTCCAAGGTTAGTTATTTATTTGCATAGTTTAAAAAATATATATATATTTGATTGCCCCTCTATAAAGTTTTGATCATGGGTAATTGTTTTTTGCTCCTCCCCTCCTTTCCAACAGCCCTTAGTTCAACATGACATGGAAAGAAGTGTTGGACAAACCATTGACTATTATTCCTGTCCCTGGCTGTGGATGAGTTTATGGTATTAGAGAGAAGCTGGCCAGTTACTGCAAAAACTCTGCAACACTCTTTTGACTGAAATGCTGTAGCAGTTTTAGCAGTTCTGAATAACTAACTACCCCTTTGGTGACTTTTGTTTGATGCCTGGTGCTACCACTAAACCTTTTCATCAGATCTAGTTACACCTCAGGGTGCGTTGCTCACTGAGTTACCTGGACCATCATTTGAGTCTTGTACATTTGATCTGCCCTTGCAGGCTTTGGAGATGCTGGCTGACCCCCATCCACACCAAGGGATGGGGAAAGGGTGGTTCCTTCCTCTTTCCCCTTCCTTTTCACAGTGTTGGCTTCAGGCGCTGTGGGGATGGAGCAGTGAACACCCCCCAGCCAAGGCACCAGCCAAGGAGCCTGGTGTGGGGGTGAAACCCCCTCAGCCTGTCCCATGTGGTCCCCAGGAGAAGTCCTGTATAGTGTCCTTACCAGAAGACTGGTTAGGTGGGATGGAGGATGTCTTCCCTGCAGAACTACTTGTGTTGCTGTTTGGACGGGCTTTGGAAACTTTCCAATATGACACTCTCAAGGAAACAAAGTTTTAAAGTTTTAAAAAAGTTTTAAAACAGCTTCTATTTTGAAACATTCTTAATATTTAAAAATAGTAATTCTGATTTTTCACTTCTATTTAATCTGAAGGATTCAACACTTTCTCCCACTTTCACCACAAATCTTCAATAATTTTATGGCATGAGGCAACTGTTTCTTCCTCTTCTTAGATGGTAAAAATGCTAGTAGAGAGGTTTTTTCAGTTTATATACGCAACCTGTCACTGTTTGGTATTTATGCTACCCAGTTATTTCTTAGCAAGAAATCAGCCCAGTTGGGGATAACTCTGTTAAAGCTATCTATTTTTCTTTGCTGACCTGTACTACGTTAAATTAATTCTTAAATGTTTTGATCTGACTGGTGAGTAGATGGAGGCTGAATGGAAAAAAGTACCCCTGCATTCATTAATATCTCTGTAGACACTTACAATATTGAGGCCTATTATTTTAACTTTTGTCAAGGATTTTGATCATAATTTTGGGGGTGTGTTCTTTTGATGCAGTGTTTTGGATCAAAACCTGTAAATCATGTAGTTTTATATCCAGCTCAACTCAAGTTCTGCCAAATTGCCTAAGATATTATTAATACTTATAATAGTAGCTAAAATTAAATTTCATGTTTTAATAAGAAAGCAGATTTTATCAATAGTCCCTAAGCTCTGCAGCATGAGATCATCATTATGTCAATGTCTTACACAGTGCTGAGTATTTTGACACATGTAGCAATGGTGTTTGTCTTTTATTGGAAACAAATTGAACAGCTGGGTACAAATGTCTCCCGCTCTCTGTTACAGGAATGGTCAGCGCCTCCGGGTGCTGCTTGGTCTTTAGTGGGTTTTTTCTCAAATGGTTTTACTATAATTATAGAGATGAGAGCTCTTTATGCTTAATCTTGTAATGAGTTTGTTTGCGTAATGCATTTACCCAAGTGGACTTCCTAGATGATGAAGCGCAGTGCTTGCGCCTGCAGCACTGGCTGCTAGACGTGCCACTGGGGATAAACCAGGGATAAGTGAAAATGTTGTGAGAGAAAACAGCGTGGAGAGCTCTAACACTATCACTGGAGTTAGTGACACACTGAATGTATTAAAATAAAAAAAAATAAAATCAGTTGTTAAAATAGTGACCATTGCTAGCTGCTATGAGACAGTAAAGTGCTGCTTCCCACTACAGTTCTGTGAACGTTGCATTGGGTAGTGGTGTCTGTGGCTGATAAAACTAGAAATAGATGCAGCAATGTACGTATGTGCCTGAGAAGATGAGGTATGTGGTTTGTAGCTTTACTTCTTATTCCTCAGGGTTAATACCAAGTGGTTTGCTTTGTCAGCCTGAGCAGTTATTTAAAAGCCATTCTTGTTGGGGTTTGCAGGTTTTTTTTTCCCATTTAAAAATCTGGGTTAGTGAATTGTCCCCCTTGTGTTGCTGAGAAAACCCCAGACAGAGAGTGAGGTTGCTTACTGATTTATTTCACAAATGTTCCCAGGACCCCTTTGAAATAAGCTATAAACTGGAATGCCTGTGGTCTGCTTTCAGACAGATACTTAAAGGGTATGATTTTTGCGTCTCCTCCTCAGACTCTCAGAGGTATGTACATGACAGGAAACCTGCATTTCTGGCTTGCCTGTGCCTCTGGGTGAGAGGAACGGCTGATTCTCTTTGGCTCGGAGACCTGTGAAGAAGACACAAGTATGTCTCCCATGAGCCATCCTTAGCTTGGCAGCCTCATACTGTCATTTGCTTCTAGTGCTAAACGCAGCGTAGTTGAGTATGGTATTGCAGTCAGATGTGGTAGCTCCCAGCCATTGTGGGAAAGCACCAGAAGTTTCACTTCCACCTGTGCTGCTTTCTACAATTTTCCTGCCATCTGCAAAAGCAGGAGTGGGTGTTCCCAGTGGTTGCTCCCCTGTTTTGTTCTCAATTAGCTCTGCCTTTCCTGCTTTCATATATCTCAAATTCATGTGCATGAGGGAAATGTGGAATAGAGGGAGAACACACAGGAGTGAGCTGACAGGTTTAGCAATGGTGTCTCTCAATCTAGTGTGTACTGTCGTGAGAGGTTTAACACCAAGTTTTCCTGATTTAATATGGCTATGAAATGACCAGACAGGCACCATTTGGCTGAGTGCATAGAACTTGCTGTTGCTTTCAAAATGACAATTGCACAGTCGGGCCGTTAATAATTACAGAAGCATTCTTCCAGCTGAGCTGTCTTCCCTAGAGTGTGCAGAGGACCTGGGCATGACTGCAAAACAGTCCTAGAAATATCTTGCTGTGCAGTTTTCAATCCTTCTTCCTAAACCTGGTTACTAGAGTCTGCGTTTTTTGAAATCAGCATCTTCTCTGGACACTTGTCTAAGTTTCAAACCTTTTTTTGGCCCCTTTATAACAAGATGCCCAGAATGAAACATTACATTTTACCTCCAGTGGGGAGGAGGGAGGGAGGGAGGGAGGGAGGGAGGGAGGGAGAAGCTGAAGGTACCCTATGGTACCCTGTGGTGCAATGCCTCTACGTAATACAGCCTAGCAGTGCTTTATTATTTTCCCTTCTATGTTGTGTCACAAATTTCTGTCTAACTTGCTCTTTCCCCAAACTGCTGTTTGCTGTGTGTCCTTGTGCACTGAATTCTTGTGGTTTGAATTGTTTTTCTCAGGTATGCTGTTCTGCATTTTTCCCTGATGAATTCACTCTTGTTGGTGTTTGCCTCTGCCTCCAGTTCTTCTGCAACAGTAGAGTCCAGCATTGAATAAAGGTAACAAACTACAGTTCACGTTAGAGTCTCATTGCTGTATTTCTCTAGCTCTAGTGATTTTTACATTATTCTCCCACTGCAATTTTCATAAGCATGTTTTTAATTCCTACTTCTTACTTCATCAAAGAGTGTTTCAAATCAAACCAACCATAGTAATGATTCCCATCTTTCTTTGTTAGAAACTCCTCACATGCTACTCCTTGTTTTCATTTTACATTGTTATGTCAGTAGTGTCTCTTACCCAATTTCTGTTGCCAAGATTCTGCCTGTATCCAAGGCAACTTAAATAATTTTGAGAGTAAGATAGTGAGAGGTGATGTATCAATTACTAATATCCAAGTAAGTGACCTCTGTGGCACTCCCTTGATGCATCGTTGTAATACTGCTTGATTTAAAATGTTTGGGTGCAGTGTGTACAGTTGTGGAGACAGGGAAGATTCCTCACTAATGAAGACCTGCTGTTTTGTAATACTGTAACGTGTTCCAGCCTATTCCAATGCCATGTGCATCACGTGGGATCTGGGCTGACAGCCAGTGCAAATGTTTCTTCAAGGACTTTAGGACATATTCTAATTATGTTTAGATTCTCCCACTCTCTTTTCATCTGAAGGATGTCACTCTTTCTGCTCATTTTAAAGTGCCGTGCAAAGCGCTCCATCTGCCAGCATGAGAGGGGCCCACTGGTGCACTTGTGTGAGAGGCGGTAGGATGGCTGGCTTTGTGAGTGACTCTTTAACCTCCAGCTGTGAGACGTCCCAGGCCTTTGAACACTGTCAGAGCTTGGCCAGTGTCCAGCAGTGTTTTCATCCAGTGCTGGAGGAGATGTAAAATTCCCTGGAAGAAAGAGCTTCATTTCTCTGAGCCTGGCA
This sequence comes from Gavia stellata, assembly GCF_030936135.1. Taxonomy (NCBI): domain Eukaryota; kingdom Metazoa; phylum Chordata; class Aves; order Gaviiformes; family Gaviidae; genus Gavia; species Gavia stellata. The sequence goes on from NC_082600.1 coordinate 41,086,607, forward strand.
GGGGAAAAGGGGGAATGAGTTGCGGGATGAAGCGTCTGAAACTCTCCATAGCTGAAAAAAAAGCAATGTTTTGTGGAGGAAAATAGAGGAAAAATTCATTTGTGGGAGCTAAGCTTGTGAACATGTGTATGTTCTCTCAACCTGGTATTGAATGTGTGTGATGGGACTACGGGATCTTACCTAGGTATCATTTTTAAGGGAACTGGAATTGCAAAACAGCACGCAAGAATAAAGGCCATTACACAATACTGTGCACTGGAACATAATTTTGCGAGGTGAATACAGTGAGGACAGATCCATGTCTCTATGTGATATATGGCAACTGAGATTGCATTTCTATGGATGTGTAGAATAGGCTGAGAGCTTTTGAAAAGGTGCAGACTCAGCCTGGAGGATACGTTCCTGATGTGGGGATGAAGGAGAGAGATGCTCTTTTCTGTCCTTACTTTGCAAGTTATCCAAGGGCAAGCCTGTATTCTTGTCTCTGCCACGGTCTATGCCCGCTGACCAGACAATCAGTGCTAAATTGCATGGGTTCTTTACCTGGAGAGACACATGCAATAACACCTTCTTTTCAGCCAAATTAATTTCTCAAGGGTGATATTGTTACGTCAGATCCCTGGCTAATTAATGATTCTTATTGTCTAGGCAAGTGCATTAATTAACTGGATACGTAAGAAAGTCTGGGTCAAACTTCAGAAAGTCGGCCAGACTCTCAATCTCTTGTGGCTGCTGGGATCATCCTGCTGCCTGGTGTGACCTGAGTAATCGGTGTATTGTCAGACTGGCATGTCTCAGTCCTGATTCTCACAGGTTCACGGTAGTGTTCAGCAGCAGCTCCAGGCTCTGTCGTGGGTGGCATGTGTGTCCAGGAAGAAGTTTTTGTGCGTTCAGGCAGCACCTGACAATGGCTTGGAAGTAGCTTGGGAACCCCTTCGGTAGGTGATTTGGCATATAATTTCTGGGGCCAATGTTACTGATAAAGCTGAAGTGACTTCAGGAGGGGAATGGGACCAGGGTTTAAAATCTCTAGCCCGCATGTCCCTAACAGAACACAAGCCACCTTCAAGTGGTACATGGCCCAGTAACTGGTTGCCACTGATCACGATAACCATTGTGAACTCCTTCAGTAGAAGATGGGGGTACAGGCTGTTGTGGAGTTAGTTGTTGGATAGAGCTTCTCCTGGAAAAAAAAAGGAACTTTGTTTTGTTCCTTCCATCTTGCCCAAACATAAGTTTAGGAGAGAGGAAGAGAAACTGAGGCTAATTCTCTTCTTTGCCTATACTCTGCTTATATTGCTGTAAACTCACTTACCTCAGTATATGTAAGATGAAAGTCAGGCTGTGCTCTTGGGACTGGGTGTGCAAGACTGGAGGAGGCATCTGGCTTGAAGAGGTTTCTTTGTACTTTAATGGGCACTGCAAGGGGTTCCCAAGTGAATTCTTCAGATGAAAGCTGTTTTTCTATGGGCAGGCTGCACAGAGTCTCATTATTGCTCTGGCTTTTGCTGCACAGCACATATGTTACTGCGGGGTTGTCAGCCCTTCAGCAGATTTCTACAGTGCAATAAAAATAAGTAGATTAACCAAGCAAAGAAGATTAGAGACACTTTGGGGAAGGAAAGGGAAGGGAGGAGGATGAGCAGGAAGGAGTATAAAAAGAGACCACAAGACTGTGAGTGCCAGGCTTCCTGGTGCATGTTACACAGGGTGGCTTTCTTTGTCCCCTTTGGGTTTGGGTTAGGCAGGCTGAATAGAACCGATCCTGACGCCATGTCGAAAGAGAAACTGGAGTCTCTGGTCAAGAACATGGAGATCATGCTCTCTGAGGTAGAGCAGCTGAAGATCCACTGCACCAAGCAGACGGAGGAGGTGAACCAGGTGGTACAGGAACTGCGCCGAGAGAACAGGGAGCTGACAGAGAAGTACGAGCACATCTGTCAGGACCTGAAGGAGGCCAAGGAGGCCATTGCCCAGCTGCAGGACACCAAGTTTGCCTTTGAGGCAAAGGAGCGGCAAGCACAGAAGCTCAATCGGCAGCTGTGAAGTGGCAGGAAAGAGAAGCGAGAGATTTCTTAACCTGATCCAAGAGTAAACAGAAACCTTCGACCGCTGCAACCGAAAATCCCTGCATCGGTATTTTAAAGCAACCTTTTCCCTTCCTCCTCAGACTAAACCTGTGTGCTGGAAAAAAACATCTCTTTGTGGAGGCAAGATCTCAGGCGCTGCTGGAATTCTGCCCCAGAAGGCTCCTTTGTTAATGACTAAATACCTCATTATGCTGGGAGGGAAATCTCATTCCAGAATCCCTTGTCAGAGATCTGAGCCATAGGCTACAGCAATGGCTGCCAGGATCTGGGCACCTTCTCATGCCCCATGGGGGTTGCACAGGGACAGAGCCGGAGAAAAGAACTGTCTCTGCCTTGAGCCACTGGAGAGAGCTGTGCTGCGAGAGCCTGCCAGGATGGAGAGAAGGATCATCGTCTTGACAGCCCCTGTTGCTCTGTATCATTGCTAACTTTTCTCTGTTGCACAGCGAGGCGCTGATGCTGTCCTTAGTAGGGCATCAGCTTCCTTGCTGCCTGACGCTGGAAGACATCAGCAAGAGCTTACATCGTGCCTCATGCTTCCAAGTACTTGCTATCCAGGGCATATTGGTCCAGAGGATCTTTTAATGCCATTACCATCAGTGTTGTCCTCTTCAGTGTTGTCCAATTCCAAAGTGAAGTATAAGAACTGGAAAGGTTTCTGTCTCAATTTCCATTTCAATAGCGTTAAATGCTAATGACTCCATGTTTAGTATGCTAGAGTTAAACCTCTGCTGAATATAACACTTTTTTAACGAAAGAGATATGTTTTGGCACTGGATTTACTTTTCTTAAGCAGAAGTAATGTGTATAAACGGACCAGGAATTAGGAGGGATAAATGTATGTGGGGCGTGGGGGTGAGAATTGCTTGTCAGAGGTTTTGCTTTCAACTTTTCTCTCTTCTCCTGTCTCTCCTAAGCAGCATTTGGGGTAGTCAGTGCCAAGCCCAGCTAAGAGCAGGTGACTTTTGACTCCACAGTGAATAGTGGGAGATCTCTGGGGGGAGTGTGGAGAGTGCCGAGAGAAAAAGCCTGGATGTTTAAATGGAGAAAAAGCCTGAATGTTTAAATAGAGAATAGCTGGAATAGTTCCAGGAGGTTCTTTCTTCACGTTGGCTGTGATGTAGCCAGCTCCCTTCTTCTCTCCGAAGCTTTGCCATATTGCCTCTGCCCGGCAAGCTCCCCCTTCCCAGTGAGGGCTGATGTTTGGGAGAAGCAGAGAAGCTGTTTCCATGCCTGAGGGGCTCGGGGTCTGTGCGGCATCAGGAGCCCAGGCACACTGTGCGGGGCGGAGGGAACTAACGGCACTGAGAGCAGGGAGTCAGCCCAGGGGGAAGGGGAAACCTGGCTGCTTTGGTTTCCCCATGCAGATTTGGGCAGAGGCAGAACAGATCAGCAAGACCTTCTCTTAGGACTTGGTCCAGCACTGGTGAAAATAATTGTAGTTTCGTCATTGATTATAAAAATACTGAGATCAGACCTAGAAAGAGCCTTCTAATTATTGTTCCTTCTCTGCCCTCCCCTCTGCCACACCAGTCTAGGCCTGATGCAAAGCCTTTGGAAATGAAAATCTTCCCATTAATTTGACTGAGCTCTGGGCCAGACCTTCTGAGCAGAGGGCTGCTGTTTGTGTGGCAAACAAAGCACTGGGACATCCATGGGGAACAGCTTTTGCTGTGAATCACTGTAAGTGGGAGATGTGACAACATGTTTTGTTAAATTTGTGTGCTCTAGACTTTTATTTTTTGCTATTTTGGGTGGAGCAGATTAGAATATCTGGAAACCATTTCGGAGATTGGAGACTGTCCTTTATGTTTTCAAATGTAACCTGAATGCAAATGATCAGCCTTGACCCTTAGCTCCTTGCCTATCAGTGACAGGTTGGGAAGCACAAGAAATCAACATTAATCACTGTATTTGTTTGTATAAGAACTAAAAATGTTTTCTCTTGAAATTAATTCTCTAGATCAAATCTGTGTACCACCTGTGATGTCTTCTACTTTTTATATATCATTAAACTGTAAAATCAACAATAAAAGGAAAACAAACAGCTGAGGGAGCGTCTGTTTTGGATAAGGCATTGCCTCATTTAATGCATGTATATGTTATTTTTTGAGTGTGTGTGTATGCTTGCTAAATATAATTATTCCTGTTTAAATCCTGTGCAGCAAGGAATGGACTAATGGAGACCCTCCAGATCTCTCTGTGTTCCTAGGTTAATCTCTCTAAATGAGATTCTCTGTGCGGCTGCCAAGTTCACCCTACGCAATATTTAAATCCATGATGCAGAAAAAGAAAATGGGATTGCAGTGTCCTTATGATCAGTTTCTTAATAATTAGCAGGATTCAAAGTGTCTAATTTTAAGGAAAGCTGTGAGAATGATTTCATGTAAATATCCTAAGATTTAGGGTGGGACATTCGAAAAACTGGATGCGTTACCCAATGCTAGAAAAAAAAATAACACCCCTTCCCTTCCAATAGATTCAGTTGTGTCCTGGTTTTGCTTACACAGGTTAAACTTGAGAGTAGTTGGGCTGGTTTAAAATCAATGTACGTTCCATTACATGCAGGTCCCCTGTTTTTTATATGCAAATCTTCATGTATCCAAGTATAGTAGTAGCAATGGATTAGTGCCTTTACTTGTATCCTGAGGTGCAGTGTATTGGAGCGGCAAAGTTTGCATGGAATTAGTCACAGCAGTTTGAAGTTGTTTTTGCTTTTTGAACACCGACATTGTCAGTGTGTGCTGCTTTTCTTCTTTAAATGGCCTAAAGATGAAGAGCTGAAACTTGTGTGTGGCATCATCAGCTTGTTCAGAAAGTTGGCCTGAATAAAAGTCTCACCTGATTTGGGTGAGACTCAAAATAAATACGAAGTGACAGGCTTATCATTTCCCTCACCTTGGAAAGGGATGAAGAGAGGTATCTAATTCTTTGAATACAAAAAGCCAATTTATTTGAAGGCTGTCTTGGTGAGTACAGCACAGGAATTGGCTCCGTTTTCAAGAAAGGACTAAGAGAAGAGGACCCAGTCAGACCAAATGCCTGTGAGTTGGTCTGTTCCTGGAGCAGATTGGAGCAAAGTACTGATGACTGCATTTGTTTTCACTGTTCTGGGCTGCATTATATGGAAGTGTGCAAGAAGGGGGACTGGATAGGAATGAAGCTGATACCTCTCTTTCTCTGACGTTCAGCAAGAATGTGCTTGGGTGAAGGGGAGGGAGTTTAATGATGCACATGGGCATATGAGCTGATGGATGGGAATCCTGGGCTAGTAGCTTGCAATGGACAAGAAACTACCAGAAGTAGAAGCTAGAGGTATCTTGGGATTTGTAAGGAGTGTAAGTGAAGAGAAGCACAAATTTGTTGGGGAATAGTTACTTACTGAACAAGCAAAAGTGGGCTGCTTTTGTGCAGCCAGGAAAACATGAGGAAAACCTCCCAAAAGTGGATTAAAGTCCCCAAAACTTCATGAAGGCATGGCTTTAAGGCCCCTGCATGAAAGAAGTGAAAGAGTCCTATGTGATACTTAATTCATTACCTATCACTGCTCATGAAAACCTGCCTTTGGAAAGATCTCCAGATTTTAGAAATACGGTGTCTCCAGGAGAACTTGTGAAGGTCAGCAGATACAGTTTGATCCTCTAGACTAAAAATTTTGTGGAAGTGTGAATACAATGTAGAAGGTGACTGTTTCAGAAGTCTGTTTGGTCTAGATCTGTATGTGTCTAGTTCTCTGTAGTGACAGTTTTGCAGTCCTCAAAGCCCTGGCTTAGGGCACCTTGAGTTATGTACCAATAACCCTATCAATACTGGAGTCTATTCTCCATGTATCTTACTCCAGTTTGCTGTCTTGTATCGCTGACTTCAGTGGCTGCACGCTGGCAGACCACAAAAAAATTGTCTCTGCTAGTACCAGGATCTGTAGAAAAGTTGTACAGGGTCAACTCTGCAACAGTCCTCAGCACTTGAAAGAGTTCATGGGTGGCCAGGTCTCTGGAGCAGATACAGACCAGTGCAGGAGTTACTGCAAGAGAGTAACAGGCTTTGGTGCAGTTAAGTTGTACAGCAGAGCTTATCGGTGTGTAATATGCTTTCCACCTTTCCTCTAAGGACTTTGCAATGTCTCCTGGACATGAAATTGAGCTTCTTTTCCTGAAGGATTGGCAAGGGTTCATTCTATCTACTGAGAGGCTGTGATTCAGAGGGCTAAATGACACGCTTATCCTGCAATAGTGAGAGAGAGTCTGGGCAGAATGGAGCTATTGGTGCACTATTCAAGTTTGAAAAAAGCTCAGTTCAGATTGAATCAAATTTTACTTTTCTGCCTTTTCTTTAAAAAATAATAAGAAAAAAATCAGTATGTCAAAAGATACATTATTTTCAGAGTGAGCTGAAGCCTCCTGTTTTCAGACCCTTGTGTGGCTGATGAAAGGAGTGTAGTGTCTGTAGTGTCCCCAGTAGCCCTGGACTTGGTTTGACATCCCAGAGACCCTTATTTCTTTACCTTGCCCTTCAGTGATCAGCATACTTACCGGGGATGTCAGATTACTGTTCAGTGTTATCTTGTGCTCAGAAGAATTTGAGCATATCCCCTGAATAAAATACCCCAAGTAGTAAGCTAAAGTATGTGAATGGCTGATCATTTCCCTTGATTAGGCTACTGCACTTATCTAAGAAACTGGATATTAATATGAAAGCAAAGCAAGGCAAACATCCCATTTTTAAGCATATGACCCAACCATAACCATAACATCACAGATCCTTGCTCTTTGGCTAAATGACTAAGGGAGTGATCAAGAACACCAGTTTGTAGTGTGTTTTTATACTGTGGTTTCCCGATCACAATAGTCTCCTGGGAGGTTCAGATCTCCTAAACAAACTGAACATAGATCGTTCACTTCCTTGGGTGAATGCTCAAGCCACTGAGACCAGCTTCTCTTCTGGGGGCTTTGTGAGTCTTGTCTGAATTTCTTGGAAGCCATGCAGGGGGAGGGGAGAGGAGGTAGAAGAGTTAGGACAGCAGTTCTCCCCTGGGAAGAAGGAGGGGTGGGGAGAAAGTGGTTTTAGTTTTGTTCTTATTTCTCACTAATTAATTTCCCTGAAGTCAAGTCTGTTTTGCCTGTGACAGTAACCGGTGAGTCATCTCCCTGTCTTTATCTCGATTGATGACTTTTCCATCATATTTTCTTCCCCTGTCCTGTTGAGGACAAGGAGTGATAGAGCAGCTTGGTGGGCATCTGGCAACCAGCCACAATGCTGTAAGTGTTAGACAGCCATAACTAGTTAGACTGGAGCTGTGTCCAGTAAAGCATGCAGATCTTTAGATAGTCTTTGAAAACAGCCTCTGGCAGTAAGGAATCCTGGTGGTTTGTTTCCATGAAATGTACTTCTGGAGTATAACAAAAGAGAAAGCAGAAGTCTTACTACTGACCTCTGGCCGTGTAACTGTTGAAATGCCAGTATCACAGCTCCTGTAGAGGTTGCTTCCTGCCAAAAGCACTTCACTGATGAGGTTAGAAGGGGTATCTGTCCAGCAGTATCCATTTAGTATGCATTCACCTCAACTGTTTCTTCTCGGTGATCACATCTGTGACACCCAGATGCCGTTGCCTCCAGGCTAGCCACTGGATAGAGATAACGGCAAGACGCAAATGCCTGTGGTCCTGACTGTGGTCACTCCATAGTGAACCGTGAGTGTCTTATCAAGAGAATGGTCTTGAATCAGTGGGTTGTCTTACTTTCACTAAATGGTAGGTGTTGAAAACAATTTCAACACAGGGATCACGTCCTTTCTCCCAGAGAGAAGGTACACATGCAAAACTTTCTGTGGAACTACTGGGCAAAGGTTTACTTCATATTTGCATTGTCTTTTTCCTGGTAAGGACTGGCCTTGAGTTCAAATCCCACACTAATAGCTTCTGATTTTGTCATGTCTCTACTGGAACCAGGAAGTATGAGCAGATTTTTCTTTCCTTTTGTCAATAAAAGGAGTTTCATCAATGTTTCATGTTGCTTAGTTGTGGTAAAAGTCTGGTCAGTTCTTGTTTTATTTCAGCATCTCAGGAGGTTATCTATTAAGTCTTTATGGGGTTAAAAATTAATCCAGATGTGTTTACGCAGTATCTGCTTTAATGCAGTAGGCACAGCTGTTTTTCGGATATATCCTGGCTAGATTCCAACATGAGCAGTCACATTTTCCCTGTCTCTGAACTCCCTTGTAGTTTTAACTATCAACAAGAACACAAGAACCACAAGAACATTACTAAGCTTGGTATTTCCAAAAAACATTCATTGAGGGTCCCGCTGCTATAAAAATAAATTTTAAGAATCAGGTGTTTATAAATTCATCTGGAATTGTGGGGGTTTTGCCTACTAGCTTTTCAACCTTTGGGTTTGGATTTCGAGCCTTTTCTTGCCAATGTTACAGGCTAAAAGCTTTAAACTGAACTGAATGTATGGCTTATTCATAGAAGGCCAAGGGTTCAGATTTTGGTTTGATCAAATATCATGAAGCTTAGGATATAACTGTGACAGCTGGCAGGATGGCAGTAGCCAATGGCCAGTTGAGAGTACGGGTGGATAAAGAAAAAGCATGCGCTGATGTTGCTTCTTTCTGATGGAAAAGGAGGGCCCACAGCTGGCCCAAGGCCCAAATTTATTTTCTTAAAGGAAAATTTGAATCTAAAGGGGCAAGACAATAATCTCTATATTCTTAATTAGACATTAACAATGTCCAATTGTTGTCTCTCCTGACAAGGGGAACATAGGTAGCCATGCGTCTGCATCACCATTAGACATTCCTCTGGGGTGTGTTGTATCTTTCAACCTTTTGGGGTTCCCGTGCTTCTTAGTGGAGGTGTTTCCATTTTCTGTTGGTTTTCCTGTTAGGGTTTATCCTTGTTTATTGTGGCAGAGTTAGCTTGGACAGGAAAGTACAGGATTGCTTTTGCATGTGGAAAAGATGTGACTTTTATTTGAACTCTGTCCCCTGTGGGATGTGTAACGGTAGGATTTGAGTACTGTGTACCTTTCGTGGCTAGTTGCCAGACAGAGATTGACCAGCAGGGATGAAAAGGGCTGTAGTCCTAGAATAAAATTGCTTTTGTGTCACCTGGTGCATTTATGAGGCTGCTAGAAACTTTCCTTTCTGTTTGGAGCTGTGTGTGTCTAGGCTTGTCAAAAGTTGCCATGGATATTGTCTCTTTTTATCATCTAAAGCAGTAGTGTGGCCAAGAAGAGAGTAGTGATACCAGTTCTGGAGATTTCACTGTACATCTTGATGTCTTCCTTGGAAGATCCAGCACGTGGAGTTACCTGTAGCTAGAAGCTTCATCTTTCCCCTTGAAAGCAAGGTTCTGTTTCTCATGGTTTCAAATGAACTACTGATGAAAAAAGACTCTAAAACTGGAAAGCAAGCAAAAAGACCAACCCAAACTTAAGACTTTAAAGCTAATCTCATAATCTTGGAGACCTCAGTCATAATATTAAGTAGGGTTGAAATGTTGGTAGCTGTTATAATTGCTGGACCAGAATCTATTTTTATAGATCAATGGTCTTTGTATTTCAATATTTATTTGTTTTATACTAAGCAGAGGACAAAATCAAGGAGGGGGGGGGGGCAAATTATCTGTTTTAAAGATAGAACAACAACAGCAACACGTAAGTTGTTATGCAATGATTTCTCTAGTATCCACATGATTAACAGCACAAGTTTTTCCTTGTAATGCATCCAACTGGATTCCTTTTCCCTTAACAGTTCTTCTGTTGCTAATTTGTTCTTTCATGGGATTTTTCAGAGGGTTTCTGAATTGCATGAGATTTGTTGGAGGAAAAAATAGAGAAACCTGAGCTGCCATTGTCTTTGGTTAAATTCAGATCTGTATCCAAGGTGCTGGTGTTTTCAGACCTTAGGGATCTGCTTAACTCTGCCTAGAGCCCGATCTAGCTGCGAATTTTATTTAAGTTCAAACTTTCTTTGGTCAAAAGCATATCTGTGAACTATGATTCAGGCTTTAGTTTTAAAGTAAATGTTAAGTTAAAATATTTTTTTTTTTAGAGTTAGGAACTTACTGAAAAGGAATACTGAAGGGATCTGTGGATAACTGTCTCTCTTTTGATATGCTGCCTACAGCTAAAATAAAAGTAGTTAAAAAGGGCCCCACCCCTGCAATAATTTAAGGCACAGTTTAGAGCTAATGTGTGTGCTCACACACACAGACTACAGGAGCTAGAAACAATTCCAAAGCATGCATGTGTGTGTGCATGCTTACAACTCTGGCTTTCCCAAGCAAAAGCAAAAACTCTTGTGAAGAAACTTAGAGGCTGAAGGGGTTAAATGAAATACAACTCTCCTTTTCCTGTGCAGTAAGGATTAGTAACCAAACAGAAGCTGGAGAGAAGAGGCTTAAGAGCCACTGTTTGAACCAGAACAATAGGAAAGTGGGTTTTGGAGCTTGGCTGCAGAGCGGTGTAAGTGTCTCCAACTTTTGTGCTCACCTTTGGCAGGTACACGCAGAAGGTAAGAGTTAACTTTGTGTTCTGGGCTGTCTCCTGATCCATCTACCTGGATATCTGTTTTCTATTAGTCTTTTCAGGGCTGTTTGTGCTTTGTAAACCATTTTTTTCTTTCAGTTAAAAGGGTACAGGGGAGAGGAGAGACCAGAGTCCTTACAACTGCAAAATTTTATTTCCTAGAAGGGAGGGAAGAAGACACTTTATGTATTTGGTGAACATTAATCCCTTTCACTTGCAGTTAATTACACTGAGACGTACTGTAATGAAAACTGCTATTCCTGACTTTGTGGTTGAGGGAAGCAGGGGAGTGGAAGGGAAAGGTACCAGTTTGATAGGATGCTGGACGAGCCCGCTGGGGTCAGACATCTGTGCTCTGCCAGAAAGAACACAGAAAGCAAGGCAAATGTAGCAGGGATGTTGACTGGAGAAACATAATTTTTGCTGGTAGGAATAAAAGCCTGCCTAGGTGCTAAGATTCTTGTACCCCCTAACTATCACCCCTGGCGTGCTCAGCTGCTTCTCTTCATGTGCAAGCAGGTGCTGAGGGGAGGGAGGGTCTCCTAATCAGTCTCGCATTGCTTTCAGCTGTGTGAGACAGGGTCTGTTTTGGAGGCTCTCCCTAGCCAAAGGGTGCTGTCAGAGTCAACGGAGCTGTTTGTGAGAGGGGAGGTTTGCAGGACTGGATCTCTCATCTCTGAAGAAGTCTGAGGCAGGCCAAGAAGGCAGCTTCAGGGACCTGTCCTGGCATGGAGATGGTAATGGGCTGGTAGCAATGTGGCAGGGCGGTAGATTTGCCTGATGCCCTGGTCTTCCTTGTGGGTGGTCAGGTGGAGGTAGAGGAGCAGTTGATTTAAAAACAGAGTTTCAAAGCTTTGACAAAGGTAATGTCAGTCTTGAGTGGAGTTCCTAGGATTAGGAATAACTGGTGTTAGAACCAGAGCTTAGGGAGATGATATGTTTCTTTAGGTCTGTCTTTAGAGACCCTAAAGAGGGTTTGTAAACACTTTTGCTTATTACTTTTGGAAGCGTCTTCACAATGCTTGGAGTTTGTTTTATCCCTTCTGCATTGCACTTATGAGGGCCCTTCAACAGCTTCTCTGTAAGCTGGCCTGTCTCTTAAATGCTTCTCTCCTGGCTTCTTAGAGATGTACCACCCTCGGCAATGCCAGAGCATTTCATAGTCTCTGTAGCTAGAGCAGCCATGTAAAACAATTCTTTCTGAGGTGCAGTGTGTTAGTGAGCTAACGTGCTACGCAGCCACGTGTGCGTTGGACGACCTTGTTCTGGACTTCAGGACAAATCCTCTGCTGTTACAGGGAGCAAAGGGAGGTGTTTGTGATGTGCAACAAAGGTAGGTAGGACCATGTAACTTTGGCATGGCACTAGCTTGAACTAATATTTGTTAATGTTAGTAAATGGCTAGATTAATAAAATAAAAAAAAAAAAACCAAGCCATAGAGCAAATTTGCTGTCTCTGGAAATTTTGCTTTTAGCATATTTTCCTGTCCAGTGTGAGATAATTGAGACTTCTTTTTCAAGTGTATTTTCAGGTTCTCACATACTGTGGAGCATCTTGAGACCTCAGAGGTGTTTGTTTTTAAAATATTTTGCTTCATGAGTGTAAATGCTTGATGGCTTCACAGAAGTGGTGAGGTTGGGGTAGTTACTCTGTAGCACTTGCATATTCCAAATCTGTCTACTATTAAACAGTCCACTTCATAGTGTTTGAGAAAAGGTGTGTGACAAATGCTTTGAGGTGATTTTCAAGCAAGGGTGTAGGTTTTTGTTTGCTGGTCTCTTTCTGTATATATACAAAAATAGTGTTAAATATAAAATGAAGTAAGTTGTCTTAATTTTAAGGGGAAAGTAGTAACCATTATGGTACCATAATGCTATAGAGAAAGTAGAGAATTGGTGATCTCAAATGTTGCTGTTCAGTAAGTGCAGTACTTTTTGATGCTGATCCTGTATCTCTGGTTTTGGGTTGGGCTCTCTCTCAGATGCAGCTACTTACCGGCTTGGTAAAAGAGAACCGCCGGTAGAGCTCATCTAATCTAGTTGCTTAAGGGATTACTTGCCTCACAAATTATGCAGTTGGAGTCTGTGTGAACGGCTGTGCCCTAACTTGCTGAAAGGGTTTAGGAAATGGGAAAGGAGTTACATTGTTGCAACTGTTTTTCCTGGTGATACTTGTGTTTGAGTTAAAAGAGCAAATTTTATTCTAAAGAAACACAGATGCTCTGTTAAAATGGGGATCCTGGGGAAAAAAAACCCACACTCCGCTCTTAATTGAGGGCCCCTTCTTCTGAATGCTATTTAAATAAGGCTAAACATTGTTCTGTGCCTCAGAACAGGTAGGGCTTAGGCTGCCAGAATGCTTTCCCTTTGTTCAGAGAGGGGCTTTAAATGTTAATAAAATGTTAACCATTTTATTAGATCATGTATGTACCTTGTGACTCATCAACACACAGCAAAAATATAGCTTTTTTTATAAGAGGGTGAGAGCTGTTGTTTTGTGTAAGAACAGCACCTAGAATACATAGGATGCAATTACATGAGTCTTCACGATTCGTGTTACAGGCTCAGCATGAGCTGAGTGAAAGGGCAAAAGTTCTTAGCGGCATATTGATGCTCAGTGAACTACAGAGGAAATAAGTTGCCTTGCTCTTAGGTCTGTGGGAAGGATTATACAAAACTGATGATGAATCCCTCAGTGTACACTGCATAGCTACTGAGCCTAGACAGTGACAGATGATTGCTCTGATCCAGTACAGTCATTTGCAGTTATGCCCGTGGTGTGATGGACTTGTCAAAAGAACTTACTTCACTGCAAATGATACTCTGCTGGATACAGTTTCACTGTCTCATTTTTTAACACTTTTGGATCTGAAATGTGATTTGTTGTGGTCCAGTCTTGTCTTGGACAATGAATAATAATGGTTACTAGATGTTTGAGAAAGGACATTTATGTTAAAGGATTTGCGTGGGTACGTACTCGTATGCATAGTCTATGTACAAACCGCTTGTTTATGCTTTCTTACACAGAAACAAGCTCGCCTTCTTGACATGCAGTCATGATGTACAGAAAACAAGTACCATCCATGGATTGTTTATTTCTCTGCCTAGCCCTTAAAGCAATAATTGGAGGCTCTGGTTCAGGCATCTGTGGGAGACACCAGCTTCAGAGCAAAGAACTAATTTATTTTTAGATCACACTGTTGTCATTTTGCTGTGATCACACAGCCGCGCATGTGCTTCCTTTGAGATCTCTCCAGGCACTGCAGTGTGATCGCACCCTCCTAAGATCATTTTTTATGAAGTTAATTTTTAGTGACAGATGAAAGATGCTAGGGCCAGTATCCTTAGAGACTGCAGCCCTAATTCCACTAGCACATGTTCTGCCTCCTAAGTTTGTTAGTCAAAAGTTCTGGGTTTAGGCTTTTTTTCCTTTTAATTTCTTTTAGTTCTCCTCATGTTAGTCATCTTTCCCTTGCAGAGTAAGCCCACTGACTTCTCTGGGGGAATTCCTGCTTCATACCACTGAAGGTATGTCTGTATCACAGTCAGTAAGAGTGATTCCTTAGGGAAGAGATGTACCCATACAAGTGTGGCATGCTTGGCATGTTTACAGATATATATATATATTTTTAAAACTGAGTTAGCTTTAAAAAAAAAAAAGTATCTTGAGTTCCAGAACCAATGTAAAGGCAGCAGCAATCAAAACCCACATGAGGTTCAGGATAAATACTCTCATGTTTTTCTGTCTATGTTATTAGTCCCCAGGCAAATTTATTTAGTTAACACAGGTGTTCCCTATGTATACTACAAGAATACTGTTGAATGTAGTGCTAACATCCTCTCAGTGAACAGAAATGTAGATCTTGCAAAGAGAGGCAGAAAACAATTTGCATTGTTTTAAAGTTTCCTTTTCAGATAATGCTTATTTTTTATTTTTATTTTTTAACCCCTTGTGCAGGGCAGAAGACTGCCATATTTATATTTAGGATGGAATGAAGTTAAATAAAATTGGAAGTAATTTTCCAGCATTGAAATCCTTTATTTTCCTAAAGAATTCTCCAGAATTTGAATTGGAAGGGATTAGTCTCAGCTGGCTAACATGTTTGTAAACAGTAGTAGTGCTCAGTGTCAGGTAATATTTCAGATCAGGCTAAATAACTCGTATAAGTGAAGCTTGAGCTGTGACAGGACAGTAGTAAATGTAAAAGGTTGTTAGCCATTCCTCTTCAATTATGTTAGTGTTTGGGATATTATATCCTTGTCATGTATTTTCCATAGGCAGTGTGTGGCTTCTCGTTGCAATGTTAACTGTCTAAATTAGTCTGTGCACTTCTCATTATCCCTACATGCTCCCAGATTTAATTAACAGCTAAGCACAGTGAGACTACCAAAATAGAAGGCTGAATCCTATCTTTACTCCTTATAATAAATCTCTAGCTGCAAACCTAATAGTGCAAGGCTGGTTGCAGAAAATTGAATCTCAGCTGTTATTAATAGGTAGACAGAAAATTGTCCTCATGAAATACTGTATTAGCTCCTGTAAAGGGCTGGCATAGTGACCACATTTACTTGGAAGATGCTGCTTCACTGACCTCAACGTTAGATACTTCATTGTGGATTTTGGAGAGTGGGAAAGAAGCCAATCTGCCTCTTTGCCTACCCCCTGTTAGGCTTTGGCGTGAGGCCTTCCTAGAACTTCCGTGTGTTTCACAGTCTGATCTTGCTCTTGCACCTGATGATTTTTCAGCTACACTTTTGTGTGATTTCGGTATTCAGATTAAAACTGTATGACAGAGGCTGCTGTAGCTTCCCTGGGTGTTGCTGAACTTGGCATTGCTGTAGAAGTCCTCTGTAAAAACGTTGTCAGTCTGAGTCAGCCACGTTAAGCGATGGCCTGGTGCAGATTTATGTGCCTGTTATGAATCAGACTGAAGGCTGAGATGAAAGCCTATTGATAGAGCAGTCTAGAAGATGCTTGTATGTTACCACTGCTGAGTTCTCTAGCTGGCTGGTGCTCTGCTGCTGTGCTCATTAGTAAGTTTTTGTAACTTCTTTTTCATTTAACGAGGTGAATTTTAAAGTTATTCTAGCTGAAAGTTTATCTTTCATAATACGCATAATATGTCTGAAAGTGTATCTCAGCAGGATTACTTCCTTATGAGAGGATTCTTCAACTCCTGGCATGTATTTAGAGTGAATTAATAAATCTGGATACCTATGGTAAAGATAGCTCCGTAAAACTTTTACTTGGACAACTTGTGTCTTGTTTTTCTTTATCCTTTCTCCTTTCCCACTAAGCTCTTTCAACCAGTCTTGTATTTAAACACATGTTTACAAACACTTATCTGTTGCTTTGTATATAAACAACTCTATGAATGTGGCTCATCATGTGGTCAAGGCAAAGGAAATTCAGCCTCCTCCCGCTTTAACAGGCACATGCACATTAATTGGCTTATCTGCCCTAGCCCAAAGGACATCAGGCCCAGGATTTTCTTTGGAAAAATGTTGAGCAAAAGATAGTTTACTATAGTCAGGGAAGAAAACATGCATATTAAGAAGTATCTTGAATACAATATCCTCTGCCTAAAGGGGTGATTGGTTTCTTGGTTCCTCTGGGCTGTGTGATGTGGTGGTCATGCTCTCCCAACTCTGCTCCCAGACTACGTAAAAGGAGATGTTTTCCTACCCTTGATCCCTGCTCCATGGAGCCTCTTCCTCTCCCAGCCTTCATCTCATCTTTTTGCTGTATGTGTATATTTTCCCTTTTTAACTCTTCCACCAAAGACTTAAAAGGTGCTAGACAAGGCAAACAAAAGCAAGCTGGAACGAAGGTATGCTGGCTGTTTTGAGAGCAAAGCAAAAATCATAATGTCTTTAGAAAATGTAATGAGTCTACAAGCTAAAAGACTTTGCTCTGAGTCAAAAAAAAAATTTATGCCAGTGGATAATTGAGCAACATATCATCCTTCCTGACTTCCCACCTCCTTCAACCAAACTTCCAAAAATACAACTGAGTGAGATATGATGTGTTAAAGGCGGGGGTGGAGTTGGGAGTGGAGGAAAGGGAAGGAAATTCTGAAAAGGTGTGAGTAGTGGGATCACAGTGGCAACTTCTGCTTTAGTGCTGGATGTGCTAAACTTTACAGTAAACAATTTCTATCTATATTGCAACAGGCAAATACTTATTGCAGGGGTGGCCAACCTGTGGCTCACCAGCCATGCAAAGGCAGCTTCTGTGTCAGGACTACCTTAGATGGGAATAATAGATCCACACTGGGTAATTCAAATCCCTAGCTGGGAGACAAAATGAGCTGTAAGGACTTGCTGAAGCTACTATTGCTGGGTGGCTTTGCCACTTACCTGCATGCCCAGCTAAATCTTGTCTGGCAATAAAAAAAGAATAGAATAGAATAAATAGAAATAGTATATTCTGTCTATGAACCACTCCCAGAACAGTCCCTGACCCACATATATGGTATGTGTCTTTGGCCAAAGGATGATTTAGAAATGTGGTTCACAGGCAAAAGAAGACGGGTCTGTCTTATGTGCTAAACAGAGAAGAACCATGTAGCACTGGCTGTCCGATTATTTTCAAAAAGAATAGAGGAAAAACTCAGACCGATAAATCTGTGAGCAATGGAACTTGTGAAACATGTTTTATTCTGACTTTGTGTTCTGATTCTGTAGTGTCTAAACAGCTTAAGCTCTTGTTTAAGCAAGGCTCAGTTATTCGTAACATCTCTTTCAAGTTTGGATTTCCTCCTGTTGAAAAGGAAAAAGTCATCATCTAAATGGGTTAAAAGTCCGATACATCTCTTCATCCTGGTCCAGTATCTTTTCCCTCAAACAAAAGTTAACTTTATGCTTTTGAAACCCTGAAGTTACCCAGCTGATTCAAAGTTAGTTTTACATATATATATACAGGCAATGTAGGTCTTGTTTCCTTAGGAACATGGATTTTGAGAGGTTATTTGGAAAAAAGGCCAAGTTTAAGTAAGCAATCTTGAACCTTGTTTGTACATTGGAAGGCAGGATTTGCACACATAAAGTAAATATAGGAGTCATTAAAACTATCCTTGATTCTGAAACATACTCCTGCACTTAATGAAGATTTGATGGATCTTGCTAAGCCTGCCTGACCCTGGATAAGAGTTTGTATCTAAATAAGATGTTTTTATAGCAGTTCACTGCTGGCTCCACTTCAGAGAAATCTCCAAGACTGCCTATCTGTCTTTTCTAGAACTTCTATTTTTTAAGGCCAAAACTTCTTTCCTGAGTGGGTTCAGTGTTAAGCCCTGAAATAATGGTGCTTATCCCACTTTCCAGTTGTACTGGTGTTCTGTCCAGAGTTATGAAATTCCAGCCATCTCCTTTGTGGCCCTCTGACCCTCCTGTCCACAGTGCCAGGGAGAAGTAGGTGCTGTGGAGGCAGTTCAGAAAGGGCACCAGAACATCCTTTTCAGAAGTTTCTGAAATGCCCACAAAATATGATTTGATCCATACTGTTCTAGAACAGAAGTAAGGGTCCCGAGCCGCTAAAAGTCAGATTCGAGTTTGAACTTCTCCAGTGTTCAGAGGAGCTTGGGTTAGTGTCTTTTAGAGAAAACAGTTTCATAGTTCAGGTCTGGACTGACTCTTTTTGACCAAGCTTACAGATGGCTGAAACCAGTCACCATTTCAAACGTTTTATTCATCTAACCTGAGCAGTTAATGCCAGATGTGTTGGCTAGACAATTTGAATCTCTTCTGGTGTATGGAACGGAGGTTTCAGCTGGGCACACCTCTGGTTCTGGTTGAAGATTCTGGTTGTTCCTTGCTTACTGGGAACTGATTCTCATAATCGCTCTCACTGAGATAACTTCATATTTTAGCACTATGGCAGGAATTCTTCCATGGGAGCTTTCCAGCAGCTGTTCCATATCTTGAGCATAAAGTCACCATTTCCCCTCAGGCCCTACTGCTGTTTTGGGGTGGAGGGAGGTGGAGATGCTGTTCTAGCACACAGTGGGAAAAGGGAGCAGGGGAGGGTTGAAGAGAATTGAAGAAGGGCAGGAGGGAGCAGCAGCTGCTGTTGTTACAAGTGAAAGCACTGCAAAACACTGTCCTTTTCATTCCTTCCCCCACATACCCAGCCTTCGGTGAGGAGAATGGCAAACAAGCAGAATAAACATATGCTGCTGTATCCCAGGTCCTACAAGAAGTGAAAGAGCCACTAAATCTGGAAACAGAACTTGACCTTTTTTTCCAAGGTTTCAGACAGATTCCCCAGTCCCATCTGTGTTGTTTCTGGTTGAAAGTAAAGCAAGTATTCAATGCTGAATACTACATCTGATGAAGCTTTTAAAATAACAAGTTTGTCGAAGCTCAGAGAATCAGACACAAGATTTGTTTTGCAGTGGGGGATTTAATAGGATACAGAAGGCTCTTCTGACTCTCCTTCCTGGAATCTGTTGACTAGTTTAATAGGGCTGGATAGTGTAAACTTTTTAATGCTAAATTTGGGACATATGACAGCAATTCCCATGCAAGTGCAATGGCACAAAAATACAAACAAGCACTAGAGCTGTAACCTCTTGCTGCTTTGATGCAGGGGATTGTCCCAAACATTGGGTGCTGTCTCTAGTCGGCTCCTCATAGAATCTTTTTAACCTATCTGGCTAAAAACCTCCAAGATACCAACTACTTGGAGAGTGGGAGCACTGCTAGCCCTGGTGAGCTGCTGCTCTAGCCTCTTCTCCAGGAGCCTCACATGGTTTGGGCCCAGCTCCCCATCTGCCTCTTGGCCCAGAGGCCAGAAGGAGCTGAGCAGGCAGTGCATTAGCAGCAGAGCAAGGCTGCTGGAGGAAGGGATGTCATTTCCACAGCCATGTCTGTGAATCTGAAAGGTGCCTGGAATGGGAGATGAGAGAGGAATGCTGGGGAAGAGATACTATTTTTCTCTGTGCAGTAGGAAGAGGAGCTGATCAATCTCAAAGATTTACCTCTGACACCAACACTATTCAAGGAAGATGCTGTTCTCGCAGTGCCCTTTGCTAATGGTGTGAGGACATTATAAGCTGCTTCAGGAAAGCTTTGCCGTTTCTGTGCATGGAACTTGTAGCAAAAGGATCTCTCCTGGTTGTCCTTCCGCTCTGAAAAGATTTGGCAGTTGGATAGGGTTGTGACACAGATCTAGCCTATGTTTTGGCTGTTGGCCTCTACAGCATAGAGAGCATACCTGACCTCTTGTGGAGGGCATCTCCAGGTTGTTTCTTCCTTGGCTTGAATGGAAAGAGAAGTACTAGCATGTGTGGGTGATAAAGGGTACATAGTCTTCCCTCAGTTTCTTAAGAAGGACTAATCCAAAATTAATGACAGTTTATTCATATAAAAAGCTCCTATAGCTTCATTTTCTTATGAATCGTATGATTGGCACTCAGTATATACAGAGAGA
The DNA here is from genome assembly GCF_030936135.1 of Gavia stellata. Classification (NCBI taxonomy): domain Eukaryota; kingdom Metazoa; phylum Chordata; class Aves; order Gaviiformes; family Gaviidae; genus Gavia; species Gavia stellata. Next base: position 41,106,662 of record NC_082600.1, read on the forward strand.
AGCTTATCAGTGCTTGTTTTCCCAATTAATGTTTTGTGTTTTATTTTGCACACAGAATTTGGTGCAACTGGATTTTCAGCACTTCAGTAGTTTTTGCATCCAAAAGGAAAAACAAGTTAAAGAACAAACTTTTTATCCCCAGCACTGGGAGTGGGAATGTCAAAATCCGTGGTATATATGGACTTACAGAGTTGTAATGAGCTGTGATTCAGTGAGGTCTAGCACTACGAGAAAAATGGTTGCCCATCGTAAAGTAACCTGAAGTATGCAACTGCTACATCAAGCAGGTTTCATTTTGGGTCTATTTCGTTTCTGATTCTATATTCTCATACAACATTGATTTTATATCGATATTATAATTGTTAATGGTGATACACATTCTAAATTTTATCTGGCCTTAATAGGCCAGGCTAAAGGAGCTAGATATGAAGTTTTAATATTAAACCAGATGTTGTTACAATGACTGATGAGATTACTATTTCTTCCTTGATGCTTTTATGCCCTGTGAAAGGAAGATTTTTTCCATCTTTCCTTTCCCAAGTTAGAAAGAAGCTTAGACTAGATAAAACTATGCTAGGAATATCTAGTCCATCTCTTCTTTCTGGACTCAATCAACTGGTCATGAGGTCACAAGAAAATGTTCATGAGAAGCAGGCAGTGTCTGGTGGCTGAAGTGTCCATGGTCACAGCTGTAAGCGTTGGTGAGTGGTGACTGTTGTGGACTTGGGTGCTGCAACTCAAAAGAAGGATAAAGTAGCAAGAGGCAATGCACCAATGAAGTATTGTGGTTCCAAATGTGCATAATGCCCCAATTTTTAGGAACTGTTGTATTCTGTTGTATGCTGCCACACCAATCTGTGTGGCCTGATGTCCTTTCTAGCTCTGCAGAAGGGATATAACTACTGATGGTTGAATGTAGCTATAGCTGTCCATGATGAACTGTAGGCTTTTAAACAAGCAAGGTCACACAAAGGCAGACATGAAGTTTCACCAAGCCACATGGGATGAATATAGGGTACAGAAATGTTAACTGTGGAATTTTTTACCTTGGGTTTGTTGAAGTCATTGCAATCTTCAAGTATTTTATCATGTGTATATGTAAAAGGGTGGGAAGGCAGACATGCAACAGCATGCATCTTTCACTGTGCCCGGGGATGGTGATCTCATAATACCAGAGGAAAGTTCAGGGAAATATTTGCACTTAGTAATTACATTCTAGCTTTCTGTGCAGGGTAATTTGAGTCTTTGCAGTTGCCCTATCTATCCAGGGAGTGTAGTAGTAAAACTGTTTTTCTTCTCTCACCTTGATTTTAGTTCCCCCTCCATTTTTACTGTATAGTATGTTAGCTTTTCCGCCATACAAGCAGCAAAGAAGCAAGCCATTCCAATCAATAATCTTTCTGTTCCCACAGGCAGAGATGAAGAACTTGTTCCTTCTACTCATGCTAGCAATGATGCCACCTCCTGCATTTTCAGTAAGTAAAAGCTCTTCTGAACACTGTTACGAGAAATGAAAGATACTTCTATTAAGGACTGCCAACATCTGTAACTCAAGTATTTTGTAGAAAGTATTCCTGAAAGAGCTAATGGGTTCAAGTCATCAGGCCTACTGTGATACACGTTATGAAAAGTCTAACATGGCAATTAAATAAAAAAATTCTGGTAGTGCTTTTGGCTCTAGGGGTGTTATCTGCAAAGCAGTAATTGCTGTCTCCTGCTTCAAAGCTACAAAGAGTTGTCACTTGAAGTAAAAAGAACGAATCTTTGGTTAGCTGCTTTTTCTCTTTTCTTTGGTCTTCGTGGTCTAAGCCGTATGGTTTAGCTTTACTGGGGGAGGTAATCTCTATGTTAAGCCAATCTGATATTGTCAGAAAAAGAGCACAGCTATTAGAAACTGGGATTCCTCTTCCTTTCTGAGAGAGAAGTAGGATCTTTCTGAACTAAATGCAGTTTGAGAACAGTTTCTCTGAGTTTAACTTCAATTATATCAATGAGTTGGACATCTGAGGTAAAAGGTGACCGGCTGAGTAGAGTGGAAGTGTTAGCAAAGGAAGACATGGTATGTTTGTTAGGTGTGAAGGAACAGAGAGTGGGGGGAAAAAAGAGGTAATTATCACCTGGAGTTAAGTGTTTTGTGGGAGTAGTGAGGAATTATAAATATGCCGTTAAAATTAATGAGTCCATAACTTTTAATCTCTAGTATTTTTATGAATTTCTGTTCCCAGATTCAGTATTTGCAAATGCTTTCCAGGCCTTCTTTGAAGATCAGGGCTGAGAGGCCAGAAATCAAGCACAATTTGTTAGTCATCATAGATTTGCTATCTTACAGATGGAAAGACGCTTAAATGAGGTCTTGCTATCTCACATCTAATAGAAGATGGTGCTCTATGTTAAAAGAACCAGAAACGGAATATACTATATTCAGTTCATGTGTTCACCTGCCTACCTCCAACCCAGTGATTTTTTGGAAGGGAAATGACTGAAACACCCTGCAACAGTGAAGGCTGACATTTCTCTGTGGCGTTAGACTCTGTCCCCTGCATGCAATCAGTAGCTCCTCTTGAAGGCATGCTCAATGAAGGGAGAAGGTTTTGCTTGGCCACCACTTAATTTCAGTTTCCCTGACATGCTGGATCTGTCCAAGCCATGAGGAAGCAGGAAGATCCAGCAGCACTGTGGCACTCTGCTTTGGTAATTCTCCATTTTTTTTTTCAGGGAGGGAAGAGACAAATGGTGTTGGTTTCATATGAGCCATTCCTTACCAGATGCTAATGCAAGTAGGCTGAACCATAGCAAGAGATGGTCAGCTTGTGAGAGCTAGAACTGGCAGGACTGATTGTAGTGATGGCAACTCAAGTCTGTGCTAGATCAGGCTATGTACCGAAAGAGTAGTGGAGCTGCCTGAACTCCCCCAGGTGGGACAGCTCTGGAAAAGCAGTGCCTGCATGTCTCTGTTTCACTGCTGCAGAAGAGGAGTGGTAGCCCTGCTGCTATAAATGCAAATTTTGTACATATGTAGAGAAAAGAAGGGAAGGAGAAGGTGAGACTGAAAACTGAGGCAGGGAATACTGCATGGTGGGAAAATACGTTGGGGAACTGCTTGCTGTTCTATACCATTCTCCACTCCTTTAGGGCTTCACCTGAGATGGCCGGCTTACTGAAAAATAACTTTAATCCATGTCACATAGCACTGAAAAGGTCCCTTCCCTGTGCTGTTCTTTTGTAATTCCCAGTGGCAGAGGTATAAGAGATTGTCAGGTGGCATGGTGCATTTCCCCACACTGAAGGAGAAACACTTCCTTTAATGTACAGTAGCATATCGCTAAGAAATTGAGGCTCTGTCACTTTAACTGTGCTAAATATTAGATCCAGAGCAGCCTTGCAGCTGAGACAGCAGCATTGTTTCAATTTTGCTATCAAATGAACTGCCAGTATAGCAGCACGTGGGTAGAAAGGTGGATCATCTCTAGCTATACAGTGAATAGTGTACACCCCAGGAAGAGGAGGGTGGTGGTGGGAGAACTGAAAATATCAGAAAAGGCACAGACTAGCATGTGCAGGTTTTATTCCAGAATGAATTGCTTACCTCTTAGATCCATCCTGTCCACTGGTGCAGACAATGGTTGGACACCTTTTGTCCCAGAAGCAGGAAAGATTGAACTTGCAAACGCACAGACTGGTAGGGTTAATGGGAGTACAGCTATAAACGTGTGAACTGCAGGCTTACACAAGGATGGAGATGGGTCTATAGGGATTCATGTCTGCTTGTGATTAAAGGGTGTAGATTGATGCGTGCTGTTTTTCATCTCTTCTCACACTTTTGGAGTGGAGTAGCTGAACTTGTTTTTACTTTGATTGTTAGGCTAGGGAAAGCAGCAAGCAGAATAAGGGCAGAAATGTGGGCAGGGCTGAGACTTCAAGAGCAGCTGAGGCGATTGCCTACATCTCTCTGCTCACAGTCTGAGTGCGTCTGGTTTACCTGCCAGACATGGCAGGCAGCATTAAGGAGCAAGAGAGGGACTCCTGCTTGTCAAAGCCACTGGCTGCTGAGAATTTCCTGCCCAGTGCACCATCCTTGGTGGGACCCACTGGACTCTTCCCTTCTTTACTGCTAGAATATGGAGAGAGTCTTACCATATAGCACCTGTGGTGTCTGTCCCTTTTCACCCGGCTGTGAAGGATCTGGAAAAGGAGGTCACCTGTTACTTGTAGCTCTTTAATTGTTTGCACTGTGGTAGTACTAGAAATTACAGCTGGATGGTCAGGAGGAGCTGTGTTTAGGGACTATACAGACAGAAAACAAAGATGTCTCTCCATCTTATATATGGATGTCTCTGCATCTTATATCCTAGCTGTTAATGCAGAACTGAGACAGAAGAGTCTAGTGCAATTTCAGACCATCCTGTCATTGCTTCTAGGAAGCTTGGAACAGTGGCAGTAATGGAAAATGCCAGTTTCAAGTGTTTTTGCCATGATTCCTCCTGTGTTTTCAGAGAAGGATGAAATGATGTAAAAGTAAAACTGCCTGAGCCCGGTCCAGTAGTGCTACAGCTGATAGAACGGTGCTTCTGGTGATTTAGAGAAAATAAAGTCTGAAGGTTTTCTATGTGAATAACTCTTCTATTATTGTTGCGAGCATGTACTTGGCATGACTCTGTGTGTGTATTGAATGCTTTGGGGTTGCTTTACGTTTAGTAAATATGACATTTGCTCAGACTTCTCTCTGTCTCAATTTCATTTTTTACAAGTGTGTTTTCATGTTGGCAAATTTTTGCAGCTGAAGTTCCTTCTTTCCAGATTGGAAATGTTTTATCTGCCCATACCATGGGACTATTTCAAGGAAAAGCTGCTCATTGGGGAAGAGTTTTATTTAATCTTTTATGATCTGGAGGCATTAGCTGATAGTTAGATCGTGTCCAATACTTATATTTGCTCCTAGATTGTACTGCAGGTGTGCTTAAAGTGAAGGCTGGTCTGAGGCTTGGCTGAAAATCTTATTCAAATACGTTTCATCTGGACAGTATTGCTTTCTATGGGTCTGCATTTCTAGGTTAAAATGCTGTTTTTAATTTCCACTAAAGAAATGAACATTGTTATTGTTTAAACACTGTTAATCTATTGACTAAACTTCTAAATCCCTTAACCAGATCTGACAGGGCAGAAGGTGCAGAAGGACCTCAAAGTTAAGGTCATACAGAAATAGTGAAAATTACTGTGAAGAGGGAGAAAGAGAAGGAGATTTTATTAATGTTCCTGCTGAGGGAAAGGTAGAAAAAGTGCACAAGAATAATCATACTAGGTAGGACCAGTTCATTTTGCCCTATATCCTATCTAGAGCTATGTAACAAACGTCTAGAAAAAACTATAAAAAGATTGGTAAGTAAGTACAGTTTCCCCCAATACACTTCCAGTCTCCAGTCGTTTGTAGTTTACGATGTAGTTTATGCCTTTGAGCTGAAGACGTCTCTATTTCTCTTCCCTGAATTTGGTCAGCGTCTCCTTGAAGCCATGTAGACTTCTAGCATCACAGCATTTCGATCATAACACCAAGATCCTGCTCTTGAGTGGTAAAGCTCAGCTCATATGTAATAATTTTATTTGTTAGGATAGGATTTGTGTTTTCTCGTGTGCATCACTTAAGTTACCTACATGAAATCTCAACTTGTCATTTTAGTGACAAGTCACTTATAATATAATATCCTTCCATAGTTTTTTGCAGTCTGTCTCTGGTTCTCTGTTGTCCTTTATTACCCTGAATTACCCTTATCAGCTGTCTTCATTACTTCTGTGGTTTTGGTGTAACTTATGAGTGTTTTGAGCAGTTCAGGTTCCTCACGGAATTCTGCTGCTAATGTCAGTTCTTGCAGCGGATGGAGATTTCACTCCTACCTTTGTTTTTGTCTTTGGGCCACCTGCTCGTCATCCATGCAAGGACTTTCCTTCTGGCTGCTTAACTTCTTTCAGAGCTTTAGGTGAAGGATTTTGTTGAAAGCTCTTTGGAAATCTGAGATTATCTGACAGGCTACCCTTGTTGGCATGTTTGTGAATCTCTCAAAGAACTGCCATAGTTTTAGAAGGATTTGCCTTTAAAAAAGCCTTGTTGACTTTTTCCCAAATGTACTGTATTTATGCAGGTGCCTGCTAATTCTGTTCTTTGTTGTCATTTCTATTAATTTATCAGTAGACGTCAGTTTTTACACTATGTGGGTGAACTGTTCCTTGGGTTCCCCTGGGATCCTTTTGTAAACTGCTGTCAGATTTTCCACTTTCCAATAATCAGATGCCAAAGTGGTTTTAGCTGAGAGGGTTGTCTGCTAGTATGTAACAGTTTATCCATTTCAGCCTTGAGTTCCTGTTAGGTCCCTTGGATAAACAACTTCTGGTGACTTCATACTGTGTGTTTTGTCCACTTTTCCATCAAGTTTTCTCACAATCCCCCTCTTTGTGGAGTTTTCTGAATGTCCCCAGTTTCTTCCACAAGGATTCCAAGAACTAATTTGACCTCTCTGCAATAGCTGTGTCTTTTTAGAGAGCTCTTTTTATACCCTAGTCAGCTCCAGGCCACCCAGTGTTTCTGGAAGCCTTTCCAGTTCTGAAAAGTAGCTTAACTGCTCTGCCCACTAGCCAGCAAGCCAGCACAGTCCCATGGGGCAGCACGACCTGGTTCTGCAGTAGGTGAGGCACGCACCGCATCCTGCCCAGCTGACAGGGAAGCAGAGGATGTGGAAGGAGCCAGCTGTATGGTGGGACAGCCCGTAAAGAGGTAGAAGAGTGAGGAGTGCTGGGGGAAGTGAGCACAGGGAACATGGAAAAGAGTTGGGAACAATGAGGGAGTGGGTTAAGTGATGTAGGGAGAACCTGAAGTGTTTTAGGGACCTGAAGATGTAAGGGAAATGATGGGTTTTAGTGGATTTGTTAGAGGGGATATGCTAACAAGCCATGGCTCGGGTGGTAGAGGGGAATGAAAGGAGATATACACAGTGAGTGTAGAAACCACAAGCCATTAAAACTAATGAAGCCTTGGGGTTTTTTCTCCTCTTTGTGAAGCAGTTTCTCTTAATAAGATACTCTCTTCTTCTGTACCATTTTGTATTTTGCTTCCTGCTGTCACCATCTTGTTCACTTTCATTCTTGTTTTTCTAGTTTTGCTCAAATGCAATTCTTTGATTGCTTATTCATTATTCATAAAAATGGTACTTGGCATTCTCCGCCTTCAAAGCTCTTTGCAAGCCTGCTGTGTCTGAGCCAAGATCAATGGTTAAGACAGAATTATAAAAAATGCTTTGCTGATGTGGGTCTGATTCATTCGCTTATTTTGTGTTGCATTTTCAGCTAATAGCATAGCCGGTTGCAGATGGGTTTAGCTTGAAAATGCACCTATTGGAATCTATCTACATTATAGATGTGTGAGATACCCTGAATGTTTTCAGCTCCCTTTCAATTAAGTGTGAGTGGTGAATGCCTCATGTCTTGCAGGGCTTAGCTATATGGAAACATTATAGGTGATCATCGTTGAAGTACTGGGTAGATCTTCTAGATATAGAAAGGAGAAGGAAATAATTCATGTCCTGAAAAGCACATGGTCTAAGAATACACTCCACCTGGGTTGTTTTTGTCAGGGCTCTGACGGCACTACTAGGCTTTACTGGCCCTGACTGGCCTCACCCCACCCTGCCCACAGCCCAGGACCCCGTTGCAGCCGCCCTGGGGCTGTCAGCCCCTGCCCCAGCAATGCTGCAGCAGGGCTGGTTTCCAGCTCCCCACAGCCCTGCCCTGCCCAGCCATGGGCCCTGATGAGCCAGGCCCACCTGCGGTCCCACGTCCTGGCCTGGCTTCGGCCGGAGGTGCCCAGTTCCCGAGGCTGGGGCTGTCCCCCAGCCTACCCTGCTCCTTGGCCTGCCCTGCTGCCCTGGGAGAGCTTGGTGCTGCTGGCCCCCAGCCCACAGGGAGCAGCCAGCCCTCAGGGCACCTTGACAGTTTTCTTTTTTTTTCCCCCTCCCTTATTAACTTTTCTCTAAATAATTAGCTTTTCTGTAAGCAATTATAATTCAAACTTAGCAAAGCTGCATTTTTCACTGGAGACTTCTTACTTGCCAAGACTTTGGCAATGAAACCATTACAGAATAAATGACTGTTGTGATCACTTTCTTTTGTAAAGTGTTTGGTTTTCACCCTCCTTTCATACATGCTTCACCAATGGGGCTACAGTTCAGGAGTGTATCAAAATAAACATTAACCTTACGTCAGAAACTGTAAACCCCAGAAAGCAGATATTTATCAAATAAAAGGATGTAGTGTTATTTGAGAAATACTAAGAAAGGTTAAAGAGAGAGTCTGATTTTTACTATAGTTTTAAGCCACGGAAATGCTGCATAAAATAAGTGACGCCTGGGGCATCAACCTCACATTACTCATCATAGACAGTAATATCTATTTTCAGTGGGTAACAATTGTACAGGGCTTTGTAGTCAACTTCAGATGTCAAGGATTTCCCACCACGTCCTCAGTGTGGGCACTGAATGGAGAGTCCTGGTGAATGGAGTGAAATCCAGTTGGCGTCCGGTCACAAGCGGAGTCCCCCAGGGCTCAGTACTGGGGCAGGTCTTGTTTAATATATTTATCGATGATCTGGATGAGGGGATTGAGTGCACCCTCAGATGACACCAAGTTGAGCGGGAGTGTTGATCTGCTCGAGGGTTGGAAGGCTCTGCAGAGGGATCTGGACAGGCTGGATCGATGGGCTGAGGCCAGCTGTATGAGGTTCAACAAGGCCAAGTGCCGGGTCCTGCGCTTGGGTCACAACAACCCCATGCAATGCTACAGGCTTGGGGATGAGTGGCTGGAAAGCTGCCTGGCGGAAAAGGACCTGGGGGAGTTGATAGACAGCCGGCTGAATATGAGCCAGCAGTGTGCCCAGGTGGCCAAGAAGGCCAATGGCATCCTGGCCTGTATCAGAAATGGTGTGGCCAGCAGGAGCAGGGAGGTGATCGTGCCCCTGTACTCGGTGCTGGTGAGGCCACACCTCAAATACTGTGTTCAGTTTTGGGCCCCTCACTACAAGAAGGCCATTGAGGTGCTGGAGCGTGTCCAGAGAAGGGCGACGAAGCTGGTGAGGGGTCTGGAGCACAAGTCTGATGAGGAGCGGCTGAGGGAACTGGGGTTGTTCAGTCTGGAGAAGAGGAGGCTGAGGGGAGACCTCATTGCTCTCTACAATTACCTGAAAGGGGGTGGTAGAGAGGTGGGTGTTGGTCTCTTCTCCCAAGTGACAAGACAAGAGGAAATGGCCTCAAGTTGCCAGGGGAGGTTCAGGCTGGATATTAGGAAAAATTTCTTTACTGAGAGAGTGGTGAAACACTGGAACAGGCTGCCCAGGGAGGTGGTGGGGTCACCCTCAGTGGAGGTGTTCAAGGAACGGGTGGACGAGGCACTGTGGGACATGGTTTAATGGGCATGGTGGTGTTAGTTGATGGTTGGACTTGATGAGCTTACAGATCTTTTCTAACCTTAGTGATTCTGTGATTCTGAGTCTAGTAACTATGTGATGCAGCTCCAATCACAGTAAAAACTTTTCAGTGTCCAAAAAGATGCTTCAATTGCAGCTCAATGGACCAAAGCTATGTCACCTGCTGAGCTAAAAGCAAGCACTAGCATTGTCCAAAACCTTTCAGGCATAGTGTGGATATCAGTAACCGTGTGCTTCAAGCAGTGACTGTTGGAGTGGTGTAACATGATGTTTTGTTGCTGCTTGTCAGTCTGGAAGGGCAGCACAGAGAATCACAGAATAATTCAGGTTGACTATCTCTAGACCCTCAAAGGTGCCCAAGGAGTAAGGGAAACACTAGGGGTAAGAACTTGGCTGGGATTTAGGTTGTTTGGACCTGTGACTGCAGACCTTCACTGCTCACTTTGGACTGTATAGTAAATTGATGTTTGCTTTAATAGCTCACTAGTATTTGAGTTGCATTTGAGTTGCAGCAAGGCACTAGGAAGTTATTCATGCTGAATTGCTAGTCCATATTTGGTTATATGAACTTGGTGGGTCACTGCAGGCCTGCAGTGCATCTGTCTGGGAAGCACAGTCCTCTTCCCATGCATAGTTTCCTATCCATCTCATCAGACTGACTGAGAAGTCTTCAAAGGACCCTTTTTAAAGTGTTCCTGCATACTGCCAACATTTTCTGTCTTTCTGAGTCAAGTCCCATTCAAAACTCCTCTTCCAGTGCATGTGTCACATATAAAAATAAATATTATATGGTATATATTAGTCTATCTAAGGCCCTTTTCCAGAACTCTTTTGTTTGTGTCTGACGCATACTGGAGTTGTCTTTAAAGGCAAAGTCTGGAGCTCTTGTGGCTCAGAGGCATAACTCTCTTACTTGCCGGTTATATCAGATACAGTTGGCCTGATAACAGCAGATGCTGCAACTGCATCAGCAATGCGTCTGTCTAGGAATTGATGAAAGCAATGCAGTGTTCATAAAAATGAAATCACTGGCCTCCTAAACTTTTATACCACAGCTGCCTGTTTACCAATGAACACTGAGAGCATGTGGTGCTGGGGTCACGTGTATCATCAATATCCCCAGAAGGTACACATTTCTGTTGTCTTAACAGGCAATAAAACTAGATAGAGCAGTTGAGCATTAACTGACTGTCCATTCTGGAGTTTTTAGAAGATGGTTGTATGCTGTCTCTGGCTTTTCCTGAAACATTAAAATATATACCTTTTGCAGATAAAGGAAGTGCGTTCTTGTATGCGTGCCAGGCTGAAGCGAGGGGGGAATGGAGCCGAGGGAATTAGTAACAGCGATGAATTTTGTAGATTTTTTAGTTCTGGGGTCCAGGAGGGACTGGGATTTAATCGTCCTGGCTGATGACAGATAAAAGCAGTCCAGAGTCTGAAGAGAGCAGAAAGACGCTTTTGGAACACAAGCTAGCTGATAGCATCAAAAAACATGTTGTTATCAGATTATGTAATAATACATTTCTTATTTGCAATAAATATGCAGCTTTATAGTTGCTTGCACGCACATGCATGCAGTTACTGAAGTGATGAGGACTGTGCACAGATTTCTGAACGTTTGAGTTTGGCCCCTGTTAAAATGTTTCTCTAACGTTGTACAGCTTTGGGAGGATTCTTCTGGCTGATGCTCCTTTTGGGGTATACATAAATGGAGTGATACTGAGAAATGATTGTTCCTCCACTCTGTGGATGTATAAACCTTACAACAACGAGTCCCTGCAGATTTTGCTCTCTATAGAAGGAATAAAGAATGCTACTTCTGTAGGAGGGTTATTGGAATATTTCTCGGATTGGGGTGTGTGTGTCAGGGAAGGGCTTTCTATCCTAATTGCCCTCCAGTAATCTGACTTCCAAATGTTCTTCTTTTGGATTTTTATCTACATGTTTTCTCCCTTACACTGACTGAAAGGTCCCTTGTTTCCAGGGTGAGCTAATACTGCTCCTTGATCAGTTAGTTGATATAGAGGAATAAGACTGCAAAGAAACAGAGTGGTAGCATGTTTCATTCTTTTGAGAGTAAGGGAAGAGGGATTACAGGGGAGAAATTAGGTGTCTGAAAGAAAAACTTGGGAAAATAAGATGCCTTGCTGAAAGCTAAAACTGTATTGATGGGATTACTCCCAGAAAGGCAAATGAGAATGCAGAAGACAAACACTGAGCTCACTATCTGGAATGGGAGAAGGGTTTGGCAGGGGGTCAGGGAGATGTTGACTTGGCAGAGAGAAGGTATGTAGAAGTGGCTGTAACCTGGGTAGTGCCATTGAGTGAGCAGGGTGAAGGCAAACAGAGTTAGTCTAAACCAGAAAACTTGTCCTGAAGGATTTTGCTTGCAGAGGTATTAGAATTACACAAAACTTGTGTGAAGTCAATCAAATAGCATAGGCTAGGAAGAAAGTGTTTCACACTAGAGCAATATAGGTAATAGACAGGAAGAATTTGGGGTGACTCTGCAGCTAGATAGTTGTGGGTAATTTGGCAGTAAGTGCATAAATATGATCTGACTGTTGCTCTGCCAGCAGCAGGGAATTACTCCTTAAAAGAGGGTGAAAGAGAGAAGCAAGACTCAGGGACATAGGGTCAGGCAGGGAGTATGTGTAGAAAATCACAAAAACTGTTTAAATGACGAGGGAGGATTAACCCATGCATCTTGCCTGAGTTGGATTCACTGGATAATTTATTAGGCTAGCTCCTATTTCTAGCAGAGACCTGGATGTCATATGTAAAAGCAGTTATCAGTTAACTGAAGTAAAAATTATTCTCTTAAAGTGAGGAGCTGTGCTTTCTCTGTAGGCCTTGGAAAGTGACCTGGGTGGGTGGAAAGTGCTTGCTGAGTACGGTTAGTATCCCTGCTACGGTTAAATTCTCCATTTCTCGGATGTTCCTGCACTCCAGCAGAAAACCCTTACAATGGCACTTACTAGCTGGGTGGTCATCAGGGAGTAGCTTACATGAGGGTGCAGGAGGGACAACAGGAAGGAATGGAAACAGAGCACAAGCAGGGAAACGAGAATAGGAACGTGGGGTGCTGTGTTCAAGTCAAAAGGGGCTGTGTGAAACTAGAGGATGGACTGGGACCCAGACCCAGGGATTATGTAGATTTGGTGGGATACTCTGTGTGTGGAAGGCGAGTAGACTACATCTCAATAATTTTTTACTTTTTGTTTCTCTGCCTGCCCACTCTTCACTACCCCAAATGTCTAAGTGCCCAAATGGTATGCATTACCTTCTCAGTTGTATAATATATACATAAACTGCCTTACAGGTGCAGCTGCATAGAAAACCCTGTTTTTACAGCGTCACTCCCTGTGTAACCCTGCATTTACACTCTTTTCCCAAGCAGAATTAATCCTGTTGCACCTTGCAATTATTATTTTTTCTTAGGATATTGCTATTCTTCCCGCTAAACCCCCATGTTCTGCTGTATGTGGATCCCATCAGCTGCAGTAGGCCTTTTTTCCTGAAAATATGTTATTTCGTTTGCTTCTAAGACAATGTATTTTGTTTGGTTCCATTCCACTTGTAACTTCTTGTCTATATTATCATGCTTATTCTCTTAATGTCAGTATCCATTCAGACTTTCTAACCACAAAATTAATTAAGACTGTAGCTAATGATGGCCCAGACCTTGACATCATCATTGGACACAGTTGGGTAGGGTGGAAAAAAGGTCCATGTATGGAATTTTGTTGCAGTAAAAAGTGTGTTCCAGGGGTTTCCTTACTGCTTCCTTTATTTCTCTTAAGTATCTGGCTTGGAGCCTAGGATTTGGGATTAAGTGGCACTATCGATCTGGTGTGGAGTGACAGTGCTCATAGTCCCTGAAGTAATGATTTGCCTTTGCTGCCTTGCTGAGAGGGAGATGTTATCCTCTTTCAGATGGTTATTAAAAAGTGCTGAGATTCTGTGAATAGACAAACAGTGACAGTTTAAGGGAGATTATAAAGCTGGATGTGCTATATGGCTTCAGGAAGCTAATACTCCAAGATATCAGAGGCTTGACATTTCTGATGTATTATTCCCTGCCACTTTACATACTAGGAACACAGCCCAGCAAGACAGTCTCTTTTGCAAGAGAATGCATAGGAGCTCTGCTTCATTTTCACTGTTTTTTCCTGTGTTGCCATGTCCATTTGCTATGTCTGTGGGGGTTTTTATTTGCAGGGCCACCGGATGAAACGGCAGATTGATGTCTGGGGGAGCTGGGGTGAATGGGGCAAGTGCAGTCGGAGCTGTGGCGGTGGAGTCAGCTTTCGGCAACGGCGCTGCTATTCCCAAAGGTGAGGGCTAACCTCCTTTTTCTTTCTTTAAATGTGTTTTTCTGTTCTTGAGCTCCTGCACTTATGTTCCAATATACATCCAGAACAAAAAAGACCTAGTGTTTGATTCCAGGGGAATAAGTCACCTGAGTCCACTTTGAGATGATCCTCAGCTTCCGTTTCCTCACTGCTGGTTTGAATAGCACTCTTCAACACATCCTTGCTTGGCTCCTCTGCCAGTGGTTTCTCTGTGAGATCTGCGGCTGTGCAATCAGGTGATTGGTATGGCAGCAGCTGCTCAATCAAGCCTAGAGTGGCAGGCCTGGGGGAGAGGGAGAACAGTCTGGAGCAGTAGGTTTCTCTCCCGAGAGCTGGGGAATGTGCCAAGATTTTCTCAGGCTTATGATTCCCAGGAAGGTAAATTGCCCCAGAAGAAATGGAAGAGTGGAGTTGGCTCAAGCAGCAGTAACGCTGTGCCATCTCATTTGCAGCTGGGTTAGAGGCAGTGAGGATGATGACTGGGACTGCACCTGTTGGGAATGATGGACCTAAGAGATCCTGTTGTGGATAAAAACAATGAAAAGGAAAAAAAAGCCAGACTCTCAATAACATCCTGAAAAAAACAGCCTCTTCATGTTTAGAGAAATGAGAGGGGTTTTTTTTAATAGAAGAATCCAGAGTTATGGAGCACTGCTTCTTCCCACCCAGAATAAAGAAAGGTCTCTTTTGAAGGCTGCCCGTTATGGTATACACCTGTGTGTTACGGTAGACACCTGCCAGAATCCCTGGCGGCCTGTCTCTCCATCTTAGGAATGCTGAGATATTAGACATAGGGTGGCTTTTCAGATCAATTTCCTCCTTAACTGTTACTCTCCATAATTCTCAGCTGGCATCATTTGACTGGAATGAGGGTGGTACACACTTTCCATAGGCATGTTTAGCTCTTCCTCCTAATGGGCCTAGTGTGCACACAAACAGCATGACAGATGATGTGCACACCTATTCTGAATTGGGCATTACCCTCCTGCTGCTTATAACATGTTTCTGGTTCTGGTATGGACACCTCGACTGTTTGCTGGTGGACAAAGGACTAAAAGCTCTGCTTCCGTTATTTAGTTGAAACATGACCCTGAAGAGCTTTACTGCAATCCTTCATGGTGTGTGTCTCATTCATGCCAGAACGCAAACCATAGCAGAAAATGGCGCTAGAAGATGCCAGCTTGCTTTAGTGGAAAAGAAGTGCATTTTAGTTATTCTGCTGTTTCAGAAAACTATGTGAGGGTGATATGCTCGATGTGAAGGTGATTTGCAATGTCTGCCATGAGATGATTTTTTTGCATGTGTATTCTTCAGAGAGCTTCATTTTGGTTTTCTGTCTTTCAGGACAGAAGGTCCTTCCAGTTGTGTTGGACCAACTCGAAGCTATCGGTCATGCAACGTTCAGGTACAGTGCTCTGCTTGTGTTCTGTTTTTTGGTTTTGCTTCCCTTTTGCTCCTTTTCCCCAGACAAATATTATTCTTGTTCAGAAGTAGTATGTCATTATTAGTTTCTCCTTCTGTGGCATCACTGGTGAATGCGGTTCATCAACAGTACCCCTTCAAAAGCATTTTGAATTTATGATGCTGATTTTATATGGGAGCAATAACAAATAAAAAACAATTTTTTGTTGTACACTTAATTTTCCTCCTTTTTATAATGGCCCAATACAAACATTTTCTCCTCCAAACAGAGCTGCCCGGAAGGCTCCCGGGATTTCCGGGCAGAGCAATGTGCAGAGTTCGACGGGACAGAATTCCAAGGAAAGAAATACAAGTGGCTTCCGTATTATGGAGGTAATGATAAACATGTAGGGTTACACTTCATCCCTAACTATCAACAGTATGTTTTGAAGTGACTGTAATATTTTTGACTGTAGCATTCTCGTAGGATACTTCCTTAGCTGGAGTGGTGGGGCAGGGGGTGACATAGAAAAAATCTTTTTGCCAGCAGCAAAGCATTGCTCTCACAAAGACAGTGGATGAATGGGCCAAGAGACAGCTCCCATTGCAGCGATATGTAATGTCTCTTGTAACAGCTGTTCTTTCAGAAACATTGCTCAAGAAAGCTGGAACTGGTTGCAGGTAGGTCCTAAAGTATTAGAGTATTTGCTGTATTTTTCAATATTGGCAAAAGAATATTAGCAGGGCACAGGAGAAACAAATGTGTATAATTAATGAGTGCTTCAGAAAATACGACATCTCTTTCAATTGGCCTGTGCTTTCTTGAGGAACCAGCTCAGAAGGCAGGTGTAGGAACCCAGAGGTCCTTGCTCTGAGCTTTGATATGTTATCATTCACAGCAGTTTAACAAATTATGAGAGATTTCAAGATGGATTTAAAGTTTTGTTTGTTGGCTGTTAAGATAACAGCTCCCTTGTGTTCTGTACCAGCACTTGTTCTCATTCCAGAAAGCCTTGTACTCCAAGGGAACAGTCCTACTAAGGAATAACCAAATATCCACCTGGCCCAACATCCCCCCTCCACCACTGGCCAGCCAAAGGTGCCCAAGGAAATGGTTGCATACAGTGAGGCTTTACCAGGGTATTTTTCCAGCCCCCAGCAGTTTGTGACCCAGAAATTTCTTCAATATCTGCTACTTAATATTAGTCCACCCTTCTGTTTCTGCTCCTGTGGTCTAAAACTAGGTTCCTGATGCATTATCAAACTTTTGGCCATACTATATAATGTTTTTTTCTTTCCTACCAGCGCCTAATAAGTGTGAGTTAAACTGTATTCCCAAGGGAGAAAACTTCTACTACAGGCACAAGGAAGCAGTGGTAGATGGGACTACCTGTGAACCTGGCAAGCGGGACATCTGTGTAGAGGGAGCTTGTCAGGTTAGTCATCTCGTGGCTTCCTTCATTTACCATTGTGACTGTCAGTCTTTCTGTTGCTTCCCTTTGTTCTACTTGGCCTTTCATAATAATACCAGAAAAGGAGAATCATTCAGTTTCCAAGGTGCTGAGGAGCATGTGGACAGCATTTATCTATCTGCCTCTGAATATGAGACAGAAGATGCCAACTCTGTCCTTTCTCTGACAACTCCTTTCCTGCCCTATGCTGACTTCCCAGACTTCCTAGAATCAGGCTTTCTCATTAGATCAGTCCAGCATTTGGCCATTTTTTTCTTTCTTTCCTACGTCATTACAGTTTATTCATATCAATGCTCCTGTGCTCTGACAGGCTGTTGGCTGTGATAACATGCTGGAATCTGCCAAGAAGGAGGACAAGTGCCTGCAGTGTGGAGGAGATGGCAGCACCTGCTATGGTGTGAAGGGCACTTTTGATGTGCCCAGCCTCCCCAAAGGTAACAATGATCAAGGTAGTTTGGGCAGGTGGGAAGGGGAGAGTTAAACCTAAGCTCGAGCTTGTGCAAGGGCTGGTGGAGACACCTGCTCACATGATTGTTGTAGGCAGGCTTGGATGTTCACTTGAAATGTCTGTATGGCATGTGGCTCTTCAGCTGCTTTAGCATCAGAAAATGTATTGTACTGATGGCCTTATCCTGAGAATCACTTCCTTAGTCTCAGTACAGACGGACGTAGTTGTCATGCAGCTGGTGTCTTTCCCTGCTCAGTCTCCAGCAGGTGCTGTAAATGTACCATATTAATATAGTTATATACTTCTTTCATAAGACTGCCTCCCTGTCCAGTGTCTTGACAGCCCCACCAGGATTGGTGCAAGGCTAGAAATGGGACTGCATCTTCTGCGTTTGGCCAATTTTGAGTCATTTTAAGATAACAACTGCACTTGTGGTCAAATCTCTCTGTGTTGAGCTCCAATATGACACTTGCTGAAATTCCAAAGATTTTAAAATCTAAAAAATGGACATTGCACTGACCCCCGTGCTTACTTTTTTGAGGTGTAGTTGGAACTTTTTACACATGGACTAACCTGTGGATGGTTTTGGGTGAAGCTATTCAGAATGCAGGTAAGGTGACGGCTGAAATGCTTCAAGCCACCGTCAAAAAGCTCCTCCAGTTGTTCAGGCACCAATAAAACGAGGAGCACCTTTGGCACAGAAGAGTGACTGTGTGGCATCCACAGACAGATACTGAATAATCCCCTTCCTTTTTTTTCAGGGTACAATCAAATCTTCATCATCCCTGTAGGAGCCACAAGCATCCAAATTAAGGAGGTTATGCCCAGCAGGAACTTTCTGGGTAAGACTGATGTCGGAACCTGTGTTTCAGTCCATTTGGATTCTAGCCATTGCGTTAAAATTTGGTTTTCAGGTAAACTGGGCTTTGGGATGTTTACCTTGAGGGCCTGATATGGCAGAGGGAAAAAATCTCTGAAAATCAGGATCTGAATATTGAGTATCCTTGAAGTGTTAGTGATGCTCAACTCTGGCCTTCAGGTTTACCTCATGTTCTCTCCTGTGGTGATCTTGCTGTTGGGTGGGCAATAAAAAGACCCGAATCATGTTCAGACTTCCTGCCTGGAACTTTCATGGAGTCTAGCTGATACAGCAAAATTTGGCTATGAGTTCTGCTGTTTACTTGGTGGATGTAAACTCTAACTCCTCCTGTCACCAAAAGTTTGGGATGGGCTTCTTTTCCGCATAGATATCTTTTGGGTATTTGTCTGTATAACCTTAAACTCTGGTCATGCTGCAGAGGGCAAAAAGGAGGGGGAAATGTCCTTACCTAATTTTCTGGGCAGGGCTGAGGAAATTCCAGTGGCGAAAGCAAATACTCTTATGCTTTCTGACTCTTCCATTGCCCAGTGCTTTGGACAAATCAGTCTGGTGGTTTTCCTTTGTAGAAAAGAGGATGCAACACAAAAGTCGTTGTCTTCTGAATAGAACGTCTGATGAAGAGGATAGTGGTGTAGAGGCAGTGGGGTGCAAATCCCACATCTTAATGGCAAGCAGAACATAGGCTGCCATAGGCTGTGCCGCAGTGACTAACAGTGCAGAATCCAGAGACAGGGCTGGAGTATGCTAGAGGCATTTGGTTGTGCAGCAAAAAAGTGCTTGGTCTGCAGCAAAGCTGGCAAGAACCATTGTCCGAATGTGGAGCAGCTTCTGGCAAGAGAGCATTACAGGGGGAACAGCACTGTTGGAGGATGATGGTCTCATTTTTTTGCCACACCTGCAACACAGTGTTGATCGGAAACAGGAACATCCCTGTCGAGTTCTTATGGTCCTCTTTTGATGTGTGAATGTATGCTGTGTTGGTAGATGCTGCCATATCAGATTGTTGCCATACTTAAAGGGTTTCAACACTGATGTAAAGGAGCTGGGGTTCAAATGGCGGAACTGAGAGCTCTGTGGATTGCCAATACCCTGCAAGTCTAGAGCAGGCCCTGTCTTGTGGTGTCTGGAGCCAGGTGCCAGGTTATAGGTGTGTTAATTTACTGCCTTTTCTTCTCTGGCGTGTGCATTTGTCCAGCTGTCAAGAACGTGCGAGGGGAGTACTATCTGAACGGGCATTGGACAATTGACTTCAGCCGGGCACTGCACGTAGCTAGCACGGTTATGCACTACGACCGTGGCTCGGAGGGTGATCTGGCCCCAGAGCTCCTCCATGCCCGGGGTCCCACCACAGAACCCCTCATCATTGAGGTAAGCGGCTGTGCCTGCCCCCCGCTGATGCTCTTGCTCTCTCGCTTTGTGTAGCAGCCCTCGCTTTGTGCAGTGGGAGTGCATTGGTGGGGACCACATGGGGAAGACTGGAGAAGTGATGGGGCCCCCAGGGAGCTCTGGTTCTGTTGCCCAGAAAGGAGCAGGGCAAGGCTTGATGTTGGCTTCCTGCCTATTCCCTTGGGCTCTGACTTTAAGGGAGTGGAGAGTCAGCACCAAATGGGGTTGGGGCAAGGACGGGCTCTAGGGCACTCCTTGTTATAGAGTGCTGCCGGCCAGGCAAGGGTACTTACTGTTACAGGAGTAGCTGGATCTTCTGTCTCTGAGAGGGCTGAATCTTCTCTGAAAAATAATGCTCTCTAGAGTAGCATAGAAGGTGAGGAGAAATGCGGCATAGAGAATAAGTGCTCCTTGAACAGGAGGAAAGCAGGTCAGCTTGAACGCTCAGACATGGTGGGAAAATGCTGCAAAGGGGAAAAGTGCTGCTGTTGTTATTTCCCTGACTTTAATCCCATGCTTTCACAGCTCATCAGCCAGGAGCCAAACCCAGGGGTACAGTATGAGTACTACCTGCCCGCGCAAGGACAGGCCTCAGGTTACAGCTGGAGCTACGGTTCCTGGAGTGAGTGCAGCTCGGAGTGTGGAGGAGGTAAGGGGACAGGACCTGGTCTCTGGGCTGGCGTAGGGTTTATATCCATACCTGAAGGCAGTGTGACTGTGTGCTGCCCTCTGCAGCTGCTTCCCAGCAGTCTCCTGCTGGAAGACCGCACAGGTATCTGCAGAGGGCAGCTAAGGTTTTGTCAAGGGAGGGTCACACATGGAGTCACAACAGGACTGTGTCCCATGCCTTGTCCTGTCTTATTTTCCATGTCCTAGTCCTCAGACTTGTTACTAGGATCTGTTAAGGGTCTTCATAAGTAGCCTTTGTTTTATTTTGTTCTGCTTCAGTTCTTTATGTCCTTTTTAGGCCTTTTCAACCACTTGAGAGGTCCTCTCCAAGCTGACCTGGCCTACATAACTGAACCACATTGTTCCCCTCTACCTTAGCCTGAAAGATTCCCTCTCTGCAGGGGGGCTGTCAGATCTCCTGGGGTCTCATGTCATGTTCAGTTTACAAATTCTTCCACGAGCAAAGTTACAGTTTTTAAGCTAAAAAACCCAAACCAAACAACCAAACAAAAAACCCCTATCAAACTAAAAAACCCTTCCAGCTGAAGGTATGTAGAGTTTCTACCAGCCTCTTCTGGTCTTCTGTGCTGATGGCCATTTCAACAGGTTTTGCCATATTCTGGTTGTAGGAGCTGATATTCTTTGCTGAGCACTCTTATCCTGTAGGAAGCATGAAGAGTTGCAAGTTTTTTCTCCAGTGTCCAGTTTTCACAAGACTGACCTTCTGGGTCTAACAGGAGGCCCCCAGCTCTGCTGCTGTATACTGCAACACCATGCAGGGTTCCTTGATGAGCAGTATATGGATATGGCGCTTGCCTTGTGTATCACAGTCCACTCAATAGGAAAATGCCCTTCAGCTACACAGAACTATTCTGTCTCTCTTGCCCTTCCAGTGTACTCATTCTGTGGAGAGGCATCATTTGTATGTATAGTGACAGACCAAGAACTGCACCTGACTTTTCCAGCTTGGCTGGGGCAGGTGTGGATTCTGCATCACTTTAGAAACTTGTCTTGCCAACACCAGTGCATTTCAGACCTAGTCCTGGGTGGCTTGCATTGACCGAAATACTGTCTTGCTTCTCCTTCAGGTTTCCAGTCCCGCTTGGTGTTTTGTACCATAGACAATGAGATTTATCCGGACTATATGTGCAGGAATAAACCACAACCAGACAATAACCGGACATGTGGCCATCAGTCTTGTCCCCAGACGAAACGGTAAGATTTCCTTTCCTCTTCTGGACTCTGACTTCTTCCTTGGGTGCCTTTGGAGCCAGGAAAAAGAATGACTGACTCTCTACTCCTTCCCACCAGCATGGTGCCCTCCAAGGAAATGTTTCACTTCTTAGAGAAAGCCCAAGACAAAGGATGGTGATGATAACACTGTGATGAGCATTTCTGTGTGCACAAGGCTCGATATGTTCTATGTTAATTTTATAGATCAATTAAATTTGCTTTACAGCATGTGATTGTGGAAGATGGCCTTTTAGCCCATGTAGGAGATAGGAAACAGATTCTTTAGCTTTTGTTCTCTTCAACTGGAGCTGGCAAAAACAGAGGAGTGGGTCAGAGCTGGTGTCATTTTATGTCACTTCTGCATTCCCAGTGTCCTTGCTCTTAGAAAGGGCTGAATCCTGGAATCTTTTTGTTCTCCATCATTTTCAAACCCCTTTACCCAGCCATTTGCACCCTGTCCCTTGCTGATATAGCCTTGCAGTTGGCTTCACTTGGCCCTTACGCAGGCATCCAGAGCTATAACCAGAGCCTTAACTGTGTATCTCACTGTCTATCTGGTGGGTGCAGTGGAGGCCTGGGAGGGTGCTGTTGTGGGCGAGAGGGCACTTGGAAACCTGGGAGCATTTCTGAATACATGGTAGCCTATAGCTACTTGCTTTAAGTTCTTTAAATCCTTTGTTCTGTATATAAAGGACTTCTTACGTCTATCTGCCGCAAGCCTGGAGTCACAGTGGAGCACGGAGCTCTCAGATGAAGAGGTAACAAGGAGGAGGAGGTTACAGAAAGCACAGGAAGGCAGCTGCTCTCTTCTGCTCTCCACCTAGTTGCCCACTGAAGTCTGTGGGGATGTGGGGGCTTTCCTCTTTGGCACTGGTGGTAGCAGTGGGTGGTGCTTTGCTTTTTGATTCTTGCCAGTGAAGATTATGGTGGAGGGTGCTGGCTGTCAGCTTTGCTTAAGTGGTTGTGCGTGCTCCTGGTAACTTGGCTCTTATGGGACTGAGAAGGGGACGGGTTTTTTCATAGCTTTTGGCTGCTTATCCTGATAAGTGTTTTTTCTCTGGAATCAGGGTAAAGAGGTGAAGGGATGTTCTAGAAGATTTTTGTTTGGTTTATCAAGATAAATAAAAGAACAGAAAGGAAAAGAGAGCATGATGTATTGGGAGATTGAAACATTGGCCAGCATCCCAGAGTGCCATAGCAAAAGCCTCAGAGTTCCTCAAAAGCTCTTCTTTCTTTGGCATGGGCCCTACTGCAGGTAGAAAAGTGCCTATGTACTGTGATGAGTACAAGGATGTGACAGATAAAATACTTGCAATGTACACTGAGGCATGAGAAGTAAAAAAGATCAAAACCGGAACAGTTGTCCTTCAGCAAACTGCTAATAGCTTAGGACTTGCAATGCTTTGCCCTCTGATGGAGGGTCCCAGCCTTATGGTTGACCTTGTCTTACAAAGGAAATGAAACAAGTGTCAGACAAGATGTCTTGACTCACAATTGAAGGAAGCTGTAGGTGAGCCCATCCAGTTGAAAGAGCCTTTCTAAAACTGTACATTTGCTTTACAGTAGGCAGAATACAGAAGTTTTTTTATCCCCACTAGAGCTTCTGAAAGATCTTGATCAATGAATTTGTTTTGAGCCCTGCAACCACACCGCTCTAAGTGGCTTCTACTTGCTGTAGTTGTTCCCTTTCCAAAGGGAACATCTTATTTTATAGCAAAGGCCATTCAGTTTTGGGCTGATATTTGCCCCTTTAACAGTAAAGAAGGGTATTTTAAGGAGGTGAAGATGTCTTCTCTTGGCTGAGTCTGCTGTGGAGTTTCTGGTAGGATGTGAATGTGAATTGGCTGGCTGAAACTCAGGGGTGGTGAGGGCACACCAGGGAAGCAGCTGGAAGGCTAAGGGAGAAAACAAGAACTGCCCTCATGCCCTGGCTGGGGCTTACCTGACTGGAAGGGGAGGTAGCAGCTGACAAGCAGATCACCATGACACTCCCCCTGCACCACCAGTGCATTTAGGCTGTGCAGCACCCTGGGGTCGGGAATGAAACATCATGTTGTCCCTGAAGCCAGGCTATGTAAGCTGTGCTCCCGGCTACCTGGGCATCTCTGAGACACAGGAATGGACAAGGGCAGGGGTTTTACCATCCAAAAAGTCAGATTGTTTTGTGGACATTCCCCCTTCTGTTAGCAAGGGTGTATCATTTCTGTGACAGCTTCAGCAACCAAACACGGGACAAAATCTATTTAAAAGTTTTGGGGGCTTTTTTTGTGTGTGCTGCTGTTAGAGAATTTGGCCCATGGGAGGAAGAAACCAGATTTCTACTGGCCATCAGTGGAAAGTTCACAAGCACTTCTGAGAGTGTCTGGCATGGTTTGCAGGCAGAGTGAGGTCTTGGCTTGATTTTACTGTGTCTGATAATGGCTGGAGTGTAATGGGTCATTCATTGGGCTGCTTGGGTTGCTTTTCTTTTAGCTGACCTGGATTGTTTTCTTCTTCTTCTTCTTTTTTTTTTTTTTTTTTTCTTCTTTGGTGTTCCATTCTGGGCATGACACTTTTGCAAACATCAGGAGACCAAAAGCCATGGAGAGAAATCTTCCCCCTCTGGGAGAGCTCTGCAATTCCAGAGAAACAAGTGTTTTGTAGCTGGGGATTTGTCTCTGGAGTGGGACTCATGCTCTGCACTGCCAATTAAGCTGGGCAGCTCTTGGTCAAATGGGAACTTGCCTCTGACTCTGTTCTGCAAAGGGACATTTTCCCTGTCTGATTACAACAGTGACACGGCACTGACCTCCCCTGTGCCTCTGACATTTGTTTGCTTGGTTTTGTGACTTGCAGGTGGAAAACAGGGGAGTGGGGCTCCTGCTCAGCTACCTGTGGTGAGGGCACCCAGACTCGCTCCGTTTACTGTGTGGCATTCGACGGTCAGAGCTCCCAAGGGGTGGTGGATAACGCTGAGTGCATGGCCTTCGCACAGCAGCCTCGCAGCAGTCAGCCTTGCAACATGAGACAGTGTGCGAGCTGGAGCACAGGGCCCTGGTCAGAGGTGAGTTCTAGTGTGGGAGGCAACTGCCTCCTGGCACATATTGAAGGAGGATCTGCCAAAGCTTGGCAATAAAGAGTCAGGCTCCTTTTCTGGGACTGTAAAAGGTGTGTGTCCCTGCATAGGTGGTGTGCAGAGGTATAGGACTTGTCCCTGCAGTCCTCCAAACAAGTTCTCCAGCTAGGTAGCAGCTATGCCCTCCTATAAACACATTCCTCTTCCTCAAAACAGCGTGCCCCTGCACCCCTGCTCCTCTCATTGCATGTTCTCTCTTCTCTGGTCTCCCAGTCCTTTCCCCACTCCTGTATTTTTATCAGATCCACCAGACCTGGCACTGGCTGAGTTTCCGAGTCAGGCCCGGTGAAGGCAGAGCGCGGGCATGAGAGCTGCTGTCCATCAGCTGATGATGTGCAGTAACACTCCCTCCTCTCTAAAACAGGAGCTCATGGCTCCTGCCTGCACTGTTTATTTCCATGCATATTGCTGCCTCAGCTTTACTAGCCCTGGACAGCCATACTAAAATCACAACACTCAGCAAGCAAGATACTCTTGAAACACTGGTGACCTGCTGTTTGCTGGGTGTCAGCACAGAGCTCCTCCGAACACAGCTGCGTGATGCATTTCTGATGCCTGTGTGCTTTTATATCTCCAGGAGAGGAAACGGTTCAGACTGTATGTGCTCAGTGCTGCCAGCCAGGCATTTAGAAGGCATCTTACGTTCCAAGTGTTTAGAAAGTAGAAGCAGTCTCTACTCAGTCCCTAAAGCACAAGTGAATTTTCCGCTTGTAAAAGAAGTACATGTGTGCTTGCAACATTTGACTTATGATCTTGTGGTGGTACTTTGAGTGGTATAGCAGCATAAAATCCAGCTTTGAGGCATGATAACCTAGACTGTAAAGTTTTTGTGTTGTGTTTTTTTTTTTTCCCCTTCCCCCTCTTGTGAGACGTGAGGTGTGAATACTGAGATGACTTCACGGTTGTGGGGCAAGAGCACTGTTTGGGGAAGGTACCAAGTGTCGTGTTCTTGCAGGCTGATTCCTAAGTGGTTCATTTGGGGTTCTCAAAAGTGACTGTTTCTTGTACTCTCAGAGGTAAAAGGTCACTATAGTAAATGACTGGCTGAAACTCATCTGGAAAGCTAATCTAAAGTAATTCAGACTGTCCCCAAGTTAATGCTGTCTGTAAGAGACCTTGGTAATTCATAGGTAATTCAGTAGGCTGATTCCAGGAAACATCACTGTGAATTTAAGAGGACATTGAAAATGTCACATGTTACTAGTATAGAAGTGGTGTCACACCTCCGCACCATAAAAATGGAGCACAAGGTCTTCAGGCAGAAGACATGAGCAGTACAAGAACCTAATCTTTTTATCTTCCCTTGAATTCTTTACCTTGAGCTGATTTTAATCAGGAGTAAATAACACGAGGTTCCAGGTATTTCCTGGCATTTATTGTTCTCAATCTATTCTGCAATATTGATGTTTTTCCAAAGTCATTCTCCGTGTTGTCTTTGGTAGAGATCAAGAGAAATTATGACTAGACCAAAATCATCCAGTGAGCTCCAGATCTCCCAGACCTTATCCACCATGCCTTATTGTCTCTTCTACAGCATAAACAACTACTCTGCTAACTCTCATCCGAGATGATTTTGATGATGGTTGTTTCAGGCAATCTCAAAGTGGTGCTCTGCCCTAACGTTAGGCAGCACAGCCTGGAAATGCAAGTGAAAACCAGATGCTTCCTTGTAATTGTTGCGCCCCTTTCTGCAGTGCTCAGCCAGCTGTGGGGAAGGGGTCCAGACCCGCACAGTCACCTGCAGAACGCAGCAGGGCTCTCAGGCTCAGGACTTCGCTTGCCTAATGGAGCCAAAGCCATCGGCCACCCAGCCCTGCCTTAAGGAGAACTGCATCCAGGAAATTGGCTGGCACGTTGGAGACTGGGGCCTGGTGAGCACCGCACTTTCATGGTTCAGAAATAACTGATTATATTGCTGTGCTTCTCGCAAACAAGCTTTGATCCATGCAGTCTGCACATTGGCTGGGGCTGGGAGCATGCTCTGCTTCATTACCAGTCCCTTGGCTCACAGTTGCGTTGTAACTGGCACTAGTAATGCTCCAGTTAATCTGCTGCCTGCTTTGTATGCAGCTGCTACAAAAATAAATCCTTCTGAGGGGGGGATTATAGTTTCAGTGACAGTGGCAAAATGCAGCCAATAAGCTGAAACAATCCACTCTTGCTGTTCATTCCCAATTCTTCGCTCCATCAGTGTGAATAGCAGAACAGCCCTCGGGCTGAGTATGGCTTAGAGCTCCAGCCTTCAGGACTGGTCATTGCATTTGGTGATATGGTTTAAAGTACATTTTTGTAATTGTTCAGATAAACTGTGCTTCAGCTGGATTAGTCTTGTCTTTGTGGAGGGAGCCAGACTGTGTTCAACCTGGGAAAAGTGCCTGGGGGAGGAGATAGGAGTAGATCCAATGCATCAGGTGACTTCCAAACACACTTTTTCCCTTCTGTGCTAGCCAGACCAGCTTGTTCTGAGTTAAAACGTGTTACATCTGGTTCTGAGATGTGGGCCAAGTTTTAATAACAGCTAAAGAAGTTGCATACTTTAATCTGATCTTTCCTGGCCCCTGGCTTTCCTATATCAGAAGGGCTCCTACCTGCATCTGAATGAGAGAGACATACTCTCCCAATGTTTGTAGAGCTTGCCACGAGCAGGTGGGTTACACAAATACCTCATCTTCTCCCCTCCCCTGAGCTGCCTCTCATTGCTCCCTCTTCATCCACAGCTTCCAGTGCGAGGAACTCCAGTTAGCTGCTTACAAGAAAGCCACCAGTTTGCTTTCCCGTTGTAAACTGTTCTTGAATGCGTAGTTCAAAACTGACCCGCTCACAGCCAGTGGATCTCCATGGTATTGAGATGCCTTCAGGCCTGGCTGAAACAATTCACTCCAGCTCCCTGCCACACCACTGTGGGTAACAGCAGCTCATCTGGGTGTTACAGGCTGAGCATGGCTCAGAGCCTAATGCTTCAGGGCTGGGTGCAACATTTGGTAAAATGATTTAAAGTATGGTTTTCTAATTATTCAGATGAATCCAGCTGAAGTATTGTTTGCTTTGTCTTGGTGGAGAAAGCTCTGCTCAGCCTGCAGCTAATCATGCAGCTGTTCCACACTTCTGCTCTGTGGGGTTTCTGCATTCGGCCTCTGCTGCCGCTCACTTGCCTTGTCTCTGTGCCCAAGTGTTCGAAGAGCTGCAATTCAGGCATCCGGACACGCCAAGTCATCTGCGCTGACGGCGACTCCAAACTCTACAGTCCTGAGACATGCAAAGCCATCCAGCCACAGAAACCAGCCACCCTGGGTAGCTGCAACAGGCAGCCCTGCTACCTGCCACAGCGTGAGTGGTATTGCTGCACACCTAGCTTTTCCTAAGACGCTTTTGTTTAGGAGTAGAAATTCCCAGCTCTGCACCAGCTTATGTTCTCAGCTTCTTGCCTGCCTGTCTCCATCATATGGTTGTTTTGTGCACATAACCATGGCATCTTCAGAGTCCCAGTACCTGTGCTGTTACAGGCTTGGGAACAACATGGGTGTGTGTCCATTTAGAATTCAGTATTCTGTGATGGCTCTGTCCCAGTGTGTGCTGCAGACTGACCCCAGGACTCCCAGTCAAGAAGGATGTCAGCATGGGCAGGCTCAGCAGCTAAAAACTGTAGCCAGCTCTCATCCCTCTGTGGACCAGCTATAAAGGAGGCACAACTGCTCAGAAGGTTTTGCTTGCTGTCTGTGTCTAGTCTTCGTGCCAGAGCTGAAATGCTGACTTTTGTCTGTCTGCCCATCGCGGGTCGCTGTCCTGACAATCCAGTCAAATCCAATTGCTGCTTAGCAGCTGTTCCAGGAGAAGAGAAACATTTTCATCAACTTTAGTCTCCTGTTGGCTCCTGGAAGCATTTTCAATTATTAGAACATAGGGCTGGACTAACTGCACTTAGTTTGTGTATGTCTCTCTTTGCAGAGGTCCCCAGTATGCAGGACACTATGGGATATGATGTGGCTCGCCAGTCCTTGCTGACACGTTACAACCCAAATAGCCCTGCCACAGGTTTGGAAGAATTTTGTTAGTCTGGGTTTTTGGTGATGGTGGATTTGAAAAAGGGTGTGGTAAGGGAAAGGTTCCTCCTTTTCTTCATTTCTCTTGTTCATTTCATGGGCTTCTAGAAATCTGTGGAGCCAGGGACGAAGTGTAGATTCTTCTACACGATAGTGAGCAGTGTCTGAATCTGTCCATGCAGAAATGATACTGGGAAGTATCTGTACAGTGTATAGATCCCAGGCTCTGTCAGCATGACTTAAGTGCTGGCTGAGAGAAATACTGCCCAAAGCGGATCATAGGAAGAAGAAAGGATCATGTGAGGGGACCACAGTAATGTGGCAGGTGGTTTCTCATGGGACAACAGGAATAATGGTCAGGGCAGTGAGCGAAACAACCTCAGGACAACCAAACGCAGAAAAGTAGGCCAGAAGACACATATTCAGGTGAAACTCTGATACAGAAAAGCCTGCCCTGTAACCTTGGACAGGTGAAGGACAGCAGAGATGAGGAAAACTGACCAGATTTTGATGCTCACCTGCATGCTTTAAGGAGTTCTCTCCCCAGATTCTGGTGATGAAAGGATGCTCCCTGGGAGCTCCATGATCCATAGTACCTCTGGGAATCACCACATCCCATCCACCAAGGACCGTGGCATCAACTTGTTGCCTGTTCGCTGGGAATCCCAGTCACACGTATCGGGTTCCCATCAGCTCAGCTTCTCTCAGGACCCCACTGCAGGGACGGGCTCTCAGGACTGTCAGCGGAGCCCGCACGGCTGCTGTCCAGATGGGCACACTCCAGCTTCAGGCCCTTTGGGGAGAGGCTGCCGCTTCAGCACTTGTCACCGAAACAGGTAGCTGGAAGTAGACAGGCCTGAGCAGGGAGGCATTGCCTCTCCTGGGGGCTTAGTGAAATTTACAGCCTGCGCCTGTTGAGCCAGGCAGGTCAGGTATTGTTGCAGCCCTTCTGCCTTCTGCCTGTAGGTATGGATGCTGTCCTGATGGAGTAACGGCTGCCCAGGGTCCAAACAACATGGGATGCCCACAATATTACCGTGATGTTCAAGTAAGCAGAAGTCAGTCCACAGCAGCTGCTCCAACAGTAAGTACAAAAACCCTGTGCATTTTAGCCATCCATCGGATACGAGGATTCAGATTTGACACCGGTGGCTCAGATTGTGGGTTTCTGTTGTGCTTCATCTCTGCCAGTAATGCTGGAGACCAATACTCCATGCATGGCATCAAGCGCTTTGGTCCACTTCGCTCCTGTTCAGTCTGGACCATCCACCTGTGATCCTCTGTAAGCAGGTGACAGAGTGGGTGGTTGGGAGATGTCTGAGAAGTTAGAAGACCATCCTGTGTAGAACTGATTGAATAATCCTAATTAATCAAATTTCTGTCGGTCAGAAACTTGCCATCCAATTTCTAGGAGAAAAAAAAAGGGAAAAACATGGCCACTATTCGTTGCCTTTGTTTGTCAAGTCTGCAGATTAATTGAAGACGAAATAGTCAGGGAGTTAATTCCTCTCGTAGCTTAGCTTAGGGTGCTTGGTGGGGCCAGCTGAAAAAACTGGCCTGCTGCTGGGCTGGTTAGGTCTGTGTTGCAGAGAAGTGCAGCCCTGGCTCCATGGCTGACAGCCAAGTTTCCCACCCCTTCCCAGCATGAAAGCCTCTAGGAGGCGAACAGACAAATAGTGGTTCCTCTAACAGCTGGCCTTCTGCAGCCGACAGCTCGGACACGGTGCCTTGCATGTGCTACTGTCCTCATGTATGCATGATAACTTTTGGCTTTCAATTCCTGTCTCTAAGGCAAGCCAAGCCTTGTCCCAGCAGCACGCCTCGGGTGAGTGCCGCAGTTCCGTGTACGGCTGCTGTTTTGACAATGTCGCTTCAGCTTCAGGTCCTCAAGGGGAAGGATGTCTCAATAGGCCCAACTACCGTAAGTGATGCTTTGGCTTCTTGGTTTAGAAATGTAGGAATAGTCCTGCAGAATCCAGTAGCATATGGAAGCTTCCTGTGTAGAGGCTCTGCTCTCCGTAAAATGTAGTGAATTATCTCTTTGAAAAGAGATTCTGCCTGGTGGCTGGGGCAGGGGAAGCTTGGAGGAGTGTTGAAAAGCAGACAGATAGTTCAGTTCTGTCAGCTACGGCGGAAATTCTTGTCCTCTGCTGGTAGTTGGACAGAAGTGTGTTTGTCCAATCTCTGTCAGTCTGTAGGACTTCTGGGGAGCTGTTTGCACTTGAGAAGACACCCTGGTGCAGCCTGGAGTGCTCCAAATCAGTTACCTGGGTTTAGCAGAAGTAGGACCTCTCTGGGGAATCAGGGCCGTGTTCGGCCTTCAGACAGCCCATGGACAGGGGTGGAATGAGAGCTACAGCAAAGGATGGAGGTGTTGCTCAGGGCTGCACGGATGCTTTCAGCCAGCAGAGTTCAATACAGTGCCTGCTGTACTACGAGGGCACTAGAGCTGCTGGGCAAAAGCATCTCTGCTCCTTTAGTTCCCAGCTGTATCCTCTGCAGGCACGTTGCTGCTGCATTGCCTCGCCCTTTTGCCGCAGCAGAGAGATTGCTTGGTGGCCAGCCCTGTGGGGCTGCCTTGGGGAAAGGGAAAGCTCTCTGGAGCTCAACCACAGCTTGGCAAAGGACCTCTCAGTTGGAGCCCTGCATCCAGTGTTTGTCAGCATGTGGCTGTGATACCTGTGACTCAGAGCACAGGGCTTGGTTTGTAGACACATTGGGCTGTGCTCCTCTTTGTATCAATGTGAGAAGGGATATTCTGTAATGCATGAGGCTTCACAACTGGGTCTAATCCACTTGCTTTGTGGGCTGGCAATGTGCAAACAGCAGCCATGTGCCCCTTGCAGGAGAGGAAGCCCCAGAGCCCACCTTGCAGCTGCACAATTCCCCAAGAAAGGCTGTAAAGCATCCGTCTAGTATCTCGATTCAGAAGTGTCTCTGAGGTTGGTTCTCTTTCCACCAGAGGCAAAACTGGGGCAGAAGGAAACATGTGAGCAGCTGCCCAATTTCAAAGCAGAGCTGGGTGCAAAACTCAGGTGTCCTACTTTCCCACCTGCCCTCTGCCCACAAGGCCCATCAGATCATCTAGGTAGGTGCCTTGAAGCACCTGGGACTTTGTGCTTCATGACCCTCACAGCTCCCTCTGTTCTGCTCTTTTTCATAGCATATCCTGTCATGTGCCTGCTGCCCAGCGCCCACGGCCCCTGCACAAACTGGACCACTCGCTGGTACTTTGTGACTGTCGTTGGCAAGTGCAACCGGTTTTGGTACGGCGGCTGTCACGGCAATAAAAACAGCTTTGCCTCAGAGGAGGAGTGCATGAGAGCATGCCACAACTCTGCGGGGCTCAGTCCTCTGGAGCACCATCCCTCCTCTGGCACAGGAGCCCTGCAACGGCAGCACACTGGCTCCCGCGCTCGTACAGGGGATGCTCGGGGTCAGCAGCAGCCACCCCCGAGAGAGTCTGCAAGTCACAGCCAAGAAGGAAGAGCCTATGGGGCTTCACACCCCCCGCAAGACAGCCACAGACAGGGCAGCTGGAAAAGCGAGGTGCTGCCAGAATCTCTGCCAAGGACTAGTGTGCTGGAGAGCCAGCGCTGGGGCACCCAGCAAAGCAGACTGGACAGCCTGAGCCAGCTGCACTTGCGGGAAGCAGCAGTGCCGGGGCCCGCAGAGAGGCAGAGTGGCAGTGCCCAGCAGGTGCTGCCCCATGAAGGCAAGCAGTGGCATAAGGCTTTCGGAGCAGATGTTTCCATCACAGAGGGATTTGGGCACCAGGTGTCCGCAGACGCGTTCCCAGTGCGGGCTCTGCACAGGTGATGATTTTCATTTTTTTTTTTTCCCCTGTTCTGCCAGCTAGTTGTGAAGCATCAGTGCAGCTTCCTCTGGAGTGAAAGTGTTGCCCCAGCCGGGACCAGCTAATTGGGAATATCATGCAATGGATTGGCTATACATGTGGCCCTGTGGTAAAACAAGTTATTCAGGCCCTGGAGATATCTGCTGTCTTTCCTTGCACTCTCCCTGCTCTCTGACAGCACTGGAAGTATGGTGTGTGAAAAGACTGCAGGATCCTGGGGTCTTTGGGAGGCATTTACACTGTAAATGAGAATCCATAGGGGTTTTTTTCTTGTTCTGAGTAACAAATTTAGCTGACTCTCTGACTTCAGAACATTTATCTCAGCACCACATGGAGCAGCAGTGGGTTGTTCTAGGGAAGATTTTTAAGATGCAGAGTTTGAGTCAGCATCCAGACAGCGTCACCCTGAAAATCAGGAGTGCATACAGCTAGATCTAAATGTATCTGCACTGGATCTGTTGTGTCTGTCTGCTGCGCTGAACTTGGTTCCTTCAGAAGAGAGGGGGTTGTAGGACTTTCTCTCTTCCTGGAGATATTGTAGCATTCAGTCTGTCCAGAGCAACCTTTGCCATGTAGGAGATGGCTCCCCACATGTTGCCTGGTGCATCTGCTCAGAGGTGAATGGGCAGCAGGTCCTGTTTTGCCCTGTGGTTGTGACTCATCCAGAGTCACATTAGAGGACCCAGAGGAGAGGAGGGCAGCAGAGGTGCCAGTGGAATCGCTTTCTCTTTCAGACCCATCCTGGAGGAAGCCAAACCCTCTCTTGTGACAGCAATCATGGGACAAAACATCCAGCTAGTCTGCAAGACAGGCACGTCCCCCTTCTCCAGAGTGGAGTGGATGAAGGATGGCCAACCGGTCTCCTCTGACAGGTGAGCTCAGCTCAGAGCAGATGGGCTCCTTGCATATTCGGCACTTTGCCCAGCATGCCCATTTTCTTTGTAATCTTACTGCTAACATTCTTAAAAAAAAAAATAAAAAAAAGGATGAATAAATAAACAAGCCCATGTATTGACCTAAGAGCATGAACTGTCCACCTGGTCTGCGCACAGCAGAAACAGATACAGTTTGCAGTAGTATTGAGGTGTTGGCTAGTGTTATGGGGCAGAACAGGTGCTGTCCCATAAGAAGGCACTGATGGAAGCTGACATGTGGGTAGTGATACCGAAAAATGTTGTCTCTGTTGGATTCATCTTGAGGCAGCACTAAGTCAGTAGTCCAGGGTGAAGCTTGTAGCCAAGTAAATCACAGTTCCTCTGGCTGGAAGTTTCTGGCACTCCCATCTAAGATATAATTTTTTTTTAAACTACTTTTAAAGCCTGTTCTTCCTGGGAAGTCTGTTTCCAGCAACAGTTTGGAGCCAGACAGTCACTTTGTGTTATGAAAATCACAGTTAAGAAAAGCCCAGTTCTGCTTTTCTGTTTGCAGATGACTGCTGGGGCTCAAGCTCCTGCCTAGAAGGGCAGTTTGCCTCCTCCTGGGAGAGTGTTGCTGAAAGCAGTTCCCTGTTTTCCCATCTCAGTTTCCTCTCTATTCCTGACCTCCTTTCTGCCGCAGTTATTTCCCCTGCCTGTGACCCCTCTGTGGTCAACCGGGTTTTGTTTTTTTCTAAAGCCGGGGAGGGCACTGCATGGTGGTGGTTTATGTAACATCAGCACGAAGGGCTGCTCTGCCTTGGCCAGTTGCTGTCCATGGCCAGGCAGGGGCAGTTAATTCTTGCTCCTGTTGCAGGCACACCTACCAGTCCGACAGCTCCTTAGTGATCAGCCACGTCAAGCCGGAGGACGCCGGGACTTACACGTGCCTCATTTCTGACGGGAGGACAGAGAGCCGACAGATTCAGTTACAGATCATAGGTGACTTATCTTCCACTTAAGACCAAAGACCAGGGCTCCTCGTTAACGGTTATTGACAACAGGAGCAAACTTCCCATGCTGCCATGCTGTGCTAGCAGCATTGCCTTCACTCCATGGCAGTGGTGTCCCAAGAACTAGCCAAAGCAGTCGGTCTCCTCCGCTGCAGGGGTGCCGAGAGGGAGTGTGGGGGCAGCAGGGCTTCTTCTGGTGTTGCCTCATGATAAAGCCTTAGCCCTAAAGCACTTCCTTCCCTGCAGTGCCACCCCATAACCAGAGTTGTGGCTTGTCTGTAACCTGCCCCATTTCCAGCAGAGCAAGCATGTCTTTCTCCCTGAGAGCCATTGGCTGCCTCCTGATCCCAGAAAGGAGGCTCCAGAAGAGGGGTTTGCTGCAGTTTCTTAGGTCCTCCATCTCACACTATATAATAGGACCAGCCTGCCACAGCTGTCTGTGCTGGTGCATTTATGTTTTGTGTTTTGCCCAAACAGGTCCTGCTGGGTAACAGATTCCCTGTTCTGAAAAATGTGCCTTAGTTAAGAAACAAACCCAAAAAAATATGAAAGACTAGTCTCAAAAGATGGGCCAGCAAGGCACTGTGTAGCCTTCGATCTCTGAAGTGTACTTTGTCACAGCAATGGCACATGGGGCAGAAGGCATTGTGGCCTAGGGGATACTGCAACATGTTCACTGACAGAGGAGAGAAAGGAGTCTAAAATTGCTTGCCTGCAGGTCTGTGACTCTTATTAGTAGACAGTGCGGGCTTACTGCACTAGTCAGCCAGAAAACAGATGGCTGAAGGGCTCTTTGGCTCCAGTTCAGCAAGCTCTCCCAAGCTCATAGAAACTCTACGCAAGAGGTCACAGTAAGAAGGGTGCTTTTATTCACATATGGCATTTTATTTTGAATAGAGTACCAGAGCACTGTTCTGGCAGAGGGTGAGAGAGGTCGGGTCCTTCACAAGGAAAATCAGCAGCATCGAGAGCTATCTGGAGGCAGGAAGGTTGTACAGGCAGCCGGTTCCTCTGTGCATCAGCAATTCACATACGGGTAAGTTCACATACAGCAACAGTTTGTCCACCATGTCCAACTGATGAACCATATGGCATCTCTTCGTGTAGAAAAGCTGAAGATTGGAAAGGTCCTGGGTCAGCTGTTCTGGGGCATGGTTGGGAAGCAAGCAGCACTGAACTGCTGACCACAGGAATGGGCGAAGATCCCAGTCGCAAACTGTCTTCTGTCCTCCCCAAGGGTCTCTTGAAAGAAGCATATTCTGAGCAAAGATACGCAGGGAGGCTGACAGCAAAGGAGCTGGGTTCAAGTGAAAGTAGAAATATCAGGGGCAGCATCCTTGGCTGTTCAAGTTAGTGTAGGCAGAAAGAGAAACCTGTTCTGGAAAAAAGCAAAGCAAATAGGAGCTGCTTAACTAGCATGAAATAGACCTACGTATATTAAAAAAAAACTCCAGTTACTTTAGCCCCCACCCATTTATTTTAAATATTTTGTGAACAAACCAGTTTTACTCAAAACTATCTTCTCACGTACTGGATGGCATATTTTGTAGCTTCTTGCATGTTTCCTTGGTGCTTCTAGGCCCCACAGAAATAAAAGGGTACAAATTATTTTTGCCTTAAATGCAGCATGTTGGGGCTCCAGATTAAATGGGATCATGATCTGACCCTTCCCTTCTTTTGAGTTAACAGCCTAAAACCCAACCAATTTGCTGAACTCCCCAGCAACCTCCTTAGCTGCTTCTGCCTAAAAGCAGAAAGAAGTGATTCATTGAATGAAGAGCATTGAATTAAGGCTCTTCGTTTTTGTTTTTTGAGATCAAGAATTCAGGTCAGAGAATGGGGGTGGGGGAGATGATGTTTTATTTGACTCTGGGAACATCATGGTTTAGTTCCCTTCTAAAATGGTGTGCAGTTGTAGTTATAAGACAGCAAAGAGCATGAGAAGATGAGTGGTATGAGAGCCTGACCTCAACCTTTCTGCTACATGAAGTGGATGGCCAGCTCCTTGGTCTTGCGTGCAGTCAGGTGATTGCTATGGGCTCTTCACACCCCAAAAAATACCTGCTCGTTTTTGTGTGCCAGGCAAGCACCTCAGGGGAAACTCGCTTGGCGCTCTGTTCAGGACTTCGTACCATTTGCCACGTGCTCATATTGTTAACACTTCCTAGGCTGTTATCCAGAGGGATGCTATAAGAAACAGGGTTGCTGTCTTTAAAAGGTTAAGCTGGCTGGCAGGAGTGCGGCACCAAGCTGTGCGGAACTGGAGCAGGATTTAATGGAGGTTGCTCTTTTCTGAATGTTGTGAGTGAATGTTGGTAATGGCAAGTATCAGAGCTCTGCCAGGAGGGCAGAGATCGCCCTTTCCCGTTGGAAGCAAAAAATAAGGCTTGTGATTAAAAAAGCCTTGTGCTGAAGGTCAAATGCTGAACAAGGAAGTTTATGCATCTTTTGCTGAGCTTGTGGACTTTGCAGATTGCGAATGGATAAGAGCGAGCCCTCAGTAGTGGAGGCCAACATCGGGGAGAGAGTCAGACTGCCCTGCACAGTGGAAGCATCGCCGGCTCTCACCATTGAGTGGCAGAAAGACGGGCAGCCCCTCTCCTCTCCCAGGTGAGCTCCCAGGCGGCTCCAGCATACCCACAGCCAGGTTCATGTGGAGGAGAGCCGCCTCCTTGTCCTGCCTTCCCTGTCTCCACCCTCAGAGGATGGAGCTGCTGGCCGTGCAGCTGGGGCCCGTCCTGCTTTGTGCTGGCCAGCTTCCTCCGTCAGGGCCAGACCGTACTGCCTGAGTGCCCTAGCCTCACTCAGGTCAGTCTGAACAGTGAACCCTCGAGAGAACAGCTGTGATACAGGGTCCACAGGTGAGCCACAGCTGCAATTTGTTCATGTACAAGATTAGCAGAAAGAGAACACACAGCAAGCAAGTTTGCCAAAAACCAGCTGGTCTGTGAGCCAGGCCAGAGGTTCACAGCAAAGAGAGAG
This sequence comes from Gavia stellata, assembly GCF_030936135.1. Classification (NCBI taxonomy): domain Eukaryota; kingdom Metazoa; phylum Chordata; class Aves; order Gaviiformes; family Gaviidae; genus Gavia; species Gavia stellata. Next base: position 41,143,829 of record NC_082600.1, read on the forward strand.
ATCAGGGTGCCTGCAGTGAACTTCCACAGCTACTGGTGCTGCTCTCCTGCAGCTCCCCTCACCCTCTGCTCCCAGAAGCCTGCTCTAGCGGCGAGCTTCTCCAGAGTCTACAGCACTAGTGCTGGGATTTGAGGACCAGGGGTTGTATTAGAGGGTGAACTGAGCTGCTGCTAAACCTCTGCTCAGTGTTACTACAAAGTTGTGCACGAGGCTGAGCTTCAGCTCCGGTGGCTGGAATCCCATCCCGACCCCAGCACAGGCTGAGGGGCTTTCTGGTTTTGTTCCCCAGACACAGGCAGCAGTCAGACGGGGCCCTGGTGATCAGCCGGGTCAGCTCTGAAGACATCGGCTTCTTTACCTGCACTGCCTCGAATGGACGTGACCAGGACCGGCGCCAGGTCCTGTTCCGACCTCTAGGTACTGGATGGGTGGAGGCATGCATGGCATGTCTGCACACACACACACGTGGACACACAAGCGGGAAACAGGGAGGGCTGGGCGGCGTGGGTTTCTTGTCTGGCCATGCCTCTTGGCTTCACACCTGATGTTTAACAGGCAGCTTGAAGGCAAGGGAAGAGTGAGTCGTTTTACCCCGTGGTCTAGTAGATGGTGGTGCTCCAGGCAGCTGGGAAGAGGGACTAATAGCACAGTAAGAGTGACTTTCTGGGACACTGGTGTGGAATGGCTATAGGAGCAAGAGGAACTAAGAAGATGATTTTTCTGTGCATGTGATGTGCTTGTGTCCAGCTGGTGTCCAGCTGGAGGAAAAAAGCTCTTTGAAGCCTCTGCTACTTGCCCTTGCTTGGGCCAAAGCCCTTAGGAAATCCACATTCCCCATAGCAACAGCGTCATAGCTCCAATCATGCTGTTTCGAGGCCTAGGGTCTTGTAGCTCATCATAGCGTACGTTGGACTTTTTCCCATGACGGAACACTCCTACTACCAGCGGCAGCATGGCATTGTCTTCCTGCTAGCGATGATTTCCCTTCTGGTCTAGGAGAGCTGAGGATCACTGGTCTTCTGCCAAGCATCACGGTACCTGAGGGAGGGACTGCTCAGCTTCATTGTACAGTGACTGGCAACAATGTGAATATAAGGTGGTCAAGGTGAGCAAAAATGAGACAAAACTTCCCTTTCCTGTCTTCCTGAACCTCATCGCTTACCCTCCAAATAATAATGCTGGATGCCTGCCAGGTAGGAGAGACACCCACAGCTCTCAGCCCCCCTGCTAGCACACCTACCCTTTCCTAATCAACTTGCCTGTTCCCCTAAAAATCCTGGGCAAGATCTCTGTGGGGTGTTAGGGGTCACCAAGTTCATATTCCAGCCAAATGAGGAGGAAAGCAGACTTTAAGCTAAGATTTCATGGAGTTCAGAGGGGCTCCATGCTGGAAAGCTAGTGACGTTACAATAGCAAAAACTAAAATGAGTAGCCAGGGGAAGACCTTTAGTTGGTCTTTATAAAGCGCTCTCTGCCTAACCCTAGCAAATGTTTTAGCCCCTACGATAACAGAAGCTCTTCTCCCAGCTTCCTGCTGTGATAGTCCTCTCCCTCTACTGTCAAGTGGCAGCAAAGGAGAATTTAAAGTGTTCTAGTAAAGGAAAAGCTGTGTCCTCTTCTCTTGATGGTTTACAGTGAAACTCTGAATCTGTGCAACTGTTTGGTGGGGTTGGTTTTTTTCCCTATTTGAAAATAATCAGTTCTGTTTTGGAGTCTTCTTGTAAAGGATCCAGAGGGACGGATTGGTAATTGTTGAAATCCCTCTACTCCAAGGGGTAGGACTAAAGCGGGCCATCTCACAAAGAGAGCTTTTCTTCCATACGTAAGTTTGGTATTTGAGTTAACAAAATGATGCAAGTTTCAGAGTCTGAATGAAACCCTTTTCAGTGAAACAAATTTCATTTCCTTGGTAACTGGGAGTTCATAATTCAGGCAGTTTTCCTGCTGGGCACAGAGTATTCCAGGAGGAACAGAACAGACACAATCTTGCTGGTATTTTAAACGTTTTTTTAAACCATCTTTTAAGGGAGAGGAAAGAGGGCACATTGCTCACTACCCCATATGTTCCTCAAGCAATATGCACTGTTATCAATGCCAGCCAAACAAGCACTGCCAGACCACAACCTGGAGAGAGGGAAAGGCACCCTGGATTTTCTCGTAGTTCTCCAAACCTCAAAAATGTGTAATAGTGGAAAGGGTAATGTCTTTATACAAAGCACACAGCTAGCTCCCTCCCATGCAGATGGTGGGCTGATGGATGCAGACTCCCTCAGGCTGGTGTTACTACCCGATTGTAGAGCCAGGTTGTGGCAAAAGAAGATTTCTTCTTCCTTCCTGCTGAATTTGTAAAAATTCACCCTTTTCACAGAGCATCAGTTCCCAAAGAGCACAGAGAGCTCCTTTAGCCCTCACGGGTGGGAATAGTGGCACAAAATGTTTTTCACCACAGGAACGGAGTCCCTATGCGGGCAGATGGCCACCACATCCACCTGTCCCCGGATGGAAGCCTGATCATAAGCAACGTTCAAGAGGCTGATGAGGGATCCTACACGTGCAGCGCCTACAGCAGCAGCAACTCTGTCAGTGCCAGCACGGAGGTGAAAGTGCTGAGGAGCAGGCCGAGCAGTGAGTACAACCCGTCCTCCCCGCTTCTCCCGGCACAGTGCCTGCCTCTTGACTGTTGTTGTAAGTCTGTCCGTTGTGTGTGCCCATCCGCTGCCGACCTCTGGCTTTGGGGAGCAGCAGGAGCCCCTGGGTTGTGCTCCCTGAGGAGCCCTGCTTTCCCTGGGCAGAAAAGCAGGGCGGTGGAAACACACACCACCGCCCATACCCTCCCCAGGTGCTGGGAGCCTAGTGAACTTCCTGAGCCCAAAATGCCATAGTTGGTTGACGAAATAGTTGGCTGCAAGATTTGTATTTGGACTCTGGACACCATCCAGTTGGCTTTACAAAGGGTGTAGAGTGGTCTCTCCTCAGGAGATCAGCCCCAGAAACTGCATTCTCCTCCTGCGTCTCACCAGAGGTGTCAGTTTCTCTCTCATCCTTCATGTTGGACTAAATGTAATACAATCCCCTTAGAACTGGCAGGGTGGAGAAAGCAGGAATGTGCTGTGTCTTTTGGGGAGGGAAACAAAACCTGAGGATGAGCCCTGGCGGTGTATTTACAGCTGCTTCACCTTTTGCTTGACTGCAGCTACTGTGAATCACGTCGGGGACCCGAGCAGAGAGTGCGTGGACCAGCCACACCTCGCCAACTGTGACCTGATCCTGCAGGCCCAGCTCTGCGGTAACGAATACTACTCCAGCTTCTGCTGCGCTAGCTGCTCTCGCTACCAACCGCAGGCCAGCCCTCCTCGTCACCGCGGGTGACAGACACCTCCACGGCCACGTGAAAGTACAGGTGACCAGTTACAAGACTGGAAGTCTGAACTCTGTCCTTTTACTGCATGAAACTGTTTTGCGAGCTCTGCCCTGCTGGAAAGCTCAAGAGGGTGAACTGAACAAAGTGTAGTGGGTGTAACTGTTCAGAGGTGGGAGACCCACCACCCTCAAGTCTGTTGCAAACTTCTTTACTCCCTCCCTGCCACGTGTGCCTTGCTGCAGCTGATCCATCTCTTCACTTAAGGGTAGTTGCTGTTATTCACAGAACAAGATGACACTGGGAGCGTAAGGATGCTGTGACTTTAGAGCAGGCAGATAACCAGCATGAAAGAGGGAGAGACCAATTCTTCATGCAAGCATGAGATTGAAGTGCTCTTAAAAAAATGATCTCTGAAGTGTTTGAAGATGGGCCTGAACTGCCTTAACAAAAGCACTAATGAGCGATGAACATTTGTAATCCTGGGGAGCACTCTCCATCTAAGCGCAAAGGACTCTGGCCATGAGAAACAGCTTGATGCATATAAAATTAGCGTTCAGGTCCTATGATATTACTAGCTCTAGGAATGTAGCTGTAATGTCATGTTACTGTAGCTGGTTTATTCCAGTAGACCTTAGACAAATTTCTAGCTGGGTCAGTTTGGTTTCTAGTTGACTGTAATCAGCTTTGGAGTGAAATGCAGAAGCAATGCTTCCCAGAAAGCTTAAAACAAAATAGAATGAATGTTAGGGGTAATTTAGATTAATATACCAATACTGTTGTCTGTTCTGAGATGCTGCAGTTTAAATATCACTCGCTCTAGGAAGGCTCAGCAGATAATTTTTCTTTTCCTGAGCCAGAACCGTGCTGTTGAATTTATTGCAAAGCTGGGCTCAGTGGTAGCGTTGTGCTGGGTTTCAGCTTGGGGAGGCGAATCATACACACATAGAAACACATGTAGGGGCATCTGACTTGCCAGAATAAACATCCCAGTGATCCGCTCTAGTCTCAGATAACTGCAGGAAAGCCTGGCTCTGCATGTGGCCTGGGCTGATCCCTGCTGCTATGGGCTAACAAGAGAGGACTTCCAGATGCAGAGCAGCTATAGGTGAAAAGCGTCCTTCAGTTCAAGACTAACACTGAGTGGCAGCGAGCATGCGTATGAGGCTCTGAAAGAGAAATTTTCAGGCATTAAGGGGTGTGTGTGGGGAGGTAAGATTATACAATGATTTGTTAAACCAGGAAAGGCCCTTGGGTGTCTTCAGCATCTCAAAATGGAATTAAAACTTCTGAGGAAAAGCATTTTTTACAGCCTCCACAGTATTGTTGTACCGTAGCATCAGCCCTAATAGTCCCCCTCTTCCTCATTCCAAACTCCCTGCTGAGACTTGGATGAATTAATCATATTAATTAGCACCATCACCCATTTATTATTTGCATAGATGTAGCTATAACCTAGTAGACTGGTGTGTAGTGTTGATGGTGATGTTTTGGTGGCGGGGATGGAGGATTGGCTTTTTTTTTTTTTCCTCCTACTTCTGTTAATTTAATTTAAGGCTTCCAAGGAAGGCAACTAATTCAGGACTGTGCTTATACCACTCTCTTCTCCTTCAGTCCAGACTCAGTACTCAGGGCAGCAGTAATACATAGGTGTAAATCCCCAGCCTCAACAGCCTGAAGCTGGTTTGGATTGTAAATCCATAAGTCAGTTCAGCTGCACCTAAAAATAAGAATTACTAACCTAATGATTGCACTCTCTTCAGCACAGGTATGGCTTCAAGATTGGACACACTGCTTTAGGATGTGAACAAACTGAAAAGTCTAGAAGCAATCCAGTAAAGGAGCGAGAGGTGACAGTTACCAGCTATTTAGGGGTGGGTCTTTCTGTGGTCTGGTAGATTCTGCTTGCTAAAAAAGGCAAAAATACTTATTTTGCAGTGAAGATGCTTTAATTTGATTAGGGGAAACTTCCTCTGCTGTAATTCATGGTAAGCGTTACAGTGTATTTAAGAACAATGACGTGGTCCTGAGCCCTTTTAATTGTGTTTGTACACAATTTTGCATTTAACATCTCAGACCAGCACCTTTTTTGTGTGTGTGTATAGGATGTATTTTAGTATATAGTATGATTTTGCCTTTGGAGACCAGGGACTAATCACAAGCTGTAAACTCCAGTCTTGGTGAAGCTCTCTCAGCTCACATGTGGCATGCATGGAGATCAGTCAAGATTTGTGGACCTGCCCAGGAGTAGAGTTAGAAGTTGATTGTGGTTGTATCAGACCCTTTTGTCCCAGAATAAGCAGTCAGTTCTATAATAGCCCTTTCTATGTCAGAAGCTCTATTTTTAGACTATTTAAATATTCTGTGTAGCCAGCCTTCATTTAAGCTGTATGATTATGCAAGATGTGGCCAGGGAGCGCTTTCTCAAGACTCCTGAGGGCTGTAACAGCCACCTGTATTTCGATGGGCAGGACTTGAACATTGAAGGTGCTTCTGTTCAGTGAGTGTTTATTCTGACCTCCTTTCAGCTGCGTAACCATGGTAGTAAGGATGGTATTTGAAGGCATGCAGGTCACTGCTTTAAATATGTGTCATCGCTGCAATAGTTAACTAAAGGGTCTTTTTACATTGCTTCTAATTGGCAAGTTGAGCTTTCCCCTCTATACAATGCCACTTCACTGCCTAAGTAAGTGTTTACTTTTTTGATTTGAGAATCAAATGTTCATTTTCTTCCCTAAACAATGGATTGTAGGAAGGTTGTATCTATCATCTCCTTTACTGTTATCTCCAGGGCAGGGGAAAGGTGTAGCTATACTGGGCTATTTTCAGCTGATCTTTGGGCACTGCTGTGAAAATGGAACTAATAGGACAGAAAACATGTATAGCTTATTCCATGATAAATGTCTACAAATGTTTGCTTACTTTTTGAAAGCTGAGAAAAGGATTGGTACCAACTCAAATACCATAGGGAATGTTGGACATCATTACTATTCATATGCTGAAAACAGGTAAGGATCTGTAAACAAAAGCCCCAGTTTACTAGACCATATCACTGTGAGACTCACTGTACTTCCTTGGAAACGGAAACTGCTGGAAACTAGGGCCAAAGGGAGCATTTCTTCCCCTTCAGGTTACAAAGTCTAACTCTTCCTTATGTCTAAAGCTATGTGGTGCACATAAGAATGCAGTAAGAAACAGTCATACTAACAGGGTAGGTATCAACTTACTGGGAGAACAGAAAAGGAGTGAAAATACACTGTCTTCTCATGTGGCTCATAGGATCCTCCTTCCTTTTAGTAGTAGTGGATAGAAAATGAAAGTGAGCTTTCCTTTCTGAATGTTAGCGTCTTCATATTTGTCTGTATGTAAATATTCAATGTTAGAAAGATACAGTGATGCAAACCCAGAATCTGATGTTTTCAGTAAAGCCCTCTATTTCAGAGCTTTAAATAGTTACGGGTTACAAAGATGTTTGCAAGTTCAGTCTTAAAGTTCAAGGTAACCTCACACAGTATACAAGATGAGAGGTGTTAAAATACCATTACTAAGCTTCTAGGTGGGCAAGCAGGGCTATTCTACATTAACCTAATAACACAGAAGATACCCAGAAGGGCAAATCCTGAAAACTGAATGGGGAGGAAAATAAAGCTTTCACAGACAGTGGTTCTACCACCAACATTTATTTCTGTTAAAGCAGATTATAAATCATCAGTACAAATATATATAACTTACATTTGCTTGTAAGGCCAAAGTTTAAAAGTAAAGTTAAAGTTAAAATGAGATGGTTTTCACAAGTCACCAGAACCTGGACCAGCTGCAGCCTTAACCACAAGGTTTCACAAATCAGTGGGAAAAAATAAAACCAAAGTTAAAAACCTCTAAGATCTATTGACAGACAAACATAAAATGGTTTCCCAGGTAGCCCCAGGCTGTAGATATGATTACAGTAAGTTGTCACAGTAGTGTTAGAACCAATAGATTAAGACAAAGAAACTGCAGCAATACATGAAAGGAAAAAACCCAAACTATACATAATATGTAGCTTGATTCCGATAAAAAAAGAGTAAATTTTCCCCAAGGTTTTCCAACCATGACAATACTGTTCGTTCTTTAATTTTCTTTATTTTTTAAAACTACAATATAATGACTTATTGGTTGTGATTGTTGTTGCAATATGCTACTTACAATGAACAGATACAAGAACAAGCTAGAGCCCCTTTTTTCCACCCCCCAATATTACTTACAATAAGAATCAGAGATAAATCAATCTTATGTACAATTTCTTACATCCAACCCCCTTTTTTTTAACCTTTGGCAAGATTACTTACAACTCATACAGCTTTTAATATCCAACTATTTAAAATATTCTAAATGCATAAAAATAAAATTTTGGCTTTACTTTATTCTTTACATATAATATTCACTTTGTTACTCAAAATGGAAGCTCAACTTTTTCCACAGACCTAGCTTTTGCTAAGCAGGTGACAATCTCCCACCCATATCCACCCCCCACCCCACCCGACTTCTTCCCTGAGGGGGAACGTCCAGGACTCGCAGGGCATCAGAAGGACACAAGCACAAAAATCTGCCTTCCTTTCTGTGAGACGATTGATGTTTCTGCAGAACAGGCTTCTGGACTGGGTGCCTTCCTTCGCTCTGGTTGACTTCCAGCTTTCCACGTGAGGAGGGAAGGCAGGCTGGGGTGGCTCCAGGATTCTTTTTAAGAACTGCACATTAAATTCTCTGTATGTTTATATCCTCCCCATGATTGCTCCCTCTTTCTAACTCATTTTAGTTTGAAGGGACCTTTGGGATTATCAAAGCAAACTGATCAGAAACAGTCCCCTCTGCTCCCTTTATCCCTCTATTCTAATGTACAATATATCTACCCTCCACAGGACTGCTTAAAGTTCAATCTCAAATGTCTTCTGTAAATCACTTGAGAAGGGGTTAGTTGGAGAGGGATTAGTGCGCTGCTTTGCCTTGCTCTCTAGTGCTGCCCACTGTGCTTCAAATGGGTCTACCTGCGGAGCAGCTGCGGGAGGCTGCGAATGCTTGTCCTCTGCAGCCCATTTGCCACCATCAACTCCGTTGAAAGCTGCAGAGCCGTTGTGCTGCGCGGGTGGATTGAAGAAAGGACTGGTCGTAGCACTGTTGCTTTCATACTGAGGGCACGTCTGCTGTTTGACAAGACTGGGTGACTGATGCGGATGGGCTGCTGGAGTGTGGCTTGCAGTGCCAAAGACGTTGGCTACCATCTGGGAAGGTGTGATTCCAACCACAGGTACGCTTGGGGCTGCATAGGTCATCCCATTTGCTACAGCATAGGGCTGAGCTGGAATAAATGCTGGCTGCATGGGCGGTACCACACCCACCGGCACAGGCTGAGGCGCAATGAAGGTGGTGACTGGGAAGGCTTGTGCTGACTGGGAAGCTGCCGGAGGAGGCTGTAGTAGTGGCTGGGGGGCTGGGGCTGGGGTTGGCTGCTGTTGGGCTCTGACAGTCTTTGAGACCTCTTCCAACCAGCGGTCTGCCTCTGAAGGAGTACGTCTGTGATTTCCTTGGAAGATACTTGGTGAGGCCGCACCTGAGGAGGTGCTGCTCCATTCAGTGCCTGGGAAGGAAAGCATGGGGGAATCATTAATTTTCCACTCCTCACCCTTTTATCTGTTTGTTAGAAAGGCTGGAGGATGTACACAAGAGCAGACAGGCCTCCTCCCTACATGGCTGAAAGACTGCTACCAACACTGGAAGCATCTTTATGCATCCATGGTACTGTTCTGTTATAGGAAGATACTGGTCAAGAAGAGTTTCTTCACTAAAATGCAAATTTTTTTTTTTTTTTTTTTTCTTCATAGCAGACATGTGAGATTTTAGGGCATGCAGGAGAGCTGCTGCCTGCATTCATAACTTAGCGGCAATGATCTAGTCCATAACCACTGATTCCTCTAACTGGGGAGTATCAGTTTCTGAATGTACAGCTCAGGACTGGTGGAATGTTAGAACACAAAGCTGTAAGAAACTTTTTTAGACTCCTTTGCTCTGTTTCCTAAATTAAGGCTTCACCTTCTACAGGACAGTAATGTAATGGTACTGGGAGTTCAAGGCAACATTCATTTTTCTGTCCCATACACAGTGAAGTGTGAGTACTCACTATGATATACATGAACTTTTAAGGCAATACATCTAATCAAGTTACTATATGATATGTAAACTGTACTTACTATGACTCCTTTATATTCTTCCTCCATCTCCACACACTCTTCCCTTACCCTTTTCATATATAACTCAGGCTGTTAACTTCTCAAACTCTTTTGCAATGTTCAGCACTTAGCATTTTAGACTTTTCTTCTATAAAACCAGCTCTGATATTAACTCATTTCTCTTCAATGATTTAAAAAAAACGAAAAAACCCAACCACACCATCATTTCCATTCCTCCCACAGTTTCGAAATGATCTCCCACCAGCTGAATTCCAGTTTTCCTTCTCCCCACAGTTTCAAATTCTCTTTCCCTCGTATAGGGACGTGCCAGCTTTCCAATGTGATGAGAAAAACAACCAGGAATGCTAGAGGTAACTCCGCAATGCACATGTTATTTGGTGTTTCGGAGAAGTGGAAAACCATTACTGCTCAGTAGTCTTCATTCAGCCTGGTCTAGTTAAACGCCATCTAAAGATCAGTTTACTGTTGTTTTTACAGTGGTAACTGTTGGAGGCAGAGCTGAGGGACTCTCTCTTATGGGGGAAGACTTACTGAAAACGGGTCTGGTACTCTTACAAGGTCAAGTTGAACTTACTATTTCACTAGCAAAGTTTCTCTTTTCAAGTTGAGCTTATACCAGGAAATGATGTTAGTTTGATTGTAGCCTTCTAGCATAGATGTCCACATGGCTGACAGCCATTTAAAGTACCACCTTACATTGTATATAACTATAGACAAGAACTGGACGGACAGACTAAACTTATTACACAGAAGAAATGAACCTCTAAAGCCTTTAAGCAACCAACTTTATCTCTCCTTATGTATATTAGTGGAAAGAACGCCAAAAAATCATTTTGGGTACACATACAGATTCTTTCCCCTTCATCCCCAAACATGCACTATTTCATGACTTCCTTTTTAAGCACTGGATTTTCTAAAATGCTGCCAAAATAAGAATCGGTCTAGCTTATAGACCCAGAACCAGTGAGTTCATCGCTTCCCTCCATCCACTTGTGCAAAAGGCTACTACTTCCAGCTTTTGTTAGTGTTCCTTCCACTTGCCATTAAGTGGCATTGACAATCGTCTCAAGGGCTCAATTATGCTTTTGATCCAAGTTTTCATAGCAATGCACCGGATCTACTTCCAATCTTACCAGCGACCATGGCTGCAGCTCCAGTATTAGCAGCAGGAGCATGAGCCCAAGGATTGGTTTCACGAACTGGCATAGCTGTGGACACTACAGCAGCTTGGGATGGTTTAGCAGCAAGCACACAGAAGGCAGAGGCAGTGCCATTAACTAAAATGGGAGCAGACAACATCAGTGCAATTAATTCATGCAAGGCATGCACGTGACTAGAATATTAGTGGGCCATGTCATACCTATCAACATACAACAATTTTTTTAGACACTTCCACATGACAGCAGTTTGTGTAAATTAGCCAAATTGGACTGACAGTCGCTAAAGCTAGTAAATTCCATTTCACCAAGCCAACACTTGTTAACGGAATTGTGAGATGGGGGATTTTTATGTATTTGATAAGACCTTGAGTTCTGATGACCAACTGACGTTAAATTTGTTGGTTTTATAGGGAAGAGATATGGCTCACCAGAAGTTACTGTATGATTAATTTTAGATTCAAAAGAAGGACAGATTTTAGATGCTAAGTAACAATAACTACATTTAACAAGGAGACGTTCTTTTTTCACACAACTTGTATGAAAGCATATCAGTGAAATGAAGATTAGAGGCTGCTATGAGTTCTATAGTTGGCATCTCTCCACAACTTATCTAAGAGTTTGTGTGAAAAACAGTAATCATGTGGTGGCAAAAAATCTCTTCCCTTGTGGGATTTGGTTCCTGTGACACGCAGTTGGTAAGGTTTTTGCAGTTCAGCAGGCAAAATGTTAAAATAGCCATTATCTCAAAGCCAGTCCCTTTTACAGGTAACTATCGTGTGGTAGGTGCATGAACTTTTTGTTAAAAACAAAAACACAGAAAAACTAAACAGACAAGATGAATAGAGCAGGATCCATTCCCCCAAAATACTGATAACAGGACTTGCAGAAGAAATTAAGACCGTGTTACTGGAAAGCAACATTATGTACATTCAAGCCTCATCCAGCAAGACCACGGCACGAAAAGAAAGCACAAACCTTGAAAGGCAGGAGATTGTGGTGCGACTACTGTCACTGGTTTTGTCATGGGGGCTGAAGAGAAAGGATCTTCTGATGGTGTGCTGAAAGCACTGGTGATCTGAGAGCACAGGGCACTAATGCTGTCCGTTTCCCCTTCTACCTCAGGGACTAAAATGTAAACAAAATTCATTAAATTGCAAGTTTAAAGGATACATAAACAATTTACAAATTCCAATGTGAAATTGAAATATAATTAGTTCCCTTATGTCCTAGATGTTCCTGCTACTGATTTGAATGACAACTTTTTTTAAAATTAGTGTTGAAGACCTGACCTGAAATAGAACACCACATTAGTGTATTTTGTGACTAAGTCAAGAGGGTAAGGAGATCAGTGTTCCAGATTTAAAGTCAGTTATTACTGCTTCTCTGTGTTAATGCAAGAGGATGTTCATTTCAGAAAATAAAAGGGTTTTCTATAGCTTTAGTAGAGATCTAAATCTTTCAGTATTAAAGTGCTAAACATATCAAGGATTTGGCACTAAGATTTAGCACTCTGTGAAATGAAAATATTTATGATAGATTTAAGTGTTCCAACAACATACTTCCACAGTAACTAGATGAAGTTTAAACATACTGACAGCAATCCACAGTGGCAAGTTAAGTCTAGAGTTAGAATGTTGATCGCTCCAGTTCTGCGGTAGCTGAAATCCCTAGCTCCTGTGGTAGAATTATGAAAAGCAGAAGCTGAATGCTCGAATAAAATGGACACTTGGTTTTAAACCAAGTATCAGCATAATGTGGATAAAGTAACATCTGGAGTAAAACTGCTGACTTACCAGATGTTCTCATTATTACTAATTGCACTGCTTTTCAGAAGTACTGATCATCAGTCCTTCATTGCACAGAACTGACATAAGCAGGCGTAATTAAGCACAAATAGTATAAAAAAAGTAAGAAAGATGTCTGGACACAACATGCACCATATCTAAAAGTCAGGGGGAAGCATGCCCAAAAACTGATTCTTTGAGGGATATTCCGATACAGCACACGTGGTGTGACAGTAAGCAGCACTGGCAGTGGAGTATGTGGGAACATGCATCAGAAATTTTCTAAATCATGAAAAACTCAGATTGTATTGTGTTCAGTATCACTAGTTAGCAGTGCACTATTACCGTAAAACTGATAAACTCGGTGCTGGTCTTAAAGCACAGGCCATCAAATAAGGATTACAAGAGAAGTCAAATAGGTATTTTTTGTCGGTTTTGCCTTTGCAACAGGAATTTTTACTTTAAAGCTTAGAACCCTAAAACCAGCGCTGCTGCCAAGTGAGAGTACAGCTGGCCTGCAGGATAACCTGGCTAAGGGGATTCTAGGACATTATGCAAGGACCTGAGCACCCCAGGTGTTTATGTTGGGATGACTCTAGAAAACCCCACTACCATCATGTGAAAATTGTACCATGCATTACTGATACAGCCAGCTGTACCACCTAAACAGTAAAGTTTCTTCTAATGCAAGGTGAAAAACCATTTCATTGCTCTCAAAAAGAAGAATTCAGACAGGCAGAAGGACAAACTGCAGAAAACCATCACATGATCCCATGACAAGTGGTTAAGGCCTTGAAGCGATTTGTCTCTCAAGATGCCCTGGCGTTAAGTGGAGGAACTGGTTCAGTGAGTCAGAGGGAAGAGCCAGCACCTACTAATTCACTGACACCCATTCCTAGAGCACTTCAAGCTGTGCTCCAATATTTCAGATAGTGATTAGAACTGTTTGTCTTATGCATGTCAATACTGCATTTGAAATTCTTGCCTATTCCCAAAGGAATTTTTCTGACATGGTGATGTTTTTCATGAGAAATGATCCACATGAGGCAGGAAGAAGGATTTACTAGAAAATAAGGAGTTATTTGAAGCCACAGAGAAGGAAAGGAGGAAGAGACAGTTTAAGGTAATGGTTCACTGGAATAATTTGGTTTTACCTGAGTTTTTCATGGGGAAATCGGTCTTCCTTTGCACTGTTGAAGGCAGCTCATTGATTCGCAAAGACAACTGGCGTTTAAAAGGAGACATCTTTTGGCTAAGGGCAGGGAAGCCCCTGAAAGACCCTTGCCTGGCAAGCTGTTCTATAGGGGCATGCCTCCGTGGAATGGCATGGGGATTGCTCATTTCTTTATCCAGAGAGGCAGCAACTTCAGCAGTAGGAGAGGTTGGTGAGCCTGAAGAGGGGGCAGTATTGTTTGGTGCAGCACCTGGTGCTACTGTTTTCACTTCTGTTTCAACTGCTGGAGGAAATAGGGTGAGGTTAGAAGAGTAAAGCAAAGTAGTGTTCAACTGCCTGCCCCTACTCCCACTTGTTTTGAAGATGAGAACTTGCATAACTAGTACTCTTTCAAACAAGCTTCTAATACCACAGCAGAAAAATAATTTCTGTACACCTTCATTGTCTTCTCCACATCACTTTACATACATCCCGTCTGCAAAGCAAAGCTTACTAAGGCTAGCCACTTCATAGAAATTATGGTCTTATATATGTATTCTATTCCCAAGACCCCAGCTCTAGAAATACTTGCAATTCATTTATGATTAAGACTAAAAATTGTATTGCATGTTTCAGACCTTTACTTTGCCTCACACAGAACTATGGCCAAAACATTACTACAAAGTGTATTAAGTGACTTAGGGTGGCATAGCTCAGCAGCAGCAGGGAACAGAACCCACCTCTAGGACCTTCTTTTAAAAGCCACCCTCCTAGCCCTGCAGAATCAGCAGCAGTAGCCCAACGCACTGCACAGGCTTCAGCAGGCCAAAGGTAGCAGCAGCACTTGACAGGTTAGGCTGCATTCAGTGCTCAGGCTGCAGCTCCCCACCCTCTCCAGGAAAGACATTACAGATAGATGGAAGTGTGCTGCAAGGTAGGCCCAGCCTGTGAGCTGACAGGCCTTGCTAACACCAGGCACACTTACAGGGAGTTCCTGTGTCACTTCTTTAACGGAATTTAGCTGTAATGTTACCACCCAATCACTAGTTAGTTGCACTGGAAGCTCCTCCAACTTAAAGTCAGCTGCTTCATTCTGCACGGTTTTGCGTAGCACTGCAATGCTTCTGTCAACCAGGCCCAATGGTAGAAATGTAGGATTAAGCCTAGTTTAAATCATGACTCTTATGATTACAGGAGCAATGGGGATTTTTCTATCTCTAGGGAAACTCTCTCTCACTCATGTCGTAAGTGAATTGACTTTGGGGGCAATAAACACAGCAGGAGAAGGGGAAATCTCATTGTCCTGGTGTGAACTCTTATTTTACCTATATTGCTTTCCAAAAGTTTTAGGAAAAACAATGACTTTTTTTGTTGACACATCAACAGAATAACTAGAAGTCTGGTAAAGAGAGGAGTCACACTAGAGATTTCTGAGGAGCTGTAATGGTAGGAGGAACTAATTATGTTGCCTTGCAAGCTTCAGTACCCATGATTTGCGGCTGCTTGTTCAAGTGAAACTTTTCTAATCAGTCTTTCTTGGAAAGGATTTCACACACCTTCATTGAGTCAAGACTTTGACTCATGCCCTCAAGTAACAAAGCCCTTGTGTTTAGGCCTTGTGTTTAAGCTTCATTTAGCACATTCTAAAACTCATGTATGGGAACAAACAGATGGATGATGAACATGAAGATTAAAGTTTTGCAATCGAGTGGCAGCATAAAACTTGCTGCGGAACCCTCTGAAACAAAAGTTCAACTCCACTGTAAAGAGGGCTATGAACAATATTTATAATACCTGATTTTTGTTAGCTGTAGAACTCCACTACTTGTAATAAAACTTAAGAAGTTCTACTTTCACTTCAGAACACTTTAAATGGCTGAGAAGTAAAAACTATCTCCTGTCAAATCAGTTAGTTACTAGTTTTGAATGTAATTAACAGTGCAACAGTTATGTGTTTTATGGGGAGGGAGTGGTTGTTTTGGTTTTTTTAGAAAGCACACTGTGATTGATCTGTTCTTCCCTCATGCAATATAACTCTATACATACGCTTTGTAACCTGTCTTAAAAATAAAAATATATTATTTTCCAAGAAAAATGTATATAATTTTCTGTTCATTTACCATAAGCTTTAGACTACAAAAAGGATTGCTTCATGTCTGGCAAACTTGTTATATTTTTATAACATTTTTCTAATAAGGCCTTTTAGTATGGTACCTATGGTGTTCTCTGCCATAAAGCAAGCTGACAAAATGAAGCAGGAGCAGCTTTCACGTATGAAGCCACTTGTACTTTTTCTAGGGAAGATGTGGGAAAAAGCACTACGAGTGAATCTGGGAGCATTTTTCATCTTGTGATGTGACAAGCATCTGGGAATAAGATTTGTACATAATAAGGTTCAAGAGAGGGAATGCTGCAAGAACGCTAAGCCTCAATCCTTGCACAGGCTCCAGTTCATCTGAGTGCTGGTTTTGCTCGCGATGAATGATTGTTTAAGTGGCACCCCGTACCTTTAGCATCCGGCATCTGTCTCATAATTTCCTCTCTCTCTGCTTGTTCAGTAGCTGTAGTGACCCTGAATGACCCCTCTCTAGTGAATGTGGTTCTGCTGGCATCAAAGGTGGCAGTCACTCCACACTCCTTCTCTCGCTTCTGCTTTCGCTCTAGGCATGCTGCAAATGCACAGCCCACGGCATGACTCAACCTTTCCCCCTGTACAAGACAACATTGCATCATACAGTAACTGGAACAGAAACATACATGTGCTTCAAGCATTGCAAAGTGATAACCTGCCTTTACAAGCGGAATCTAATTAAGACATACTGTAATTGGCCACCTTTTGTAGGGCTCTAAAATTAAACCTGGTGTATAAAGACTCCCAGCTACTAATGCATAAGCAGTGTTCAAGAAGGCCACCCAGAAATGAAAGAGATTGTCGGATAATCTGTTTAGTTCAACTGCTACTAAGATGCCAGTGCGATAACGTGCCTGCGCTGATCCCTTGCCTCTGGATGCATTTGTGCACAAAGAAACTCTTGTGAAGCCATCTTAAGCACATGTAAGTCCTGAAGGACAGAGAAGTGCTATTCTCAGATGGAGAAAGTTTACAGGGGGCTCAGGGAGACACTACTGTTGTGTGCAAGCGTGAAAATTAAAAGTACAATGGTGACTACTTACACCTCTTAATGGCCCTGACCAAATGCACAAGCTAGTATTAAGAATGCCTTCTGAAAAGCACTTCCATTATTAACCAGTGAGGTCAAAAGTATCCGCTATCCAATAACTGCAATAAGGAAAGGAAATTCAAGTCAAAGGAAGTCCAGCAATCCAGCTGATACAGTGGCTACCGTTGAGCCAGAGGCACTATTACTACCAGTAGCTCAACTCATCTATTATAATCAGTAAGTGAATTGACCTGTTATTCACAGAGGAAAATAGAAATGCTCCAGCTCTAACATAAGTTTAACTGGGAATTTCTAACTTCATTGTTTCTCTTTAAAGAAAAATGATAAATTGTCAAGTACAATTCCTCATGCAGCTATGTGGAGTTCACGCAATGAATTTGCATGAGGTTTCATGCGCTCTGTGTAATATAGGCAGGATTCAACAAAAGCAGAAAGAGGAAAAAGGCCAGGTCAGGGTCTCAAATACCTTACTTAAATCTACACAGCAAGAGACTGATTGATAGAGGTAACTTACTTTCAAACCTTCTACTAGAAAAATCTCTATCACTTAGAAGCAAACAGGGTACTAATTTAATTCAGTTTAGCTCCATCCCTTAACATTCAGATGACTTTCCATTCAAGATAACATTCGCATACAAAAGGCTGCATTCATAACCAGTCTATATTTACTCACTATGATTTTATCCTGGAAAAACTGTCATTGCTGTTTCAGTTTTTGGCTGTATACATTTTCAGATGAGAATATCTTCTGTCTATTTTTAGAAGAGTAGTTCCCTTCTGCTAGAGATATCTGAGGCTGACTGCATTCCTTTTATACACATGCTGAGCACCATTTCTCTCCACAAGACACCACCACAAAGGGACGGCAAATAATTCACATATAAAGAATTAGAACTAAAATAATTTTCAAGGACTAAGTAATATTTTAGCTGAAGTCAAAACCTATTGCAATATTCTAGGTAGTTAATTATTCCAAGCATGACTTCCAGCTAGAAGCTGGAAGAGTTGGACATACACCGTACTAAACTTACCGTGTCCTTTACAGCCATAAAGCAGTGGCATATCCAGCGTCTCGTTGTGCCATCTCGACAGATGTATGAGAATGCCCGGTCAAAGTTCCTGTCTGGTGCGCAGAAAGAAACCTTCTCTATTGTCTGATCAACTATAAGATCCTAGAGGGCAAAAAAATCCACCCCCCCCCCCCAAATAAAAGAAATGTGAGGAAATATGGAGAAACACTTGAACAAGCAATTTTCAGTGTTAACTGCAAGAAGACAAGTTATACTAAAAAGAGGATAACCTGATGTGGTTATAATTATCTGTCAATTAATTTGCCATTCAGAATCTATTCCCAGTATGAAACAAAAAGGACACATGACATTTTCCACCAGCCACCTTTGGTAGAAGTGTGCCAAGGCAACACTTAAGAATTTAGGGATCCAAACAATTCCTAAGATCTCTCCTCTAGACTATGGAGCTCACATTTTTGTTTTATTTTATTTTTACAGCAGCTCTGGTAGTCTTGCAATCAAAAAATCTTTACTGTGGTTAAAACATAACGCTGAAACTTACGGGAGAGGTCTGCAAGTGTGAAAAGGTCTAGCAGCTGCTACACAAAAAGGAAAAGCTGATCTCCCAATTAGCTAAGGAGGGATGCAATGGAAAACCACCAGCAGCGCTGACAATATCAAACACCCCTCATTTGTTCCCACAGATTGATGGGAGAAGTGTTTCTAAAAAGGAGATAGTACAATTTAAGAACTAAGCCATCTTTATTAAAAATTGTTTTTTCAGTATTTTTTTCAAAATTGTCTCCTTTAGTTGGTGGTTAGTACTTGGCACCTGTGCTAATGTATTCAACCACCAGGAGGCAACAGTATATTCTCTTTTTAAGTCCTATACTTTTAATTACCTCCTGCACAACTTATTAAAATTCAATTTTAAAAGATTAGATATACGCAGTAACATTTCTAAAAATAATACACATACTATTATTTTTAAAATGAAGCAATCAGCAGACTGAATTCACCTACATCAGTATGTTTGTATTAGAAACTGAATTCTTAAGAGACAGTAGCTTTAGTGCTGATGAACCATACCATAACAGCAGCCCTGGAGAAGTCTAGCCACAGAGCAGGTATGCGACACGCAGTCGTACTGCAGGGGGATACGAATTATCTCTACCTGCTTCTCAGTGCTGGCTTGCAGAAATCATCTTTTAGGTTGACAAAGTAAGGGTTAAATTACAAGAATATAAAACAAACTCATTTCAGACTAATGAGAGTAAAAATTGTTCCAATAGCCATACCATCTTTTAAAATACTAGTACGCTTGTAGAGGCAAGCCTAAAGCTCTTATTTCTAATTGCCTACATTTAGATAAAACCAAGAATCGTTTGCACAGGTGCCTTGGTGGTACATACTGTGCTATTTCGCAATAATAAAAATTGTAAAATTATCTAAAGGGATGCCACAAATACATTAGTCTTCCACTTCAGACCAATAGCTTAGATATTAGAATTAGAAATTACTGAATTTGATACTCACTTACTATTTAGCTTGAGTCTGAAGGCACAACCCCCTGTTTAATTTTTGGAAGCTAGCTCTTGTTCATTAAGATCCATTCTAGGATTTGGATGCACTGAAAATCATATTGATTAATATGAGTTTGCTCAATGTATTACTATTGCAGCCTTCTGCAATGGTGCAGAACAAAGTCAAGGGACTCTCCAAGTTCAATGTCAACAGAACTTATAAGGAAAAAAACAGTTCTTCAGTAAATGCAACAAAAAATATTCCAAGCTTGTGCTATCTACCACATTTTACAAAATGTGTCTTGAGAGTAGAGTGGAATTAACTGCGAAAAAAAATTAGCAGGCATACATATGTTTACAAAGCAAGAAATAATTAAACTAATTATACACTTCAGTCTTCCTTTCAAATACCAACATTTGCATTAACATAAAGATTGGTGTCCATTTAAAGTTATAGCACATATGTTATTATAGAGAGATTTAAAACTTTTGTCCAGGGAAATCTAACCTTTGTTTTCTCATCTACAACTCTGAGTCCATCCGCCGAAACCCACAGGACTGCTTTAACGGCCTTCTTCCCAGACTTTCAAAAAAAAGGAAAAAAAGAAAAAAAACAGTTTTATGCCAACAGCATCAGACTGCCACCTGCTTCCCCTTTCCAAGAACCATAACATTAAGTGTAGATGAAGTCCACGGTCAGTAGGGTGCCCAAAGCCAGATACTCAATCCAAGTTGCAAAACACTCAGAAAACCAAGCCAAAGCCAGTATTTCAGAAACAGCACATCGTGGGGATAGGGAGAGGGCACAGGACAGGTGGAGGCAAAAATAAGGTGTACATCCACTGACAGCAAAGAATTCAAGACTGACCAAGTGGGTGAAGAATTCCACTAAAGAGTCAGAAGACACTAATTCATAAGGAGTTACACCACAGGTAGCTTCTTTAGCACAAGTTTAAACATAGGAAAATTCTTACCTGCTATTTCCACCAGCCCTACCCTCTACCCCAATAGTCGCATGGCAGAATCATGGCATCACCTTAAACCAATGTTAAAAGCACCCAAAAACCATTGGTTACTGTGTTATGAGCTTAATGCTAAGATCAATCATCCAAACATGCTTCACTAATATATTAAGAGCTAAATGTCACATGTTGGAAGAGAGGTAGAAAAATACGATTTCTTAACCACTTGGTGTGTATCTTGAAAAAGCAATGGTGTGTGGCAGGCTGACGCAGCGGAGGAGCACTCTGGCTTTTATCCAAGATCTGACTGTGGGAACTTTCAGCTGCCGCAAGCTGAGGGTTAGTAAAAGTGGGAAACACAGGAAGGCTTCAGGAACCATTTAAACTACAGATTCTTTTTAGACTGTTTACTTTTTAAGGGAAAGTTACAGAAAACAGTATAAACACTTGACACAACTTTCTTCTGAAACTAATTCATTGAACAGAAAATAGGTACAAGATGTCAACATACTTTTACTGGTTGTTACAGAGAACTACTACTAGAAAAATAATCTTTTTTTTTTTAATGTGTTACTTGAAGTATGGGGCTTGTGAATTAAAGCCAGTTAATAAAATATTCTCCCCATAATGTTTTTTGAAGCACTGGGTTTACATAGTTTGTGACTGCTAATGGCACCCATCACAGACCACTGCAGGGAGTGAAGAGAGCAACAACAACAAAAGATACGGGGGTATCAGCTAGTGGCTTCAGGCAAGAATTGCAATTTTTTTTTTTTTTTTAATAGTTCATTGCAGATGTATGTAATTTATATTCATACAGCAAGTAATGGAGCAAGGACACATTCTGGCATAAGCTACCACATGTTCCAATTCTGCAACACTAATTTTAACACTGTAAGGATGAAATATCTTGGAGTGAAAAGTCTCCTGTTATATCACATTGGTTTCATTCTCAGAGAAAGCAGCAAGTGTGAAAAAATCAGGCCTGGCAGAACTTCTGTTTGTTTTTGGGGAGGAACTATCTGTCCCAATTTCGGAAGCAGCAATGACACCCCGAGCATTTTCAAAAAGCTTGGTGAGAAAGAGAATGGCCCTGACTTGGACAGAAGAGTGATTAAAAAAGAAAAGAGGGAAAATAAGCACAGCATGAAAGCAAGCTACAGAGAAGTGCTTGCAGAAGCAAGTTTCTAAATGTCCATCCAGCCCGCTGGATACCCCAGAGAAGGTTTAAAGTAAAACTGTCAGATTCCGGAATGCCTAATGGAAAGAGTATAGTTCACAAAGGAAGGTGTACTTAAATTTATCATCACATGTGTTAAAAAAATATTGCAGCATTTAAAAGTCACTTCTTTTTTTTTTTGTCTTAAAAGGCAGTAAATACTGATACCCACAAAATACAGTCTATGTTTTCAATGCTCAGCTAGCTTCCATAGCCTAGAAGTCCCTATTAATCCCCAAACCAAATGATTTGTAAAGGTCTGGCTCCTTGAACAGTTTTAAAAAGCAGTACCAGTTTCTTCTAAGCTGTCAATAGTCTTAAAATCTTTATTTCAAGCAAATACAAACGATTAAGAGAAAACAATGCCTGCAGGTGACTGTTTGGTTTAGATTACTATCATTAGAAACAGAGATACATGTCTTTCCCCAGCAAACAATAAAAACCTTGTTTCTGCAGAAATAGTGAACAGTTCCTGAAGTTTGTATTAAAGTCAAGTTTAACTGAGCTGGGTACTTCATAAAGCAGTACTGATCTTCAGCAGAGCCACTCCTCACCTGCTATTTTACCAAATGAGGATTTAGAAATAGCTAAGACATGGAACTTCATGTTTCTCAGAATAAAATGAAGAGGCTAAAGGGCTGTCTAAGTCCTCCTCTCCCACTGGAAACATAAGGTTCCTCACACAAGATAACCAAACGTGTTTGCTACACTAAGAGAAAAACAAAACACACTTATCTGCCAATGCCTTCTTCTAGATTTATGGTGGATGCAGCGCTTTGAAGGGGTAAGTCTTTACAGTCTCTATCCCAAACCCACAGCTACTACTGTTGGGCAATGTGTGATTTTCCCATCTATTGAATCCTCAGCTTATCTGTGCCTACAAGTGACGTATAAAGGAACATACTTCTCCAAATCAGTTTATATTGGATATACAAATCAAAGTACTACTCCATTATGGGTGGGATATTGCCAAGTATATCGTGATTACAAAGTAGATACGAGCATTTGCACTCCTGGCACACACTGGACAAAGTTCAGACCAGATGCAAGATACTGCATGGGAAGCGAACTCCAATGCAGGATCGCAGCTTCTGTAATAAACACTGAAAGGTATAGGTGATTCCAAGCAAAAGTATTTAAAGCAAATGGCCAATATCCACTGGAACAGTGTGGTCTTAAATGTTGCTACCAAGGGACTCATCTAGACATCTGTATCAGTAAAGTGCCTTCATATTCAAGACCTTTTGGATGACAGCACTGCTGGAGGAGAGCCATGTGTGGCACTGACTCCCAGGAGCCTGATTTGTCAGTGCTGAGTCAGTCCTCATAGAAACCTCGCTGCTCAGCACTTCCTAGGAGGTCAGTCATCTGCTCCAATACAAGATTCGTTATCTGGACTAATTTCAGAGTCCTCAAAGGTCTCCAGGAGGGCAGGTGAGGCACCTGTCCTAACAGACAACGAGGCCTGAAGACAAAGCAGGACCACTATGGGTTGGGCATAACGAAACCTCTCTGACAAGCTGGCAATGTCCTAGAGATGGGCATCCACCAAAACCAACCAAGCAACCAAAAAAACCCAAACCCCACCAAAACAGAAAATGAAAAGTACTAAATCCAAAATGCGCATTTCCTAATCAACAGTGCAGGTCATGACAATTTAACTGTTAGAAGTGATAGGAAGGTGGAGATAAGTAGCAGCTATATTGTAAGGTGGAAAATAAAGTTTTAAGGATGCCAGAGCAGAATTACAGTTGCCCAATAATGCATTTTTTTTAAATAATTCTAAATTTTTTCTAGTCTTTCTGCCTATTGTATTCTGACCTGGGACTTACAAACAGCTGTATGATGTATCTGGAGTCTGAGGTATACATAAAGAAAATTTTTCATGTCAGACTCTGTATAAAACATTGCGTGGTAAGAAACCCACGCACTCAGTGGAAGCAAATCATGAGAAAGATCACCAAATCTGTATTACTATGCATTACAATAGAAAAGCTTTAGTTTTAAAATATGAAGAGCTGCCTAAAATGGCAGTTGATTTGGTTACATTGCATACACTACGCAAAATAAAACTGCAGAAGCCTAACCTGGAGCTATCAACAGACATCTCATTTTTATTTAAAGTTGAAAAGAAAGTAATTTCAATACTAAACACTTGAACACTTCCAGACACAAATCCGTCATATTTACTTTTTAGGGGGAGAAAAATATGGACAGGGAAAGCAGCAAATCTCTCTAGACTGACTTTTTGAAAGCTGCTAGCATGTTTTAAGCAGCTCTGCAGTTTGGAATATTATATTAATCCCAAAGCAAGGCATCTGCAGAGAAATTATAGATGAGACAGCCAAAAGATATAGAGTTATTAGTATTTCTCAATTATTAATAAGAGAACAGCTGTCCCTTTTTTTGCAGTTTTCCCTTAGATTTGGGCTACCATTGTAGGCCAAAGCTGTAATAGAGGCACTGCCATACTGATAGTGTGGGGATATCTAAACACTATGGATTTAAGTGGTTTCAGTGCTAATTAATGAAACTTTACAGGCTGAAATAGAAGTCGGTCCCTCTTTAGCAAAATATTATAATCAAAGACAAAGCAAATCTACAAGGCTGTGGTAAAGTACTGGACTTCATAAAAAAGCAACTAAGATATAATGGGGAAGCTGGCATATTTAATAGATAAAAATCTGCCTTTGACTTTTTTCATTAAGTGCAATGCAATTATCTGTCCTTTTACATCTTTGCTTTCTTATGTACCCTAACATAAGTTAATACCAACAAGCAGAAAGAAAACTAACGTATCTGATCAGGTTGAGGTGAGGGTTTTTCTGTTTGTCTTTGTAGATTCCAGCTTTTAAATTCCATTTGCACACAGGAATGATCTGATCAATCCGACAGATCTCCCACCTATGGTATTTTGGCATGTCCCCCCGCCAGAAAAAAAAAGAAAAAAAAAAAAGAGCCTCTTACTTCACCATCACTATGCTTTAGAAGTCTGCTTTCCCAGATCATAGGAAGAAACCTGAATTGGGGAAACAGCTGTCCCTGTGTAACATGCATCACTACCTGAGTGAAAGGTGAAAAAGGAGCAGCTGAAAAAACCTTATTTACTCCCCAAGCAAAGCCAAAACAAATTCGTGAGCAGAGAATAATCTACTCCAAAAGACTTTCATATGTATCGATGTTACAAACCTGTTAGTTTCTATTTAGGCCAAGATACATTTTGTAACAAGATACTTCAGAAGTCATATTTTAGATCAACTCCACATGAAAACTAAATTAAAATGTTTAACAGGAATTTTAAATGCAGAGGTAGGGAACAGATGAGAGGTAAAAGACAGAGAGCTCTTTCAGAGGTCTATACGCACTGCCTTGCAGAGATGCAGACAGCAGAAATAAAACCACCCAGCCATCAGTACAGCACATTCTTAATAAGGACAGAGTTGCTTCCCTTTGCATCTAAGACACTGTCCTCATGAAAACAAGAGCAACGATAGAAACAGTAAATTTTTTCAATTATACAGCTGAGTTGCAATTAGAAAAACACAGTAGGTAAATGCCTGGTCTCATCTTAATATACCTTTGAATTAGGACTGTGCTCAAAAAAGAAAGGTTTAAGAGATGGCCTGTGTAGGCACGTTGCTTTCTCCCAACGCTAACATTTGGGGGTCAACTCCTGGTGCCAGGCAGCTGATCATGAAGCACTTAAAAGGCACAAATCCCAACTGCTCTGTAGATACTTGCCCAGGTGATGTAGGCTGGCACAAGTTTAAGGGTTTAAAAGGAAAATTCACTTTTTTTTCCAGGAAGACCAAATCACTTCAGAACACTGGATTTCCGATGCAGTCCATACGGATTTAAGTTTCTGTTTCAGGTTGCTTTTTTAACCATATTCTTTGTTCGATCAACATATTTCCAAGTCTGTTTTAGAAACAAATATTCTGAAATGGATTAGGGGACTCTCAAACCCCTGATTTTATGGCAGTGCTATACCAGGGATGTAACTCCTTATAGTGCAAGCACAAATGAGGCATTAAACTTACTTTTCCAAAGAAGCCTTTGAAGAACTTCCTTTCCTGGAGGAACAGGGGGGACAAGTCGAGCGCTATTACTGTAGGTAGCTAAAATGTCCCAGGGTTTCAAACCAACAAGCACACACAAGAATAGGGTTTGGAGGGAAAGGAAGGGGTTTTTAGAGTTATCCATGAGAAGGTGCGACAGGCAAATGTGAAAATAATCCCATGAAAATGCAGATCAAAGGGCACGCACACAATTCTAATAAACTACTGCCCTGAAATTGGTGGAAAGAAGAGAACCTCAGCCCCAATTTCATGCAAAGTGGTTACTTTATTTTCACTCTCCCTTGTTTAGTCCCTTTTAGTCAGGTTATAAACCAAACT
Organism: Gavia stellata; assembly: GCF_030936135.1. Taxonomy (NCBI): domain Eukaryota; kingdom Metazoa; phylum Chordata; class Aves; order Gaviiformes; family Gaviidae; genus Gavia; species Gavia stellata. The sequence continues at coordinate 41,169,801 of NC_082600.1, forward strand.
TGGCAGCAGACATGGTGGTTAAACAATTAAAATACTGTATGGGCTCTTGTGAAATGCAAAGTTCTAACTCCAGAATTACAGTAAAGTTTGCTCTGTATTGATCACTCTTTCCCAAAGCAAATGCTTTGTAAGCTGGAGAAGCATGTACGGCTGGTATAAAGCAGGATTAAACACTGCTTCATTTTATTCCGTTTATTCATTTCTTTGGTTTACATGCTACTCTTACACTTCACATCTTAAGCACTCTTCTCTGAAGAGTGAGGAATTTCATTTTACCTTGTGTTATAACTAAAACACAAACGAGAGATCCCTTCCTCTTTCACGCTCTCTAAAGCCTTCCAGGGCTTTATACAATATTTATACAAATACTAGACATTCACTTTACAACTCTGAATCGATAGGCTGAACAAGACCCCTTTAAAGTCAGCTCAGACACGGACAGACAGTTAGGCAAGCACAAAGATACCAAGAGCTGAACTACAACTTCCTAAATTTCTTCAGCCTGGAAGCGATTATACTGATTGCCCAATTCACATTTAGAAAAAGGCAGCACACAATTTTACGCATATTTGCGTGCAGTTTAGTTTACTGGCTTTATTTTGTTACCAGACTGTGAAAAGAAAACTGCAAGATCTGAACGAATCTCCTGAGAGAACACTTCAGCAGGCCTGGTGCTCTGCGAGCACAGCCACACGCTGTTCTGCGTTTGAGGGAAGCTGGCTTGAAGCGTATCACTGTTCCTGCCATCTTTCCAAATTGTTTCACTTGTAAGAAAGCTATGGTATAGTAGTAACAGGGAGGAGGTGGAGAATTGCAGATGAGACAGAGAGCATCTTTGTGACAGCCCCTGGCCCCAAATTAACACCATGCAATTCCAACCTGTTGATTGCTGATAACAATACTATATTCAAAATAATATTACAAATATCCTGAGGCAGTGTCTCGAGAATTGATTGATAAACAAGGTTATATTTAAAACAAAGCTATGCTTCTGACGCAAGCCAACAAAAGCCAGGAAACACAAAGTTAAGAAGGGAGTGTCAATCTTGACTTTGCATTTCCTGACTTGTGTTGCTGTGTGCCTCTCTGCCCGATGTCCCTCCACAGAGCTTTTTACCAAGTATCTGTAACATACTTATGTCAACTCGGACACTGTATAAAGAACATCTTTAAGTTCAGTCAGCTGAAAAGCTTAACAATTTTTAGAGGCAGGAATGGCTATGTATTTGGACAGGATATGCTGAACACTAGGAGGGGAACTAATGGATTAATCACAGTGTTGCGTACATAATGAGAAGGGGTTGGATGCTGCTGCCAAGTTGAGCAATGACTATTGCATTACACTAAATAACAGCGTTTTAAAGATAGCAAAAGCTAAAGCGATTCACCAGAAGCTACCTCATTTTTAGGTGATGGTTAATTTCGCTCTCAGCAAAATGCTTGTTAAACAAGATTATTTTTTTTTAATAAACTAGACAAGGTTAATGGAGAAGGCATCATGCAAAATGGGTTTTAAACAACACTAAGTTAATGTAGTTTAGAGATAACTAATGAATGTTTTAAAATATTAAATTATGTCTCTTTACCTGCTAAAACAAGAACATATATTAAAACAAATGCATCATTTAAAACAAAAGTGGCAAGTTAGAAACCAATACTACACGCTAAAGCTGATTTAAAATCAAAACATGACATGGAGAGTATACTTTTGTGTTTATATGATGTTCCCGTACCTGAGTAAAATATACTTACAGGGCCCTTACAAAGTTATTTTCCAGTTTGCACGAAATATTTTAAACTCAGTGAAATGGTTCTGAAGAAACCATTTAGAGCTTAGTGTCTAAATACAAGGATCCTACCAGATATGAAATGCATACACAGTTAGTAATATATCCCTACTAAGGGAAAAATGTAAGCTACATTGGTAATAGAAACCCATGTTAATAATATACTGATAGCTGAATACATGGGTTTCTGGTCTATTAATGAGACTGCAGTGCCATTTCATCAGACAGAAGATAGGGACATAACTCAAGTTTGTCTTCATTCACTCTAAACAATATTATAAACTGCACATTATAGTATTGTTGGTGTGCAATTTCAGAGCTATAAAACTGTAACAATGTATATGGATGAGTATACATTGGAGTATGGATGAGGGATTCTCTAGCTAAAGTGGCTTCTTTTCCTCAGTTGTCAATTGAACAATGCCTGAATAAAATGTTCACCATCATCTGGCTTCAAGTTCTGCAAGATGCAATGCTCAAAAACAATTGCGCCGCATTAAGCGAGCGGGTAATAAAAAAACCTTGAAAGGTTATTTCCCACAATAGACAGAGAGATTTGTTTGCATCTTTTCTTTCAAAAAGCAAAGCAGAAATTAAGCTATTCCTAAAACGAAGATTAACCCTGTTCTATATTCTTCTTGACAAATCCCATAAAATGTTTTAAAATCCATTAGTCAACCCTAAAAAAGAACAGACTTTAGTTCCCCAAATGAATTGCCAGCTGTTGGAGAACAAGAATTAAGAGAAAAAAAAAAGAAATCTATTAAAATAAGTAAAGAGAGAGAGAACTTAATTTTTAGAAGCTACAAGTATTTCAACAGTTCTGCCTAATTTTTATTGTCTGGATTTATAAAACCTACACATTACCTGCAGAGAAAACAATAAAGATTAAAATAGGCCGCATACATTTTGATGTAGTTTAACCATATGAAAAGTGAAGTCCAATTTCCCTTAAGCTAGTCTTTCGGTTTGAGCACTACAACCCAAACTTGTAATTCTTTCAAGAGCAAGAGAAAGACCATCAGAATAACCAAGTACTGTGAAAGCAAGAGACTACCAAAAGAACAAACTGTTTTCTTATCACATTCCTTGCATGATGAAACATCATCCAGTGGTTTGGCTTTTGCTAATTAAGAGAGCATATTGTACAGAAAAGAGCTTTCAGTAATATTAGAGTCCTAAAGAAAAGCCCCCAGTTTAAAACCTACATGCTGGGGGTGGGGAGCAGGGGTTGAATTGCAGTGAGCACCTCCAAATGAACCTTGGATCTGATGGAGTCTAGCAACTAAAGCGCACAAAGTAGTTTCAGTAATCTGAATCTTCCTCTTGGGGCCCAATGAGAATTTCACCTCTGCTTCTCAACTTCCACCACTGACAAAGGAGACAATGCAAAGAGCAATTTTAAGAGACATGCACTTGTGTCCAATTTATACATAGACATGAAAAACTCCAAACAGCAAAAGAAATCAAAATTATCTGAAGAAAAATGTTGAATTTATGAGAATGAGAAAATTGATGCCATCCACAATTTGGAATAATGACATAGCACAGGATAGGGAAATGAAATTATTTACTTCCAGAGAATGCACTGTAAAAGTTGGATATCTAAGCCTGACATTTGAATCAATAATTCAGGTGATCAAGAATCACAATCCTGGAATTATCCAGATTCCAGAAGAAACTGGGCGCTATGCTTTTACTGTGTCTCATTATTTGTAAGCTTAGCTACACTGAACTGACTTGTGGGCCTAAAGTTTTTAAAAAAAACCTAGAGGACAACTACTTCACAGCATAGCTCCCCAAGGAAGAGAATGAAAGAAGTTGCATAAAGTAGATACTGCAGTGTTATTTGGTGTGCTAATGGAAAGTATTCTCATAGAACAAAAAACAGAATGGGACAAAAATGGATGCAATTCATTATGTGGTCAGTACTTGCACTTTTAGCTATGTAAACTAAATCCATAGAATAAAGAAACTCATTTATATTTTGTGTGGCCCTTTTTAATAAAAATCAATCACCAATCACTGTTGGACTGAATGGGAACAGATGGGATGCGGCTTTAACAGGTTGCTATACATTAGTTGAGAGAGAAAAGAATGAAAAGACTTGATTTTAATCAGAGCACTAAACCAATTCAGAAACTTTACAGCACAACAGAAGGCAGAAAAGATAGCTTATAATCCTCTGTTGTGTGCTAGGAAGAGGGAAGAACAGGTTTAGCTGGAAGCCATTTGAGCTCTCACATTTGGTGAGGAAAAAAAAAGTGATGTCCAGTAGCAGATATCTTAAGTTAGCAAAGGTGCAGGGGAAGTGTTTGATGTACTTTCAGTAATTGTTTGCAAGGATACAAGAATTTTTTCCACTAAAGGCATCACTGAAGAATTTACATAGCTAAAACACATAAGAGAAGTGATGAAAAAGATTGCAGTTCTCTATCTTCATTCAAACTTCAAATTTTAATGTTCTTTCTCCTTCTGTTCTTTCCAATCCTGTTTTAGCCTCAGTTCCTTGGTAGACTGATCACTGCCTTTCTGGAGTTTACTATTTCCGCAGGGTTTTGCAATGTTACTACTGCAGGAAAGAGATGACAAGACCTCTTCAAATGAGCCACAGAAATACAAAGAGCTTTGAACGAGTGCCATTTACAGGAGCAAACGTTCACAGAAGCCAAACTAAGAGCAGCCCACTTCATGACATATCAGAATTAGGCAGCCTTCAGGCCACTTTGAGCAGATGCAAGCCAGATTATTTCATGCATGACTACGATGTTGCAGTGCATTAGAAAAAAGCAGCCTAAATCAAGTAATATTTTGTATAACAACAGTGAATTAAGTCACTATTAAAGTGGCAGGCAACAGAGGGAGAGAGAGAGGGAGAAGAAAAGAGAGATGGAGAAAGAACTGTTAAAAAACAATGGTTGAAGTCCCATATGGGTACCAACTTAGTCTGAAAGGTTATGGAGGATTTTTACACATTTGTTTTGCACATAGTTTCTGCAAGTAGAAAGAACAGTTGTAACTCTCTCCCTCTCATCATCAGATTAGCACTTCCCCCTAACCGCAGCAGTGCTCTCAAACCGGCCAACTGTTCTCCTAACATGGGTCAAAAGTTCAGTCTTTAGCTGGGGCACTGCTGCCGAATGGACCTTTTCCAGTAATGCTCACAGCCCCAAAGCCAACTTTTTCATGAAACAAATATACATACAGATTTCAGTCTCTTCACAGCATCTTCACAGATATGCATTCCTCTGGATTCATCTACTTCGACATGTCCCAAGTACTGCAGGAAAGAGTAGAGGGAGAAAAGCTTAATAGTAGCTCCTTAAACTCCCTGAGTTTAAAAATCCAATCTCTGAATTCATCTCAGTACAGCTGAGATGATAGACATTAACAGCACTTTGCTAGCCGCCTTTTGAGACCTGTATTTGGAGGTTTGACTTTGTATTTATATGAGGCACCAGCATCAGTAGAAAAGCATAATACATCTAGAAATTCTGAGGGAAAGACAGACTTTCCTTACCAGTGGAAGAAAATGAAATTGAAGAGTAGAACTGTATTTTCCTGCTTATTCAGCATGAGCTTTAGTCACTTTTTTTTACTAGCACAGCATGAAAACCTGAAGTTAATATAGAGATGACTCTGAATAACTATTTTTGAATAATGATAAATATATTTAGTATCAAAACCTGAATTATACTACATACTAAGATAACCAAATATATTTGAATGTTCATGTCCAATTACAAGAAATTTCAATGTTGCAAACAGAAAACATCCTCCCTTTTTCCCCTTCTTTTTTTTAAATTGTAAACCAAAATTGCTTATTTTCATTAAAACACCAGGCTCTTATGTGGACACTGAAACATTCATCATTCTCACAAAAAGTTTTAAAAAAAAAATCAGTTTTCTGTATATTCATCTTATCAAGCACTACTTAAACAAACCAACAAAACAACAGTGAAGAGAAAACTGGAAGTTTCAAAGCTTTAAATTAATAACCCAGAATAATATTAACCTATAGAGAAAACAATTTCGAGAAATACATCAGAGTGTAGTGCTCGGGGTATTGTGGATGGTTTCATTTTACATTCCGGTAGAAGAAAAAAAAAAAAGCTCTAAGTTTTCCAGTTGCTCCCTACCTTTTCTAATCATAGTTCTTTTTGATAGGGGAAGGAAACATTCTCTCAGAAACATTCATAACCTTATTCAAAGTACTTAACTCTTGAAGAAAACCATAGAAACTATTAAATAAAAGCTTTCTGAAGTTTTATAATAAGAGGTATAGGTCAAAAGAAACTGAAACCAATTTATGTGACGTTGTAAGAATTTTACGCAATTCAACATATATAGTCTAGACTAGCTAGAGAGTGAAGAAATGGTTTTAAAATAGCAGAATCAATACTTGTGATACTTAATGCAGTGGTAAACCTAGGTTTAATAATCTATTGAGAAGTCCCACTCCATCACAGAATATTCTGTCATGAGTTATCTGAAATCCCCCAGTTATTCTTTCATTAATTAGGGTACCATACTTAACTAAATGGACAAAAAAAGATTTCACTCTTCAGCACCATATTGAAGCACTCTATCAGAATAACGTAATAGATTCAACTAAATGGGCAAACTCGGACTGTTTTAAAGGTTTAAGAGAAATTTTAAAGTTGAGAGTTTTTTCATGCAAGGCAAGATGCTCCAAAAGAGGGGAGACTACGTATCACCCTACATATCATTAAACTGCTGAAAGATGTAAAAGATCGTAAGTGACAGAGGGCTTTAACATTAAATGTCACTACATGGCATTTTTAAACCAGAGTAAATCTGGATGGAACAATTCTGCAAGAACTTCATTTAAACCAGCCCTCACAGCTGGAGAACAGCTTGAAAAATAAATTGCGTAGAAACTTTAAGGTAAATAAGAGATCTGACACTTAGAGCTTTTTCAAAACGAGCTCTGTGAGGCTGAAGCCCTATAATTGAATGCTGGAGCTGCCAAAACAGCAACTGTACTCCCTCAGCTGAGCCTTCTGAACACTTGCTCAAGATCTTCATTTCTCCAGAACACACACTAACTAGAAAATTTTAATCCTAAAAATACACAAATAGTAACAATTAAAGATGCATTTACTATGTGTCTGGAAGTATATATTTATACCAACAGCTATTGTAGATGGATCTTCAGTTCTGCCATGACTCCTCTGGAAGTTCCAGAGATGCAGAAGTTCTGTGGTTGTGCATAATTGTCAGGGGAAGGTTTTGGGTTTAGTAACTTAAAGTTTGTCAACCTCTCTTTAAGAAGGGAGGGATATAGACAGGAACAAAGCTGAGGTTTATAGAGGACAAAAAAAGATATATGCATGGAATGAGCTACCTAGTTTGCATGACCATTAAGTAAAGGTATCATACAAATAGAGAACAACTTTTGGATTTCCTGAGCTATCTGCACATCTCATTTACCCCAGTGTAGGCAAAATGTTTCCAACTGAAGTTCCAATCCATTCAGTCCCTGTACTTGGCAACCTGCCTTTTGCTTGGAAAAGGGAGAAACAGAGCAGGGTAAATATTGCCTCATGTCACACTCCAAAACAGACAACCATTTTCCCCTGTGTTGCCAAACCTCTATTCAAGTCCCATGCTCCAACTTTCAGCAATCAGTCATGCCACTGCTGCTACAGACAGCAAGTTTAGCTGCAGTTTTCAATACTGCTTCCACTCCAGTGAATGGGGACATTATTGCACATATCAAGTGCATCTACCCACACCAAAAGGGTACAATCCACAGACCTCACTGAGCATCAATCAATTCTGAATTATAAAAGAAATTACACTGCCACACAATACTTCTCTATGATATAGAGGACAAAAGGTGCTTTGTTTGCACTTACACTTTACACTTTAAGCCCTTCATCAAATAAAACTTGTTCTTCCCATTGCACCATTTTTGCAGAAACCAGAAGCTCTTTGCTATCAGTATCAGTGGCCTTGTACATCTTACAGGCAGTTTCAAAATTCTTCCTGTGTTTTTTTTCCTGGGGTGGGGTGGTGGTGTGTTAATTCCTTATAGGTACCAATATATTTTTAAGTTTCTTTCTTGTAAAAATAACTTTCAACTGTATAATTAGTATGCTGTGGTCCTCTTCTTTTTTTAGCCAAGTCTCCCTTAAGCAGCAGGTCCCCTTCCAACCTTCCAAGTCTTCAGGCTTATTTCTAAAAACATTTCCCCCCCCACCAGGCTGAGAGTAGATATACATGGCTCCTATATTTAACCAGTGCTACAACAGTTATACGACTTTTAATAGGTAGAAATCAAAGTCGTAAATATTTCTTCAAGTAACTTGGCAAACAGCTCTGCTACAGACTGAGACCTTTTCTAGTACCCTTACATTTTAATCAGAAGTGTTAAATTGTAATTATATCACTACCTAACCTTAAATTTGAAATATTAGCTCAGCTTATTAGTGCAGCAGCATTTTATGAATGACATTTCAAAATTTAATAGAGAAAGAAAATACAGCTGCTAGTTAGATTAAGACATGATCTGCTCCTTACAGCCTGAAATGGAAGTTAAACATCAGAATTCAGGACTTAAGAAAAATAAACCATCACCAGACTCTGTTGTCCCATCACAAGGAAGAGATTGCATGGGAACCACTTTAAAAAGCAGATACACAAATCCCACACTTCTATACACAGCCTTTCAGGAACTCTGAAAGGAACTTCCCTTTCAAACTAAAGGAGAAGAAACATATTGTGAAGTGCCTGAGCAGCAATTTCTCCTATATAAGTAAAATCTCATGCAAATCCATCATGGCACATTACCACAAACACACTCAAGGACTGGGACACATAATTACTGGGTGCACAAAATCAACGTGAACTGCATAAGCCATACCATGGTGGCTGATGACTTTGCAGATGCGTAAGGAAGGGGGTACCCCGGACATATTTACAAAGAGCACTCCTTGTCACAAGGATCACTGCAGTTAGTATTCCTGGAGAAAGCGAGTACTTTTCCATCATGAAAGCACCCACAGTAGGAATGCAGTATTAATATTGAATGCATTCCTACTTAATTTCCATAGCAACCAATGAATGACAGTCATGACATCAGCAATTCTCAGCCATAAGATGTTCTGTAAGAGATTTAATCGTTATACCAGAAATTAACCACCAATGCTTTTACAGAAAGCTAAAATCCTTGTGGGCAGAGTCCACATACAAAGTAACATAAAATAAAAGCTCTAATCCAAATAAAATACTTTCAGGGGCTGTTGGAGAACCCCTTAACACAAACATTTTTAAATAGAAGTATTGCTTATGTTAACATTTTCAGAAAAAAAAGATGAGATGATGGTACAGCAAGTAATAAAAAAACCTCTCCCTCTTCACCTCTGGGCTTTATGTTCTCTTTCACAGATGATGGTGTTCAGTATCAATCTCAAGTCAAACAGAAAGCAATCAACACAGAACAAGTTAAACTGGCACATAGCAAAACGCCCTTACAACTTGAAAAGTGCTTGAGAAACTTTTTCAACATTTTAAACTTTTTCCAACTTCATCTAAAAATGATCAACGTAAGTTACCCTATCAAGTATTTTTGGTGAAGCTGTCCTACTGCTGCCTTCCCCCAAATATATGCTATTGAAATTGCTCCTAAGAAAATATCAAGGGCTGATGTATCAGGTCAGAAACAAAACAGATCTACCATCTGTGTCCTAGTACAAGAAATACTGCCCTGATCTTCTTTGTTTTCATTTCTTTCACAAGTACTTGGCTGACTCAGTTTTCAAAATTTCAAAGTTCAACAATAATAGCTGGCAAAAAGAAAGATCCTTCACCAGAACTCCTTCCACCTGGACAACTCACTCGAGCCAGTTTTGTTTGTTCAAGCCTGGTAATATGCTATTACAGACTCTCTTCCAAACAGACGCAGCTACACAAATCACTGAAGTTCCATCTGTATCAGCAGATGTTCACATACACTATTTTATTTGCAAAAACAGGTTAAGTTCTTCAGATTACATTGGAAACTAGACGGATGCAGGAAATGAGCTTACTGTAAGCCTTGGCCAAAGCGTCCCGTGCTAGGAAACTAGATGCCATAGAGAAAAGCACACCACCATTTCCTTGGTGTTCTTCCTAGAGGCAGCAACATTCCCCTTTCTTCCTCTCTGTATGTACTATTCTCTTTACAACTGGGGCATTATTCGAAACAGTAAGACTGACTACTTGTCATCTGCACGTGTCAATATGCTTCTGTAATTGGTATTATTCAAGAATTAAAGCCTGAGCTCTACAGTTTCACAGTGAAATGTTGTCTTGCAACTAGACATAAGCTTAAATCCAGAAAGCCTGGATACGTCTTAAAGCTGAGCTACTCTTCCACTGACTTCTGTAAGATTTACATCCCAATGTTCAATACTTTATTTCTCTCCTCTCTCACACCAATGCTCCTGCTTTTTTAATTTATCAGTTTGAAACAGATGTTTGCTTAGACAGAGCTGTAGAAGCACAGACAACAGAAACTCCATGATTAAGCATCAACAAAAAAACTAAGCTTAATTCTGCTTAGTCAAAGCTACAGGTTAGTTACAATGCTACACATGTCCTTAGGGTCCACTTCCACTTCTTCCTTCTTCCACTTCTATAAGTCACCAGAAATGAAAATGTCTCATCAACCTGTTAAACCCCCCAAAACAGGAGGCGTAACAGCCTAGACTGTTAAATGTTTCTGAATAGCATGGGTGAAAAGAATCTAACTCTAAAAACAAAGCAGTATCTATACCAGTAGTTCGTGTCTCTTCACATCACACCCACCTAAGAGCCACCCTGTGCATTTCACTTACTGGTTCTCATATCATATTTACCAGTGTGAACAGAAACAACACTGTGAGGCAGTAACAAACATTTCCCATTAGGACTTTTGAAGATGAAGTAGCAAAGCTCAATAGAGGATACACATGCTGTACTCTTCATATTCTCACAAATCCCTAGAATGAGGCAGAGAAGGAACTCAGGAGGTTATGTAGGACAGCACTTGCCTCAAGGCACGATCTACTTCCACATCTACATCAGAGAAGTCAGCCTTGAAGTATTATGACATTTCTGTAACTGGAGATCAATAGGGTAGACCTTCTACTCTATAGCTTACATGCCTCACTGTTAGAAAGGGACGTTGTTTTACTGAGGAGTTGTTGTTAATGCCTATCGTAAATTTCCCTTGATGAGGCTTAAAACCGTTATTTCTCCTAGCACCTTTACAGCTTCATGTATGTACTGTTAGACCTCAGTTTTCGATTGTTCGCTTTGATGTGCAATTCGTACTTTTCCAGGAATTCAGCATTAGTAAATAAATTAAAGTTTTCTTTTTAAAAAAAGAAAATAAAAGAAAATCAAGTGTTGATAGCACAAAGTTTTATAAACACACTGCACAGGTGCATATTGTATCTTTTCTTCAAGTCCTGCAAAAAATTCCACTTTCATTTATGACACTGGAAATCTCTTAATTTTAAAAAACAAAACACACAGAATTAAAAAGTATAACACAATGAAAACTTTTTGATTTCCAACACCTAAAATACATTTAAAAGAAATATTTCTGCAAGGACATCCAAACCATTTTTATGGCTCTAAACATTAACAGTCATATTTTTAAAACAATTTGAATTTCACTAAGCAATTTAAGAATTTGACCTTGGACAAAGACAGGAGGGTTTTGAAACTGAGTAAGAAGCTTCATTTAAAACTTCTTAGTTGCAAGACTATTCAAACAAAACTAAGGTTTGGACACAAGTGTGAAAAGTTTAAAGATTAGGGATTGCATTACATTCCTTTTAATTGTGACAAAAATGCATAGGAATATATTTGAGGCAAGTCTCACACCTTCTGTTATAATTACCATTCTTTTATAATAAGCTGTCTTCAAGCTTTTTTCCTGTGATCTTAAATGCTGCAGGATTTTAAAAATGTACCTTTTCTTGCTGCTGGGTTAGTATTCAATAGGAATGGTTATTGTTCATGCTAACTTCAATTCATGCCTTAAGAGGTAGGGATTTGTGATGTTTAATGTGTAAGGCTGTGCAACATTTCAGAAATCAGCAGATTTGTCACATTAACTTCTTAAAAATACTTAACATAGTTTCCAAAGACTGTTCAAGCACCTCAAGCTTTCACAGGCAAAAATATCACATGCCTAACTTAAAGGCACTTCAGCATCAACATGCTAGTAAACTCTTTCACAGCTACTATTATTTCAAACTGGAAGTGCATTTAAGACATAAAATAAAAACCACAGTTACCTGTGCTGAGTACCAGTCTTTCTGATCTGGAGGAACAGAATGGCATGCAAGCTGTATTTATAAATTGATTAAAAATAAGAAGTTATTTTTAATATGAGATTTAGAAATTAGACATTAAGAAATAAAGTTCAATATGTAAATTCCAAAACTAGAGAGGACAACCAGGCAGATACTAGTGATGCAAGAGCAAAGTGACAGAAATGGCCTATTTCCTACTGGTGGCAGTTTCAGCAGGGCCACATATGGCCTAATGACATAACATGCTGCCACGTCACAGGGTCACAGGATGAGAACTGACACTCACAGGTCCCAGTGAGAATACTCTACAGGACTCAGCGCCAAGTTGTTCCTTTTCTTCTGTCTCTGCTTGAATACAGAGCAATATGGTGTCCTCCAAACATCTCCCACCAAAGCAAGGGCTAGATAGGAAACACTTGAAGAGTATTTACTCTGAAAAGTCAATTCTTTCATGTGTCAATGTACAACTATATTCCATACAATTTTTGTCAACACTAACACAGAAATCAAGGTTCAGTGGAAAGGCTAATTCACATGATACCAGGCACTCAGCAGCAAATCCTGGACTTCAAATTCAAAAATACAAATGTGGTTTGTTACTCTTCCACATGGATTTTTTTCACTGATATCTTTAGTCTTCCAGTTGGAATAAATGGAATAAAATATGCAAGTAAACTTGCAGGCTACAGACACCGGTAGCCTCAGATGTATTAAGGTCAAAAAAGACTGACCACCAAAAACATGAAAGTGACAGAATAAAACTAATTAAATTAATCCAAGATATATGTGACTGTTGCATCTTCTAGAATCACAGGTAGGAATCAGCTGTTAATATTCTGTTTAACATGTCCAGCTGGTTAGAACCACCAAGAACTTGCAACTGTTTGGTTTGTTTAGTTCTGTTAAGTAGAAGGAAATGACCTAATTTTTCTGATACAAATTTCACAGGCCAGTTACTCTAAAGTGCATTTGTATGAATAAAAACTACTTACCCAGAGGGACATTTGAAAAGGCATTTCAGACAAAAGAAGCCCTAGTGTCAAATATTTTAGTCATTAAAACATAGAACAGCTGCATCTTCTCAGTGAGATAGCGTCTGGAGCAAGAAAGCAAGTTTGAAAATGTGTATGTCAATGAACTTCATTTTTTGCTATTATGATTTATAAAGATTGTGTAAAAATAAGTTATAGCACTGATAAGCATAGCTGTAATGTCTGTTAGAATAATCTGCTTCTGAATATTTTTAAATACAATGTCTCCTTTTAAGTCCCTTATACATTACATATATCTGGCACAATTTTTCTCTCAGAGGAAGGATTCACTACTGAAACACGGTAAGTTACTTTTTAGTTTGTTAGGACAGTGGAAGAGAATTTGCCACTGAAAATATACTTCTGCACAGATTTTCCAGCAGCTGTAACAGTACCACATTTAACAACAGGGCAACTCTGACTACATCTATAAAAGCTGCAATGTATCATGCCTTCACACCACAAAAGTTAGGAGAGCAATACCATTATGTTCCCAATGGAATAGCAAAAGTCTGCAAGTCACACTTGTCTAAACACAAGTTTAACATCCTTTTCATACCTTTGCTGACAGACAGGCACCTGTCTCTCTGCTGATGCAGTAGAGTGCAAAAAAACCATTCAGTTGTACGCTCCAGCATCCTGGCTCTTCTTTCAATGCAACTTTAGCGGATTCAAAGCAGTTTACACAGAAGAGCACTGCAGGGAAGTCAATAGCCATTCCAAGGCCCTATTTTGAACGTGTCAGATTACCACCTCAAGCATGGTTAGATTTCCAACACAGTGTAAATACATCCTACATCCTCTCTGTAAATACATCCTACACACACTAAGATTACCAAGAAAATATGATCAGTAGCTGGTTACATACAACACCGCCATTCCAACTAGTGGAAAAACACTGACTGTTAAAGAAACAAACAAAAAAGGGTTATTGCCTAAAAGTAACAGTATGCACCCAGGATTACCACCACCTCCAAATTTGAGCACAGCACTGGAGAGAACCAACTATGCATCAGATCCACTTCCCTGAATTTTAAAGCAACAATATCATAGGAATTTTGCCAATACTTTCCACAGAACATCTTCTCTACTGAAATGAAGACAACCCATAGATGCATTAGATTTGCTCAAAATCCAACAGCACACTTACAGACTTCAATTAACAATAATGATCAGCTGTGGATGTAGCACAGGAAGAGCTTCAAGAACCATGCCAACATGGAAAACCTTTCAATCCCATTAAATCTGTTTGCAGTACAGCATCCTCAAAGCACAATGAATGAGCAGCTACTGGAGTCCCTGTCCAACATGAACAGAATAAAGCCTGGAGGCAGGATGAAATCCTATTTGCAACATGACTTTCAAAGTGCTTCCGCATGTTCTGTAGTATCTAAAAAAGGATAAATCTGTGCTAGCACTCTACAAACGCCCCAACTCTGGGCAAAATATAAATGTTCAAAGGCAAGAAGTTAAAAAACAAACCAACTTAACATCACTTTAAGAAAGTGACATATCTTTCACCTATCAAACTTTCATAAGCTTTCTCTTTTACAAGAGAAACCGAGAGCAAGTATCCCCCTACTCTGCATTTGCACTAGTCTCCTCCCTCCAAAAAAAGAATGATAGAGTCTTACCTAAATAAAATAGCAAGCATTAGAAGAAACAAAGCCCTCAACATTGCTGATACTACATTAGTTTCCTGTATTTTACTTTCATACAGAAAACTTAAAGACAGCTGTAGAGACATTTGTTAACAATTCTCAGGTCTTCAGCAGCTATACAGGTAAAACCTTCATCATCCCTGCAAAAGCCAGACTCCAGCCTCGCCACTCAGCTATGCTTTGAGCTCCGAAGAACTACAGCTGATGATTTTTAGAGAGTGGGCAAGGCAGACCATAAAGAATAAGGACAGACTAACCCCCCCAGCTATACTACAGGCAATGCACCACTCTGGAATTCCCATTTAGGAACTTTAAGAAAATGAAGATATTTTCACCATGTTTCAGAATATCTCAGTTTATTCTGCTCCACTGAGGAGCATCAGGAAGAAGAATCACCCCATCAGATATTTAAGGACATAGGAGACAGCATACTTTTCCTGGAATGTATGAATTTCCGAATAATGCCCAAGAATGGCGAGACAGGATACTCTCCTTCAATAGCACAAAGTTCTATTCTTTTTGTGAGCAAAATATAGTACCACCCATTAAACCGATGACTCTACGTCTAGTTTATCTCATTCACTCACAATGGCATACTTCCTGGCTATATCTATTAAACACCAGTTAACACCCACTTTGCATCCCAAGCCTAATAAAAATTTCCACTACTGCCCATCTCAAGGCACAGTATTTTGGAAGATAAATTCTAATCGAATAAGCTAAAACGTCTCTTAATGTCTAATTTTTCTGATTTTAAGTTTTCATCTAATTGCAAATTCTTTCAATATTAACAGTCTACCATTCTGACCAAATCAAGAAACGTATGTAAAGATGCGTTTACTTCAGAGTATTTTTTCCAAAGAAGAAATTAAATTAATTCAGTGAATTCCAATATAAAGTGGGTAAATAAGGGTAAGTAAGTCCCATTATGATGACAGGATGCAAAGATTCATCCATTTCTATGCCTCTTCAGCACAGAATAGCCCAAAACCTTTTTTGACTTTGGGTACGTGTGCCCAGAATAGATGAATGCTTCATTTAAATACAGGAAGCATTTGTCATTGTAAGTGCAAGTCCTGACAGGGTTAAAAAAAAAAAAAAAAAAAAAAATCAGCCTTTAAACAGCAAGAAGTGGTTCACAACCTTTGTATTCAGTAAAGGACTAAAAAAGTTTGAGTGAAACTATATGTGTAGAAATTCAGCATTTTGCTTTTCAACCTGTGTAACGGCTAAATTATTAAATAATAACAGTTCAAGCTAACAGCTCTGTTCTCTCCTAGGCAGTGTTAAACCTTAATCTAAGTTTGAGCTTCCACAAAGCAGTTACTCACTTTCAAAGCTCTGGCAAAACACCATCTCTGTTTAGTACTGGATTACAGTTCCTTCCTTCTAGCAGAAAACTAACACAAAACCAAAGACAAATAAACAAGCAACCATAACAAACTAGAAACGTTATATACACTTGAGTATATGTAAAAGCACACATAAGCAACTACAGTAGGGTAAAGCAGGGCATGAAGCTAGTGTGAAAGTTATCTCAAATTGATTCTGTATCTGCACATACCCACAGCTTTACAAAAATATGTAACAGACAGTTTCAAGAGTTCCACCTAGCAACATGACCTGTTTAGCTATCAGACAGAATTACTTTAAGTATAATACAGAAAAAAACTAATAAAAGGTCCTTAGGTGTCAGAACCATAGACTGTTTTCCTTGTGCATAGATATTTAATCCATTAGCTTTCCATAAGTGTCATCTGCTTACAATCTATTGTAGAGTTAGTACTAGTGTGCTTTGAGGAAGAAAACTTTTGATTACAAGGGAGCATATGCAACAAGACATCTTAAATTTCATATTTATTTTTATTATATTTCTTAAGTATTAATAGTAAAAATTATTCTAGAATATTAAAATAATATTGTTGCTTCAATAAAGGGGAAGGAGATATTGTGACACAAAAGAAAATACGTATTTATAATATTCCAGTAATCTGGAATGAGTTCTCAGAATTCAAAAAGGTAATTATAGTTTCACATGCATTAATAGTCTGTAAAACACACACACAAAATCATAGCACAGAAGACACTCTCAGAAATTAGCA